>NC_074673.1:55710910-56024660 GCF_029448725.1 Salvelinus fontinalis
GTAAGACATTAAGAACACATTTTCTTTTACAACCTGCACTAACAATGACCATATGCACTTGTAGATTTGGATTTGTGTAAACTAAGCATAATGGCAAACATTTCACCTAGCCATCATATTGCTTACACCTGTCCAATTTTCTCAGTTCCATATAAGTGTCACTTTTAGATTTTGGAAAGAAAAAGGAGGTTTGCCATGCCTTCTCATTTGAGGTGATGAGGCCTTGCTTCACCAGCCGCTTCTTCCTTTCCGGATGGCGGAAAAAACACTTCAGGTGTTTGTCGTGGAGGCAGTTATAACTAACATCTATGACTCTCATGTTGGGGTCCAACAGGTCAAACCCGGGGGTCTCCTGATGGAGCTGTGGATTGTGTTTTAACAAACCTCAAAGTCAGGGCAATGGATACTACAGTGGGAATGGTTGTGGAATTAGGACTGGAAATGGGAAGGAAGTCATTAAAAATACATAATTAGGTAACATTTACTTTGAAAGAAATTGAGTATCTCAGATCATTTGGAATGTCATACTATCACACTAACCTTCGCCCCCAGTTTTCCTCTGAAGAATACAGGGAATGTCCTCTCTGGGGCTTCCTGTAACCCCTACAAAGACAGAGACAATCATGACAAAACTTTTTAGACGTGGGGTTTTGATAGTAGACCCCATCCCTGTCACTTGGTTTGCAATAATTCCACCTTTTGCCAATTCACTTTGCATGAAAAATGTTGAATCAAGCTCATATCTATAACAAATTAGTTTGATCCATTTACATTGTTAAACTATTCATAAAGTAGTCAACTAGCCGTAGGCCTACATGATGACTGATTCTGTAGGCTACATATTCATCTCATAGACTTTCCTCATCCATCTTTAGAAATATACAAATGTGAAGCGACATTAATATGAAGAACGAACAAAGCATTATCCTAGGCCTACTCACATTTTCTTCTTCTTTGCCCGCACTTTTTGACATATTAGTCAATATGCTTACTATTGTAAACAAGTAATGTCATAACGGAAACTTGATTATCCTGTGTCTCCAGAAAAGGTAGGCCCTATGCCCCCCAAACGTCCGCTATCTGATAGACCTATGTTGTTGTACTGATATAAACACTATGAAAGGATATTGTAGCCTTAACCTATTGATATAGTCTACAGGCTTATTTATGGTGTGCCCGCTCCATAAAGCGCAGCTCCAGTTGTGCCTGGGCATGCTGCAACAGGTGCACTCTGTTGCCAAGCTTTCCACAGAATCATACCTCAACCCTAAAATGTGATCCACATGTATTCGATTTCGAAACTGTCAAGTTTTTGCATTGATGGATTTAAAGCATTATCACGACTAACAGGCTGACTACACCAAATGAATTTAGAAATCTATATTATTCAATTATTGCACCCCCACTGCTTGGGCGCGCCAATGATCGTCTGCATAGCAAAGGGCTAAAATAGAAGTCAGTTCTATTTCTGATGCAGATCACACTGCAAGTCCTGCCTCTCCCATCTCCTCATTGGTTTATAGAAGCAGGTACCCACGTGCCATCTCCTCATTGATTATACCCAAGTGGGTGACTGAAAAACGAACGAGGTCAGTGGCGGTAACGCACCTAATTTATGAAAGTTGCCAATCGCAATATAAAATCAAGAGAAGAAAAAGGCTGGAAGGAGGAGAGATGACTAGAAACGATTTGGTTGACCGTTTTATGTGTGAATTAATTGGTGGAGTAGAGGACCTTGGTTCACATAGGGTCATGTCTGGCGAGTCAGTGGACAAGTTTCCTGCCTCTATTGTATTGTGTTTTGGAGAAAATGGGGGTCGTATTAGCAGTTACTGCAAAAAGTTACTGTGAAACCAAGGTAAATGGCAGTAACTGAACTTAGTGCCTTTTAGCTTGGTTTCAACCTGCCCTTGGCTGCAGTTACTGCGTTTTACCTTGGTATCATATCATTTTATTCTGATAGTGATGCAATCGAACCTGTATGACACTGACTGACAGCTACAAACACATACATTGCTAATCTAGGGATACAACATCATGGCACAGCATTCCCAGGGGGAAATGATGGTTGATATACGCCGATATCCAGACACTGGTAAGAACTAGCTAGCTAAGTAGATCTGACATCAAAATTATTAGCTAACTAGCTAGCGAGCATAGACTAACAATGGGACCTGCTCTCAAAAAATATCTGCAATTTTTACTAACGTCAATCTATTAGCCATATAATGAATTATATTCTGACATTTCATCTGATGGTTTCTTTGAATCAGTACACCATACACACGATTTCTAGCCAGTGACAGCCACCTAGCTAAAACTGACGCGCCCCTACCAAAAGGTCAAAACCTACCTAGCTAGCATTAGCATGAAGCAATAGATTTGTGCTACATGTTCCCATAAGAGACGATCAGCAGTTTATACTAGCTTCAATCTATTATACCTAGAATGAATATAATCCTTGTAGTTGTATTCTGACATTCAATGGGTTATTTGAATCCGTAACGTTACACCACACACACGATCTCTAGCCAGCTGACGGTCAGTTGGACGTGCACCCCATACTGAATTGTCAAAAGCCACGCACACTCGTTTTCCGGATGAGCGCACACACAGCATTTCTAGCTCATTAATAATATATCTACTCACATGTTCAGGGTTTCTGGTTTTCTTTTATATTCCAGTATTGTGTGACTGTCCTGGCCAGGGAAGTTAAAATCCCAAATTGTATCCATCCCCTTTGTTGGTGGCATATGTAATTAGTACAACAAGCCTTGACATGCCAAACGTGTGCTCAATGTGTCTGCTTCAGTACCATCTTTACATGAATGCGGAAAAAACTGTTTTGCATGACTTCCACCAATCCCTGTGGTCTAGATGATTAGTTTCTATGCGGATCAAAATTGCCATGTGAGGGTGTATTAGGACAGTACAACCACGTCAATACTAGGTTTTATCCCTGTCAATGTCCATCCATGCAATTTGTTTGTATTTGTAAATAAAAATGAATATGTAACAGCCTTTTTGGGAGCAGGGGATTTACACATAACCCCAGACATGCACCCTTTTCCATACATTTTTCAGTGTAATCAATACAAAAACTGTCTACAGTTAATCATTTCAAGACTAGGCCTATAGCGATAGAAATTGACTTACTTTTCGGGCCTCGTCGTCGTCCATGCTACAAGTCTAGGCCTACTTCGGTCTCCAAAATGAGCCGGTCTCCAAAATGAGCCGGTAAAACATCGTACTTCATCTGAGGTTGCCAAAGCTTGAATGCTACTGAATATTAAACTGGCTTAGAAATAAGAATGAATAGAAATGCCATAATACAATTGAAATTATTGCGTCACAATACCAGGCAGCCATTGGGATTGTACCCATGAGTTTACCAGTCAATTTCCAGGGTTAGAGTTCCAAGCCCATTCTATTCATTCTTATTTCTGTGAGCCCAGGCCTACTCCCATCATGATGTAATTTGCAATCCACATCATTAAGCATAAATCATAGACCACAGACGCCAAGACGCACTATTTTATTCAAAATATATAGATTTTACCCTTTGGTGTAAGCTATACAGTACCAGTCAGAAGTTTTGATGCACCCACTCATTCAAGGGTTTTTCTTTATTTTGACTATTTTCTACATTGTAGAATAGTGAAGACATCAAAACTATGAAACACATATGGAATCATGTAGTAACCAAAAAAGTGTTAAACAAATCCAAATATATTTTATATTTGAGATTCTTCAAAGTAGCCACCCTTTGCCTTGATAACAGCTTTGCACACTCTTGGCATTCTATCAGCCAGCTTCACCTGGAATGCTTTTCCAACAGTCTTGATAGAGTTCCCACATATGCTGAGCAATTGTTGGCTGCTTTTCCTTCAGTCTGCGGTCCAATTATTCTCAAACCATCTCAATTGGGTTGAGGTCAGGTGATTGTGGAGGCCAGGTCATCTGGTGCATCACACCATCACTCATCTTGGTCAAAAAACCCTTACACAGCCTGGAGGTGGGTTAGGTCATTGTCCTGTTGAAAAACAAATGACACTCCCACTAAACACAAACCAGATGGGCTGGCGTATCGCTGCAGAATGCTGTGGTAGCCATGCTGGTTAAGTGTGCCTTGAATTCTAAATAAAGCAAAGCACCCCCACACCATCACACCTCCTCCTCCATGCTTCACGGTGGATTCACACATGCAGAAATAATCCGTTCACCTACTCTGCGTCTCACTAAGACACGGCCGTTGGATCCAAGAATGTCAAATCGCAGGCTGTCAAATCAAAAGGCACTCCTTCGATAAAGTTGTTTTGACTCAAATGAAAACATGTCATTTTCACAAGGTTGTGGAGTAACATGTTCAACTACTTATTATTGGCTCGAATTCGGGTTGTGCCTTTAGATTGACAAAATTAACAATTAATGCAAGAATCTTTCACTTCTTAAACCACGCCCTGGTCTGCTTGGTTTGTTTCGCAAGCGTTCAAGAAAGTCTTGTGATGTTGCGCCTCTTGGTTCAGAAATTCTGATGTAACATTAAAGCTGTTAGAAGACATTTACAGGAAAAATGTACCGGAATCCTAGTCTCTCAGCCTGTATCTTTGGTACTAAGCTATCAATGCTAGTTAGCTATGTATCTAAACCTGCTGCATCTGAAATAACTATCATTTAACGTTAAATACAGCCTCAGTGACTGTTCAAGCAAACAACAACACTGGAGGTCTATTGGAACTAATACAAAGTATGAAATTTACAAGTTATTAAATACAAAAAATATAGGCTATTTGGAAAGGACACTATGGCTGCAACTTTGGTCGGTGATGGTGGGAGTGGTTTTGCCGAATGGACCCATAGGTGTTTGAGCCTTGAACAACAGAAAAATATTGAGTAACTACTCTCATTCTACAGGTTTTTAAGCATCTAGTTACAGACGTTAGACTAAGACATCCAGAGCAACACATAGCAGGGAGCTCCAATATGATCAGGAAACTAGACCGGTTATATAGATCGCTGAAAATGACTGTCAATCATTTCTTGTATTAGTCATCTCAGGAATGGTACTTGAAAAATGTAGCAGAAGCAATTTCCGGTTTAGCTCCTCACTAAACAGTCTATAGACATGAAATCATAAAATTACACAACTGAGTAGGACAAAATAAAACCACCAAAACTCGCAATCGGAATAAAACTGGCAGTGAAAGCAAAGATCCAAGTCATCTACCCAAAGGTAGTAACTGCAGGCAAGAGCAAAATGGATTCAATAGGGTCGGTTGTTTGAAAAGTTCAAATGAAAGACTATTTTTAAATTCGTTTTCAAATAATTTGTTCTGCTTTTAAATTACTTCTGCTCCTTTTGTTTACAAATCTACAAACAATTCTCTCAACATCCATCACTTCTCTCATTCTTCACACATTTTCAACTTTATTTCTAATGTTTGCAATTTATTTTATTTTGAATTCAATACTTAAGGCGTGAAATTGACCCCATATTTTTTCCCCAAACAATATACAATATTGTTGCATTCCCTCCCCACCCCCATAACATCATAATAAACATCAAGGGCGTTTTACTAAGACATACGCAATGTACACAACTGAAAACTGCTCCCAAAAAAACAGGACACTGCCCTTGCCACCAAGGGAGAACAATTCAGTTTGTAAAATGTCAGCATTGCTAGAGCTGCCCTAGTCAACTGTAAGTGCTGTTATTGTGAAGTGGAAATGTCCAGGAGAAACAAAGGCTCAACAGCAAAGTGATAGGCCACACAATCTCACAGAACGGGACCACCGAGTGCTGAAGAGTGTAACACGTAAATATTGTCTGTCCTCGGTTGCAACACTCACTACCGCATTCCAAACTGCGTCTGGGAACAACGTCAGGACAAGAACTGTTTGTCGGGAGCCTCATGAAATGGGTTTCCATGGCCGAGCAGCCGCACACAAGCCTTAAATCCCCATGCACAATGCCAAGCGTCGGCTAGAGTGGCGTAAAGCTCGCCGCAGTGGAAACACTTTCTCTGGAGTGATGAATCAAGCCTCACCATCTGGAACGACAGACGATTCTGGGTTTGGCGAATGCCAGGAGAATGCTACTTGTTCCAATGCATACTGCTAACTGCAAAGTTTGTTAGAGGAGGAATAATGGTCTGGGGCTGTTTTCCATCAGCGGTGTTCAAAGTGCTTTTCCACTCATCTGGTCTAGATGTATTGTTTGCTTTGTTCTTTATTGCATACAGAACTCACACATTGCTTTTCCACACCAGGACCACGGTGTTCAACTGAACACTGAGATTTTGAAACTATTTCACTCTATCCCATTTTGACTTTGTCGTTTAGGAATGTGAGCCAGTGTAACACATCTCATTTCCCTCCCGCGTTCTCTAATGCTCGCTCTCTCTCCCTCTCTCTCTCTCTCTCTAGGCAACATCAACACTGGTGGTATTGTTGCTGGGGTGATTGTGGCTCTCCTGGCCCTGGCCCTGCTGTGCTTTGGTCTGTGGTACGCCCACCGCAAAGGATACATGCCCAGTGAGTTTATATCCCCTATTCACCCTCAGGACTCCTCGTCCTGTATTAAGAAAGTGTCTAGTAGGAATGCTGATCTAGAATCCAATTGGCCGTTTAGATGATAATGAATTAGATCAAGCTGATCCTAACTGTTATAGGCCTATTTCTAATTTGCCCTGTTTATCAAAGGTGTTTGAAAAACGTGTCAATAATCAACTGACTGACTTTCTTGATGTCTATAGTATTCTCTCTGGTATGCAATCTGGTTTCCAATCAGGTTATGGATGTGTCACTGCAACCTTATAGGTCCTCAATGATGTCACCATTGCCCTTGATTCTAAGCTGCTATTTTTGTTGACTTTGCCAAAGCTTCTGATACGGTAGACCATTCCATTCCCGTGGGTCAGCTATTGGTGTCTCTCTCTGAGGGGTCTTTGGCCTGGTTTGCTAAATACCTCTCTCAAAGAGTGTCTGACTTTATACACTGCAATCTGCTGTCTCAGCCACTGCTTGTCACCAAGGGAGTACCCCAAGGCTCAATTCTAGGCCCCACGCTCTTCTCAATTTACATCAACAACTTAGCTCAGGCAGTAGAAAGCGCTCTTGTCCGTTTAAATGCAGATGATACAGTCTTATACTCAGCTGGCCCCTCTCCGGATTTTGTGTTGAACGCTCTGCAACAAAGCTTTCTTAGTGTCCAATAAGCTTTCTCTGCCCTTAACCTTGTTCTGAACACCTCTAAAACAAAGGTCATGTGGTTTGGTAAGAAGAATGCCCCTCTTCCAACAGGTGTCATTACTACCGCTGAGGGTTTAGAGCTTGAGGTAGTCACCTCATACAAGTACTTGGGAGTCCTTCTCTCACCGTGCACCGGCACAACTGACCAAGAGGACAAGTACATTAGAGTTTCTAGTTTGAGAAAGAGACGCCTCACAAGTCCTCAACTGACAGCTTCATTAAATAGTACCCGCAAAATACCAGTCTCAACGTCAACAGGCGTTGACGAGGCGACTCAGGGATGCTGGCCTTCTAGGCAGAGTTCCTCTGTCCAGTGTCTGTGTTCTTTTGCCCATCTTAATCTCTTATTTTTATTGGCCAGTCTGAGATATGACTTTCTTTGCAACTCTGCCTAGAAGGCCAGCATCCCGGAGTCGCCTCTTCACTGTTGACGTTGAGGCTGGTGTTTTGCGGGTACTATTTAATGAAGCTGCCAGTTGAAGACTGGTGAGGCGTCTGTTTCTCAAACAATGAGATGAAATGAATTGCCATAAAATGCTGTAATTGTAACAGTTTACTTAAAGCCTGCAGGTATAATACATTAGTGTGCAGTTTAAGGCATTATAAGACTGGACCTGAGCATGTATGAACCTCTTATAATCTGCCATTATCATCTCATAATGATGATTTGTTATTGAAGGGGTTCAAGACCTGTCCAAGGTGGATGGTTGATCTGTCTAACATGACATTAGGCTATATAGAGAGTCACCTCCTCAGTGGGTCTGTGGGCATATGTTTGAATTTGGCGGGTGCTTTGGAGTTTGATGACTCCCCTGCAGCCCAGGATGGTGGTGCGTGCGAAAGCTTGGCAGGAGTGCACTGGCATGGTGGTGAACCTATGTCGCGTGCGGCCACAGTTGTCAATCGCCGCAGTGCATATGGAATGAGTAGATTGCTGAGTGTCGCTAACAGCCAAGAAACATGGTGGAAGAAGCTTTGATAATATAAATGTGTGGATAGAAGTTGCCTTTTGTAGCCTACATTAGAAGCTCTATAAACATTTCATGTCATTCTACCGAAAGCGGAGAGTTGATCTGTTTGTTCATCTTTGATCTTTTAACACCTTTGTGGAACAATATTCCTCTGCAGATGCGCAGCCTAGTCTACAATCTAAAAATAGACAGCATTAGCTAGGGAAAGTGGTCGAATGGATAGCAGCAGTAGACTAGAGATCAGATACTCACGCCCTGGTGAATCCCATGGACAGCAGCGCGTCCAGACTGGACCCATGTTTCACAGTGCCCGGTCGGTTCTGGCACTGCCTCTGTGGGGTGACGTTGGTGTAAAGATGGCCTTTAGCTGCCATCATAACCCTCTTACCATTCCATTGGTATTTCAGTCCTCAGTTCCACTTAGGCTACTTTCAGTAAAATCAGAAAGATAGAGACTAGGCTACATGTAAACTACAATCCCTTTTAGAGGATGGAATAAATAAAATGTTCCGAACACAAAATAAGATATTAAATCAGCTTCCTGGTGGAACGCAGAGAAAGTCCATCCTATCCATAGCTGCAGAAGGGAACCACTAGTCGGAAGACACATTTGCTCTCTCGCCACATCACCCCGAGTCGAATGCGCCGACTGGGATGTTAACATTCTTCTTGCAGTTTTCTTGGCTGAAAATGTTAACATATCTGTCCTGAAATTATTTATCTGATGTAACTACGTTTCATTCCTTCACAAATGTCTTATGAATTTATATTTTTGAGAGACAGGATGCGCTTGCAACAATGTAAGACATTTCTTCACTCTGTAACCTGTATGATCAAATGTATCCATTCACGCTTTGGTTGACCGTGCGGCGCAGAGTGAGTCTCTCTCATGTTGAATTCTTAAGACTGTAATGGTTTAAAGAGGTACAGTTGCAAAACAAAGGTATATCTTTGAATTGTTCTAGTGTGGAAAATATTAAGGCCACCTCTTTAATTTGCAAAAGGTCAGAGGATATAGTATGTTTCCTAATTAGCCCTGCAAAACGTGGAAACAGTGAATCCAATGCACTGCTTTGTTTACAGTCATCAAGAACTAGGACAAACCCGGTTATTGTGAATGATAGAGAACACTAAACAGTACGAAATAACACTTGATTTTAGCGTGCCACCCTCTGGCTACATCTGGTGTGTGTGTGTGTATGGATGCTACAAGAAGAACGTATTATGACAATGTTAACATCAACAAATAACATTGTTATTATATAATATTATGCACAGTCAATATATGGAAAGCGCAATTTTATTACAAAATGAGTCCTTCAGAGACAATGTCCTCCATGTAAGCATTATGCTAATCTACAAATTAAGTAACGTTTCAATGTTAAAATTCTCAAAAATATACAGTACCAGTCAAAAGTTGACAACTATTCATTATAAGGTTTTCTTTTGTTTTTACTATTTTCTACATTGTAGAATAGTGAAGACATATAAAACTATCAAATTACACGTATGGAATCATGTAGCAACAAAATAAGTGTTATATTTCAAATTCTTCAAAGTAGCCACCATTTGCCTTTGGCAGCTTTGCACACTATTGGCACTCTCTCAACCAGATTCATGAGGTGGTCACCTGGAAGGCTTTTCACTTAACAGGTGTGCCTTGTTAAAAATTAATCTGTGGAATTTCTTTCCTTAATGCGTTAGAGCCAATCAGTTGTGGTATACAGACGATAGCCCTATTTGACGATAACCCTAAGACCAAGTCCATATTATGGCAAGAACAGCTCAAATAAGCAAAGAGAAACAACAGTCCATCATTATTTTAAGACATGAAAGTAAGTCAAAGCGGAATAAGAAAGTTTCTTTAAGTGCAGTCGCAAAAAGCATCAAGCACTATGATGAAACTGGCTCTCATGAGGACCACCTCAGGAAAGGAATACACAAAGTTACCTCTGCTGCAGAGGATACGTTAGAGTTACCAGCCTCAGAAATTGCAGTCCAAATAAATGCTTTAAAGTTCAAGTAACAGACAGATCTCATCAGAGGAGACGCAGGCCTTCATGGTTGAATTGCTGCAAAGAAACCACTACTAAAAAGGACACCAATAAGAAGAAGAGACTTGATTGGGCAAAGAAATATGAGCAATGGACATTAGACTGGTGGAAATCTGTCCTTTGGTCTGATGAGTCCAAATTTGAGATATTTTGTTCCAACTACCGTGTCTTTGTGAGATTAGGTTAGCAGAGTAGGTGAACAAATGATCTCCACATGTGTGCTTCCCACTGTGAAGCATGGAGGAGGAGTTGTGGTGGTGCTTTGCTGGTGACACGGTTTGATTTATTTAGAATTCAAGGCACACTTAACCAGCATGGCTACCACAGCATTCTGCAGCCATACGCCATCCCATCTGGTTTGAGCTTAGTGGGACTATCATTTGTTTTTCAACAGAACAATGACCCAACACATCTCCAGGCTGTGTAAGGGCTATTTGACCAAGAAGGAGTGATGAGTGCTGCATCAGATGACCTGGCCTCCACAATCACTCGACTTTAACCCAATTGTGATGGTTTGGGATGAGTTGGACCACAGAGTGAAGGAAAAGCAGCCAACAAGTGCTCAGCATATGTGGGAACTCCTTCAAGACTGTTGGAAAAGCACTCCAGGTGAAGCTGGTTGAGAGAATGCCAAGAGTGTGCAAAGCTGTCGTCAAGGCGAAGGGTGGCTACTTTGTGATCCTTCAAACATAAAATATTTTGATTTGTTTAACACTTTTGGTTACTACATGATTCCATATGTGTTATGTCATAGTTTGTCATCACTATTACTCTACAATGTAGAAAATAGTAAAAACAAAATAAAAACCCTTGAATGAGTAGGTGTCCAAACGTTTGACTGATACTCTATATCGCTTAAACCTGATTCGAATTCATCACCTTGTATGATTTTGCTGTGAGCACAATATCATTTCTTTGGAATGCTCAACCTGATCAAACTTACAAAGAAAGAGACCATGTACAGCTCAACAAGCCTGGTTGACAGTCTGTTTCTGGTGTCTAGACAACTCCTCATGAGTTGTCATGACAGCACAGACAGATCTGGGACCAGCAACATCGCAACAAGCAAATGCAAAACAACAATACAATGGAGTTTGATTCTAATACAAACACAATGCCAAACAAATGTCTGTATCTATCGTAAACAAAACATTTCCACATTACAACTCACTGAAAGCATGGATTTAGAGTAGACATAAGACACAAGGTATGTGTACCAAAACTGCACCAAATACCCTTCACAATGCACTACTTTTGGCCAAAGCCCTACTGTATGAGCCCTGGTCCAAAGTCGCGCACTCTATAGGGAATAGTGTGCAATTTGGGAAAAGCCATAAAAGAAAGCTAGGCATGTAGTAATAGGATTAGAAAATGAATGGCCAGTGTTCTTTAAGATTTCATGAATGAATTTACAGTTTTTGTCCCTCCTTACATTTCCTTGAATGTGAGATTTCTTTCACAGAACGGAGGCACTTGAGAAATATGAAGTGTAAACGGAAGTATTTTTTCAAATCTATACACACAGTCACCACAAAATAGTACAGATGTAGGTAACTGCCAGTTAGAGAAATATTCCAAAATTCATTTTCTTTAATTATAAACATATGGAATAAAAAAATTATAAAACACCAATTCACACCTATCCACAGTGAGCAGGTAAAAGGGGCAGTGGTATTGTCATATATAGGCTATGTCCCAATTATCTCTTCTACCGCCAAAGTGTGCACTTGTTCACTTCCCGTCACTGATTTTGAAAGACAATGACTGGTATAAGAAATACGGTGGAAACACCCACTAACCCATAACTCCAACAACCCAATGCTTTGAGATTTGTGGGAAGAAGTGAACGACAGCACACTTCAGGAGAAAGGGGAGTTGTTATTGGGACGCACACATATTCACTAGTTGCGGTAGACTCCCGGGTATATCCGGAACATGTGTTGCACGCCCTGGCTATACCACGAACGAAGACTTCTGCCTGAATTCCCCCTGAAACAGACACAGAAGATTGCGGTTACGAAACGAGGCTACACCTTTTCGCTGAAATACAAAAGATGAAAAAGGACAGCAACCATTAACTCTTTAGAGATGGTACTGCATGTGGTCCTCCGTAAATCAGTTGATAGATCGTGGAGCTTGCAACGCCAGGATAATGGGTTCCATTCACGAAAACCACCCATAAGTAAAATATCTGCACGCATGACTAAGTCGCTTTGGATAAAATAATCTGCTAAATGCCAAATATTACACATTACAGGAAAGGGAACTCAGTCAAAATCCTTTCCCTGACAACCAAACCATATAATACACTACGATCACAATAATGATCTAGGGATGCAAAAGGTTTCGTTTATCAAAAATGTAATTTCCCTATGAGAGCAAACAGAGAGGAGAACTAAGCATATACAAATGATTTTCAGCAGCTGAGAATTCCCCCTAAATAGACAAATACTATTGTCTGTTCTTTTCAATCATATTTTCTGTTTGCAAAAACTATACAAACTTAAGAGGGAGATGGAAGAAATACTCCGGAAATGAAAGGCTAAAAAAACAAAACTTGTAATAAGTGGGGGAAAAAAACAGATGAAACTTACATCTTCGTCCTCGCCGGACTCCGATGTTGGCTGGTAGCCCACTGAGGGTTTTCTGTGAGAGAAACAACACATGAGCCAACAGAAACATCTGTATATCTATCAACTACTTTATAGTGTATCATACTGATGTATTATCAACTGTTTGTAAGACGTGCAAGGAAATGTTATCACAAAACAATAATGTAAACTGTACATATCACACAAACCTCCAAACTACTGTAAGCCCTCAACTCTGTAAAACTAATCTGCCAAGTCATGCATTAACAAGAACATACAGGGCGGAGTAGACAAAGTAATCAGTTACCTTTCACTCTTTTCTGTAAGGGCAAAATGAAAAAAAAATGTATAAATAGTGAGTAAAATGTGACATTTGTATGGTGATTAGAATATGCATTTGAAGGTTATAGACATTATGAACAGCAAGTTATCAGTCACTGATCTGGCCCTGTCTTTATAGTGTCTTAAAGTAGGAGTATAGATCAAGGATCAGGTTCCCTCTGTCCATGTTATATTTTTTATTTAACTAGGCAAGTCAGTTAAGAACACATTCTTATTTACAATGACGGCCTACCAAAAGGCCTCCTGCGGGGACGGGGGATTAAAAAAATAAATAAATTTAAGACAAAACACACATCACAACGAGACAATACTACATAAAAGAGAGACCTAAGACAACAACATAGCAAGGCAGCAACACATGACAGCACAGCATGGTAGTAACACAACATAACAACATGGTAGCAGCACAAAAGAT
Source organism: Salvelinus fontinalis (assembly GCF_029448725.1). Taxonomy (NCBI): domain Eukaryota; kingdom Metazoa; phylum Chordata; class Actinopteri; order Salmoniformes; family Salmonidae; genus Salvelinus; species Salvelinus fontinalis. The sequence goes on from NC_074673.1 coordinate 55,724,535, forward strand.
GGTACAAACACTGTTGGACACAGTCAACAGCACAAAGGTCAAGAAGTTAGAGACAACAATACATCACACAAAGCAGCTACAACTGTCAGTAAGAGTGAACATGAGTGAGGGTTTGAAATGAAGAGATTGAGATAAAACTATCCAGTTTGAGTGTTTGTTGCAGCTCAGTAGGGCTGCAGTAGATATCTCAAATAGGGGGGAGAGAAGCCTAAGAGGGTTTCATAAATAGGCATCAACCAGTGGGTCTTGCGACGAGTATACAGAGATGACCGGAGTATAGAGTGCAGTGATGTGTCCTATAAGGAGCATTGGTGGCAAATCTGATGGCCGAATGGTAAAGAACGTCTAGCCGCTCGAGAGCACCCTTACCTGCCGATCTATAAATTATGTCTCTGTAATCTGCATATAAATGGATGAGAGCGCTTTCTACTGCCTGAACTAAGTTGTTGATGTAAATTGAGAAGAGCGTGGGGCCTAGAATTGAGCCTTGGGGTACTCCCTTGGTGACAAGCAGTGGCTGAGACAGCAGATTGCAGTGTATAAAGTCAGACGCTCTTTGAGAGAGGTATTTAGCAAACCAGGCCAAAGACCCCTCAGAGAGAGACACCAATACCCTTTAGCCGACCCACAGGAATGGAATGGTCTACCGTATCAAAAGCTTTGGCAAAGTCAACAAAAATAGCAGCACAGTATTGCCTAGAATCAAGGGCAATGGTGACATCATTGAGGACCTATAAGGTTGCAGTGACACATCCATAACCTGATCGGAAACCAGATTGCATACCAGAGAGAATACTATAGACATCAAGAAAGCCAGTCAGTTGATTATTTGCACGTTTTTCCAACACTTTTGATAAACAGGGCAACATAGAAATAGGCCTATAACAGTTAGGATCAGCTTGATCTAATTCATTATCATCTAAAAGGCCAATTGGATTCTAGATCAGCATTCCTACTAAACACTTTCTTAATACAGGACGAGGAGTCCTGAGGGTGAATAGGGGATATAAACTCACTGGGCATGTATCCTTTGCGGTGGGCGTACCACAGACCGAAGCACAGCAGGGCCAGGGCCAGGAGAGCCACGAACACCCCGGCAACAATACCACCAGTGTTGATGTTGCCTAGAGAGAGAGAGAGAGCATTAGAGAACGCGGGAGGGAAATGAGACGTGTTACACTGGCTCGCACTCCTAAACGACAAAGTCAAAATGGGATAGAGTGAAATAGTTTCAAAATCTCAGTGTTCCGTTGAACACCGTGGTCCCGGTGTGGAAAAGCAACGTGTGAGTTCTGTATGCAATAAAGAACAAAGCAAACAATACATCTAGACCAGATGAGTGGAAAAGCACTTTGAACATCGCTGATGTAAATAAGGCTATAGAAATACAATTGATGGATTTGATTGATGAAAACAGTGTGAGTGACTGATCAACTGCATGAGATAGACTAGGAAAAAAAATCTGATGGTAAATAGCCAAGCACCTACTAGCACTGTTTATGATTTCAAAAGGTTGTTTGGCAACATCACTACCAGCCCAACCAGCATGGGAACATTTGAGGTTTACAGGTCACATGTGAATCTGCTGCAACAGCATGGCTCCATACTAACATTCCCCCCACTGTCCTGGCAGTCCCGGGAATAGAACCCACTGTCCTGGCAGTCCCGGGAATAGAACCCACTGTCCTGGCAGTCCCGGGAATAGAACCCACTGTCCTGGCAGTCCCGGGAATAGAACCCACTGTCCTGGCAGTCCCGGGAATAGAACCCACTGTCCTGGCACTGAAAGTGCCATGCTCGATCAGATGAGCTACAAATTTTTTCAAATTGCACGACGCCGCAATTTTGTTTTGGTGCGACTAAATTATGGGCATGTGGCACAAACTGAAAAACTTAGTGGCACGAGGTCCACCAGCCCATGATTTGGTCGCACCCCCAAAAAATTGTCGGGGCATGGCTCTTGTAATGCAAGGATAGTGGGATCAATTCCCGGGACCATGCATTCATAAAATGTAGCACGCATTACTAAGTCACTTTGAATAAAAGCATCTGCTAAATGACATTTATCATCATCATCATCATCATCCTCATATCAAGTCATACAGAGTTCTTCATTAAAACCTGTAATAGACTACTGAAATGGTATTCAAGGAATAAGTTATCTTTTTTCATATTTGAATGTGCAACCTAACCCAGTGATTGTCATGCATTTTATATTTGACTGTTAAAATAGGGCTCCAGAATTCATATTTTTTCTTCAATTGAGATGAATTTTCCTGCATTTTTATGTGCTGTAATATCATAGGCTAAGTTATTTGTGGCTAATTCACCACCCGAGTAAGTGGAAACTCAAAACGCATTAGCTAGATCGCCAACTCTAAATAAACATCCTCTCACTGTCAACTGCGTTTATTTTCAGCAAACTTAACAAGTGTAAATATTTGTATGAACATAAGACTCAACAACTGAAATAAACTGAACAAGTTCCACAGACATGTGACAGAAATTGAATAATGTGTCTAACAAAGGGGGGTGGGGTCAGAATCAAAAGTAACTGTCAGTATCTGGTGTGGCCACCAGCTGCAATAAGTACTGCAGTGCATCTCCTCCTCATAGACTGCACCAGATTTGCCAGTTCTTGCTGTGAGATGTTACCCCACTCGTCCACCAAGGCACCTGCAAGTTCCCGGACATTTCTGGGGGGGGGGGGGGTGGCCCTAGCCCTCACCTTCCGATCCAACAGGTCCCAGACATGAGATCCGGGCTCTTCGCTGGCCATGGCAGAACACTGACATTTCTGTCTTTCAGGAAATCACGCACAGAACGAGCAGTATGATTGGTGGCAGTTACACGTGGTCTGCCACTGCGAGGACGATCAACTGTCCGTCCGGTCTCCCTGTAGCTCTGTCTTAGACGTCTCATTGTACGGACATTGCAATTTATTGCCCTGCCTACATCTGCAGTCCTCATGCCTCTTTGCAGCATGCCTAAGGCACATTCACGCAGATGAGCAGGGACCCTGGGCATCTTTCTTTTGGTGTTTTTCAGAGTCAGTAGAAAGGCGTCTTTAGTGTCCTAAGTTTTTATAACTGTGACCTTAATTGCCTATCGTCTGTAAGCTGTTAGTGTCTTAACGACCGTTCCACAGGCGCATCTTCATTCATTGTTTATGGTTAATTGAACAAGCATGTGTGATTGACTTGAAGTTACATTGTGTTGTTTAAGTGTTCCCTTTATTTTTTGAGCAGTGTATATATATTTGTTTTTATTTGTCAGTAAGCTTTCAACCAAACCATAGTGTTTTACATCGAGTTGATGGCCCAGTAAATAAGTTTGTTGAACAATTCTATATTGCTTTTAATTTTGGTAAAATGTTTATTCTTATCCCCGGTTTAGCCCAGGCTAGTCTGCAATGGGCTTTCCCCCATAGAAAGCAAAGGGCACTTACGGACTTCCATCCTCACAGCTTGACAGCGTTGAACAGGGCCGGCATCATTCATAGCTTCACAGCTGTAGTCTCCTGTATCTATCACCAAAGCAGAGGGAAACTCCTGCAGCAGAGATATGGAGATGGTTACAAATCACTGATATAAAACACAAGGTGAACAACTGGAATGAGAGAGAGAGATGTAAAATTGCCAAACAGTAAGGTTGTGTTAAGGGCGTTCGTATGCTTCCCAGCCAAAACAGTTCATAACAGTTTGTGCATACGACAACATTTGTCTTCGGCAAGTTTTTTTTCTTTGTTTGTCCGCACAACATTTTTTCTCGAGGCAAGCCAAAGTCAACGCCCCTTCGTCGGTGATTGGTCAACAGTAGGGATTCTTCAATTAAGTGTTTGTTGTCATTCAACGAATTAATAAATCCACATTTCTTCACTACTGCACCAAAAACATTAGCAAGATGTAAAATCACACGACTAAGAGCCCCCCCCCCCTCGCCAAAAACGTCCAAATGAATGACAGATGTCTCGAGTTATCAGATTCAAATTGGACTATTTTGAGGCGTCTCGAGATGGAAAAAGTACTATTGCTGCTTTTTTTTACATTTTTCAAGCAAAGGTCTTTTAAGGGAGTATATGCGAGCACACATGTTAGTTTCGCCTAGCGGACTTTGGCTAGGCGCTAGCCGACCTGAAGCATGATGACGCCTTTAGCCTGCCGAGTTGACCATACAACACAAACACATCTGGCACCTGGGTTGTACTAATTAGGCTCCCCCCCAAAAATGTAAAAAATATTGTTTTTGTTGTCCATTGCAAAATGGTTTGCTACAGTGTGCCCTAATGAATATGATCCAGGTGAGGTGTATTCAGCAACCACTGACCAGGTTGCCATTGAGAGGATTGATCTTGTAGGTGTAGTTCTTGAAGGCAGGGAACTGGCTGGGGTCCTCGGGAAGAGGGGTCTTGTCCTTATACCACTTGTAGGTGGGGGAAGGAGACCCCTCGGCGTCATGACAGAACAGTAGCACGCGATTCCCCGTCGTTACAGAGGTAGGGATCCTACACATGGGCACGGATGGAGGTACTGCAGGAGGATGTAAGAGAGGTAGTGAGAGAGTGAGAGCAGAGAGGCACTAACCTGTTTTGGTGACTCGGCAACCAGCTAGTTGCTGTTCTTACGGTCTGTGTGTTTCTATTGTGTATGTATATTGGCTGGTGCAATCACCAATTAATAAAGTACTCTCTTTTATTTTATAAAATAATATTTACATCTTATGGCCGTGGTATCACGAATCAATTCACTAATATGGTCATAGCATCATGACGACATGAAACTGTCTGCAACCGATTGCAAATGTGTATAACATTTACAGACAATCAGTTTCTCACACTGGGATGAATTCAGTCCCACAAATAATCCTTCAAAAGCAGTGTCTAGCTCTGTTCTATAATAATAATAATAATTATAAACTGGGCGGTTCTAGCCCTGAATGCTAATTGGCTGAAAGCCATGGTATATCAGACCGTTTACCATTGGTATGACAAAACATTTATTTACTGCTCTAATTATGTTGGTAACTAGTTTATAATAGTAATAAGGCACCTCGGCGGTTTGTGATATACAGCCAGTATAACACGGCTAAGGGCTGTGTCCAGGCACTCCGCGTTGCGTCGTATGTAAGAACAGCCCTTAGCCGTGGTATATTGGCCATACACCACACCCCCTCAGGCCTTATTGGTTAATTAACAGGAAATGATAGATATGTTGCGCAACAGTTAGATAATAAGACTCTCCTTACCTAAAACAGTGAGATTCACCTTGACATCCCCAACATACTGTTTGTTAGACACCTCACATTGATACTGTCCATTATCTTTGCGCGTCACCTTGCTGAACCTCAGCACCCCATCAAACATAGTGGCACGGCCCTCATAAAGCGCTGAAAGAGAGCAAGGTAAATCAGTGATTATAAAATATGTAATTATTATGGCAGGTAACTCATGTGGTAAGTATATCTAGCCCTAATTGTAGATAAAAAAATGCAGAAGCAATCACGACACAAATACAAGAAGTCACATGTCATGCATTTCCTTGGAATCAAGTCTGAACAGTTTGTGCACTTACTGGTGGGCTTCCCATCGAAAATGACATAGGTCGTCGAACCCGTCATGTCTCTAAACTTCCACTCAACTCTGGCATCTGCCCCAAAGTCAGCCGAGGGAATACAGGAAAGATCAGCCCCTGTAGACATGAGATTGATCATTTTAACTACAATACTTGGGGATAAATATGCAAAATAGCATATAATAAATACAATGGGTTGTTTTAAATACATTATTCCTTGCTTGTAACACACACACAATGACAGGTGAAAGCTTTTGTTTATTTTAGAAACTGCCCATTTAGAGTTAATTTCCATTCTCCAGGACTTACCCTCATTCTCTTTAGCCCTCACATTAGCATTTTTGGTTGTAACTCTGAAGGCCTCTACACCTGGGGAAAGGGAGAGAAAAGTAAAGCGAGCAGTCAGGGAAATGAAGGAGATGACACTGCATCATTGGAATTCAAAAACACCAGGTGCTCCAGTCTGACCGCCGCTAACACAACAGAAACACACACCTGCAGAGATGACTGGTTTAGTTTCTGCTGAACTTAAGGAAGAACCTTTTAATGACCCGCCCCTATCGCCCTAAGAGCATGTCTGGTGCTCAGCCAACCAATGGCCTGAAGCCTATAGCACGTGGCCTGACTGCAAACAAATTCTTGGTAAATGTGACTCACTCCTCTGTACTGAGCCAGAAAACCTTTATGTGAAACTGGGCCAAAACAGTCTGAAGGGCCCTTTCAGAGTGGGAAACCAAGAACACTATATTATTTTCTGAATTAATAAAAATTGGATGGACATTTGGACAAAAAAAGCATCTTTCTAAATTTGAATTTACTGGACTGTAAGTATGTCCACTCCAGACATTTAGAGTCTATGGTCCAGCCAGAAACCTACTGAGCAGTACCACCATTCACAACCAAAAGTATGTCCCAGCAACAGCACCAGAGACAGGTGGCGCACATGACATTAGTAACAGTCACAACCCGGGTAGTAATACTGTACATTCCTTCATCAGGTACATACAGGATAGGACAGCCTAGCTCATTTCTACACACTAGTGTTCTATTAGAGGATATCATATATCCAGCCAGTGGTGTAAAGTAACTACATAAAAATACTTAGTAGTATCTGTATTTTACTATTTATTTTTGAAAACTTTTACTCCCATACATTTTCACTGACACCCAAAAGTACTCGTTACATTTTGATTGCTCATGCAGGACAGCAATATAATCCAATTCACGCACCTATCAATATAACACGGTATCGTCCCTACTGCCTCTGATCTGGCGGATTCACTAAACACAAATACAGCGTTTGTAAATTATACCCAAGTGTTGGAGTGTGCCCCTGGCTGTTTGTATTTTTTTCCAAAATAATAATTGTTCCTTATGGTTTGTGTAATACAAAGAATTTGATGTATAGCATTTGTTCACTTGAGTAAAAGTGTGACAATTGTGTAATTGTTCTACCACTGTACTTAAGTACATTTAAAACCAGATACTTTAACTCAAGTACTATTTAGCTGGGTGACTTTCCCTTGAGTCACCTTAATAGAAAATGTCTTTACTTTTACTCAACAGCTTTTATTTGAGGGTAGTTCGTGACTGAACAACAAAGAGATACGAGAGTTTAGTTTGCCCATTTAGAGAAATGGTTTAGTCAGAGAAAATCCATTGATTGACTTCCTTGTTACGTGAGTATCGGGGGTGGGAAGGCAAAGCTTCCAAGGTGAGACAATACCCACACAGATAACAGGTGGAAAGTAGTGGCGCATGTGTTGACGTTTGGAATGTTTGAAGGCCTTCTACACCATTCATATGTTTAGCTCAACTCTTGAAACTAAGATGATAATCAAGGGGTTTTTGTACAGCACAAAGGCTGCCCTTGTGAAAGGCTGTTCAGTGTGGTGTGGTTCATAAAAGTGTCTTGTTAAAGGCCCATATCACTAGGCCGACTTGACTCACAGCGGACTACAGCTTGAAAGTAGCTACACATTCTAACAGATGTAAATGCTCCCATACAGCCGTTACACCGTCGCTAGTGGAAAACCCGGACAGCAATTATTATTATTTTTTTAAACAAAACTTTTCTTGCTGATAAGTTTTGTTCTCGATTCGGAAGAAACTTGTCTCTTATAAATGACCGTGTCCAGTGACAGATGGTACTCCAAACACCAGAGAATATTTAGAAAGATAAATGGCGATTCCACACCAGCGGAGGAAGAAAATATTTTTTGGCATCTCAGATTGCCAGAACAATTTTCACCTAGAGACTTAAATTGGGAGTAAGGCTGTTTGACGTGCTTTTTACATTTGTATCACAATTATGTTGAAAGTGGCCATTTTTAAACCTATACCTGCCTACTGTAAGACTTGATGAACTGAACCATACATGATACAGACAACATATTGGTGTCATTATATTCCTTATAGTGTGCTCTAACATATGGAGTACGCATAGATTCTGAAATACAAATACTGACATGAATTTATAAAAATATTAATATGAATCTCAAAAAAAGTGTCCTTTTTGATTTTGTTCATTTTAAGACATATACTCGTCCAAACAATATAAGTACATAACATTTCCAGAATGGGCTCTCTGCTAATTCTGAAGTGTTAATCAATATCAGGAGCACCACCAACAGAATGAATGGTAAATGGATTCAAAGCAAACTCCCATTGCTGGTGATTTGCTGTATGTGCAATCCTAAAGGAGGACTGTGATTGGTTAATGACCTATAATGTCAATTTCTATGTACAAAATGGGTAATATCATTAAAAGTACCAGAGCCCACTCTGGAAATAGTACGCGTTTGAAAAGTATATTGTTCCCTGTCAACTCTGCTTTCAAGTTAGCGACACATTGTAATGGTGCAATGAAAATTCCATACAGCGTTTACAACAGCTAGCGGAAAGCACCGGCAGCAAGATTACATTGGACAAATTCAGGTAGGCCCCTCTCCATTTTGTTTAGTTTGCTTCTATTTGGTTGCAAGACATAATGAATACACCCCTGCATAGGCGGAAATCCCAGGGGGGACGGGGGGGGACACAACCCCCCCATCCTGGGGAAAATATGATTTGTCCCCCCCAATATATCACTGTAAACATAACTATGTAATTTCAATAATATTAATAATACGCAATGAAAGCACTTGTGCTGATTATAGACACTTAATAGCGCGTTTTTACATTTCACAAGATTGCGACCCCCCCCCGCCCTTTGCCTCACAATGGTTTGATCCACTGCCAGTTCTTTAGCTGGCAAGGTAATAGAGGGCTCGTATCTACTGTCCGAAAGGCACTCAATGTATGTAACTGACGTGAGGTAATCCAGTCAATCGCGCTTTAGCAATGTATATATTTTTTTCATGTTGCAGGGTTCACACACTAGCTGAATTTGCAGAGCTAGCGCGCAAACTAAAGCAAACATTAACTATCAAGCTAGCTAGTACCTATTCCATTTATGTGGCGTCGTCAAAGATGGAATATTTGCTATCGTCAGTTTATTCCAAGATTAGCTTGCAGCTGTAGTGCTTCAAAGTCCCTGTGATAAGGTTTAGCGATAAACTGAAGTCCAAACTGAACAGAACTACACTCTCTTATACCATTGTCTTAAATATATTTAATGGTCTCGTTGCAAAAGCTAAATTGTCGCTAGTGAATTTTTTATTTTTTTCACCTTTAACCAGGTAGCAAAGATTATAGCAAACACCACAGAAACGGAATTGGTGCTCGCTAGCTTTGCAAATTCAGCTATTGTTGGAAGCCTGCCAATATGAAACAAACTATGTTAAAATTTCAAAACGTTGCAGCATGTGTTGTGTAAATGTGTGTGTGCAGCTAGACCGGTCAGCCAGCCAGCCAGGTAGAAAAATGTCAGAAAAAAGTAAAAAGACGGACATCAGAGTATTTTTCAGTACACCAAAACGCAAAGTAAGAACTCTAGTAGCCTAATATCTCAAAGACCAGTTGATAAAATTTTCATAAGAAATAAGTGAAATGCTAATGGAAATATTTCACAATGATGTCATTAGGCAGAGCAGGCAACAGATGGCACACAGACAGCAGAGCTGGGGACAGATATGCAGGGACAGACTGGCAGAGACAGGGAGTCTCAGGTAAGTTTGTTGAGTCTTTGTTTGGCAACATTATTTTACATTTTACATTTTAGTCATTTAGCAGACGCTCTTATCCAGAGCGACTTACAGTAGAGTGCATACATTTTATTACATTTTACATTTTTTACATATTACATACTGAGGATATCCCTAATACATACAAGGATATCCCTACCGGCCAAACCCTCCCTAACCCGGACGACGCTATGCCAATTGTGCGTCGCCCCACGGACCTCCCGGTTGCGGCCGGGTGCGACAGAGCCTGGGCGCGAACCCAGCCCAGCCTGGGCGCGAACCCAGCCCAGCCTGGGCGCGAACCCAGAGACTCTGGTGGCGCAGCTAGCACTGCGATGCAGTGCCCTAGACCACTGCGCCACCCGGGAGGTATGAATGGTTGAAAGGTTCTCAATTTTTTTGATTTGTAAAATAGGGACATAATTGGAAAATGCCATGAATACCCCCACTCAACTCAAACTGGTGACTAAACTAAGATTTGTTTACGGCAATGGTATTGCTGTTGTGATTAATTGTGTAGTTTTGGGTACCGGTAGTTAGGAGTACAGCAAACACCTTATTTCTTTTCTAGGAGACAGACTGTGAGTCAGTGAGGGTGGTGAAAGGGAAAGAGCCAAGGAGAGAGACTTCAGAGGACAGTGTCACAGCCACGGCAGGACCAGGTGTCACCCTTGTTGCCAGCAGCACCAGTATAGGGGACAGTGGCACAGCATCGTCCAGTTACCTCAGTGATGACACAAAACCATATCAGCCACACCCACAATTTATAGAACCGCAAACTCTTGCAAAAGTTTCAAGAGAGAGGAACACTGCACTGATAAGGAACATTGCTATATCTATTATTATTAGTAGTATTATAATGATTTAAACAAGTTGGGACAACCCTTCAGTTAACTACTGTACCTAACAATTATCCAGTAGTAGTGATTATGGTCCCTCAATATACATTTAACATATTACAACATAGTCTATGTGTTACAGCACTACTTTTGGTGTCCCCCTCAGGAATTGCTCCTGAGAAAATTTCATGTAATTGTCCCCTCCAAGGTTGATATCAGATTTTCGCCCCTGCACCCCTGGTCATTTCAGACAGTCTGAAAAAGTTAAATATCCATTCATTGCCTTACGGTTTAGTTAACCCAAAGCTGAACCTTATAGACTCTGTGGTCTATAGTAAGATTCAGTTCTGGGCTATGGTTTAGCAAGCATATAAGTGAAACGTTATATTATTAAGAACATAAAAGGGACATCTAAAAAAAACAACAAAAAAACAGATGTTAGATAGCAGATTGTAACGGGCTAATGTGCTGCTCCATTAGCCGCTAAAGGTTAGGTACTGTCAGAGGTGAGTTAGTCTGTGTGGTCCGGAGTACTGGCAAAAGAAAGTGGGGGTACACCGTACCGGTAAAACATGAGCTTTTCACAATAATTAAGATTCATAGAAAATAAGCCATTACACTATTTATCATTACCGCATGTCAGTCACATCAAAAATGTGCTAATAGACTTCAACGTGTAAAATACGCTCCAAAATGTGGTCTTTATTCAATGATTACACTGAAATGTGGCAGAGATGAGTGGCCGAGACGCACAGCAGCGTAGGCATAAATTGAGGTTACAAGACGCATCGGCCTAAGGAATGACAATCACGAATGTCGGTCATAACACTGACGTCTTGTAAGTGATGTCTCTTTGCATTTATCAAATGGCACTGTATGGATGATGGAATTATTTTAGAGTGGAGTAGCCTAATAGTTGGAATACTAACTGAAGTCGGGACATTGACTGTGCGCCTCACATGTAGCCTATTGTAATATTAACTGCTGCAGAATTAAGTAGTCCTCGCAGTAAAATGACAGATCCAAACGGTCATTTTGTCACTGGAACATGAAATATGATTCATTTCTTTCAGCAGCTTTTGAGAATAAGGATGCGCACTTAAGGACTGTGTCGTGTAGCACAGACGTGCAATTTCTTTCAGTGACAAAAGCTGACCGTATTTCATTTTTAACCACAGAAAAGATGTACAACTGAGAGGAGATGACTGAAATTCACTTCGTTTTTTCAGGTCTCAGATTAATCTTTATATCCTTTTATGTTCGACCGCAATGAATAGCAAACAAGACTTCACAAAGCAAATACAATGGAAGTCAGATCTTTTCCCAAATTAAAAGCAATCAATGTAGGCCTAGTTGTGATTTACAAAAACACATAATTTACTCTACAGATTCAAAACATGTTGGATCATTTCACAGCTTTTAATTTCCTTGAAACCGGTCCCTAAACATCCTAGCTCTGTGAGAGGAGTAATTATGTCAACTAGACTGCAGACGCATTGATCACTTTTTTTTTTTTTTTTTTTAACCCATTTTCTCTCCAATTTCCTGGTATCCAATTGGTAGTTAGTCTTCTCATCTCTGCAACTCCAGTACGGACTCGGGAGAGGCAAAGGTCGAGAGCCGTGTGTCCTCCGAAACACAACCAGGCCACACTGCTTCTTGACACAATGCCCACTTAATCCGGAAGCCAGCCGTGTCAATGCGTAAGAGGAAACACCGTGCACCCGGCGACAGTGTCAGCGTGCACTGCGCCCGGCCCGCCACAGGAGTCGCTAGTGTGCGATGGGACAAGGACATCCCTGCCGGCCAAACCCTCCACTAACCCGGGCGACGCTGGGCCAATTGTGCGCCGCCCCAATTGTGCGCCGCCCCATGAGTCTCCCAGTCGTGGCCGGCTGCGACAGAGCCTGGACTCCAACCGAGAATCTCTAGCGGCGCAGCTAGCACTGCCTTAGACCACTGCGCCACTCGGGAGGCCCTGCATTGATCATTCTATTGGTTTATGACATTCTGGTGAGCAAGGCTTTACTTAGTATTCTAGAAGAGCATCAAGTAATGACAGAAGAGACGCTGCATGCATCTAATTATAGACAAGTTGACGAACAAAGCCTACCAAATGTCAAAGTATAAGCAGAAAAAAAATCTAAACGAGGCTGAAAATAATTTGTTCCCCCCACACCCTGTCAATAAAATCTTTCTGCTGTCCCGGAGTAATGTGCACAGTTAGCCTACATGAGCCTTTTGAAGTAATTGTTTTACAATCAGATGACAACATCATGACTGGTTGTGTTTATGCCACATAAAAAAATACTAAAAAGATTGGCACATACATTTTAAAAGTTAGATGACATCTGTATTATTAGGCCCACAGAGATCACATTAAATTATTAGGGATTCTATATGTAATTCTATGCTTAGGCCCCCAAAAAAGTATTTAAAAAAGCATGTGCAGGTCCCTGTACCTGGAAGAAATGAAATCTACTTTCATCCCCGAGTACTGTTTGGCGTAGCACAGAGAATTTGTGACCAACCTTAACTAGTCGATACTTCCTCAATTCCCGACTTGGAAGACAACCAATGTCTTCTAAAATGTCCATGTCTAGTTGCAGGGGGTTCGTTTGAACTTAGAAAATGCTCAGTTATTAAACTAAAACGTTTTGCTCCCTGATGTAATCCAATGTGTACGCCGCCATCTTGTCCATTTCAGATCTTCTCTCATTGATTGAGACAGGTTAGGGTCATGACATGCAGCACTTTGGGGTGGACACCCACCTGTCTCAATCAATGAGGGGATTCAAATAATCTAAGTGTGTTTTGCACGGGGTGAAAGTTGATTGCATTCGTTTTGGAACCGGGCTGCCTCCCAGGCGTGAGTCAGGTGCCCCGTTCAAATCCCACGGTAAAGTTGGTGCAAAACAAAAGGGAAATAATAGAACATGAGGAGGAATGAGTAGGATACTGTGTTTTCACATGAAAAAGGGATTGCTTTTGATAAACACTTCATCTGCCTTCCCAGTGAAAACTAGCTTGACAATTCAGACATACAGTGCCTTCAGAAAGTATTCAGACCCCTTGACTTTTTCAACAACAAAAAAATTAAGTTACAGCCTTATTCAAAAATTGAAAGTCCCCCCCCCCCCCTCAAACAATAAAAAAACTGAAATATCACATTTACATAAGTATTCAGACCTTTTACTCAGTATCTTTTGGAAAACTCCAAGCGGGCTGTTATGTGCCTTTTACTGAGGAGTGGCTCTCATCTGGCCACTACCATAAAGGCCTGATTGGTGGAGTGCTTCAGAATTGGTTGTCCTTCTGGCATGTTCTCCCATCTCCACAGATGGACTCTAGAGCTCTGTCAGAGTGACCATCGGGGTCTTGGTCACCTCCCTGAGCAAGGCCCTTCTCCCCCGATTTCTCAGTTTGGCCAGGCAGCCAGCTCTAGGAAGAGTTTTCACTTCTTCCATTTAAGAATGATGGAAGCCACTGTGTTCTTGGGGACCTTCAATGCTGCATAAATGCCTTGGTACCCTTCACCAGATCTGTGCCTGGACACAATCCCATCTCGGAGCTCTACGGACAATTCCTTTGACCTCATGGCTTGGTTTTTGCTCTGACATGCTCTGTCAATTGTAGGACCTTATATAGACAGGTGTGTGCGTTTTCAAATCATGTACAATCAATAGAATTTACCACAGGTGGACTCCAATCAAGTTGTAGAAACATCTCAAGGATGATCAATCGAAACAGGATGCACCTGAGCTTAATTTCATGTCTCATAGGAAAGGTTCTAAATAATTATGTAAATGAGGTATATTCTTTGTTTTTAATACATTTGCAAAAAAAAATCTAAAAACATGTTTCGCTTTTTGATTATATGGTATCGTGTGTAGATTGCGAGGGAAATTGTTTCATTGAATCCGTTTTAGAATAAGGCTGTAACGTAACAAAATGTGGAAAAAGTCGAGGTCTGAATACTTACCGAAAACACTTTTTTTTAAAGGAAAAGAGATGTTTCTGGAGGATGCACCCTGTTTTCTTTTTGACAACATGACCGATCCTCGCAGATTACTGTTTGATTCGAGAAGGGCGCTCCTTCTCTCACCACTTTTGGCCGATCACACCACGGGCCATGGACCGGTGCCCAGCAAAATCAAAGATTTGAAATAGTCAAGATGGCGTACACATTGTCAGAATACTTCATGGAGCTAAAGAAAAAAAAACTACATTTAATAACAGAGCATTTTCTAAATATAAATGAACCACCTGCATCTAGACATGGACGTTTAGAAGATATTGGTTGTCTTTCAAGTCAGGAAGTATTGGCAAAATAAGGTTTGGTTGGAAATTCTCTGTGCTATGCCAAACCTATCTAACAACGCCCCTCAGCCAGCTGCAACAGAGTAATTTTTTAATGTCTATTTATTTAACTAGGCAAGTCAGTTAAGAACAAATTCTTATTTACAATGATGGCCTACCCGGACCAAACACTAACCCGGAGGACCCTGGGCCAATTTTGCACCGCCCTATGGGACTCCCAATCACAGCCAGTTGTGATACAGCCTGGAATCAAACAAAGGTCTGTAGTGACACCTCTAGCACCGAGATGCAGCGCCTTAGACCGCTGCGTCACTTGGGAGCCTACCTAGTAACGGTCTGACTAGGTTAATTTTTAATAGCTAGTCAGATGTATGTGAATCATTGTAGATATATTGTTTCCTAGTTTTTAAGAACTGTGTACAATGACTTAGCCAAGGCAAGCCCCTACTGATCCCAGGTCTGTTAATTATGTTGTTTTCTTATTTTGGGTTGGGTAAACGGATCTATGACCTGTGCCTACCTGTGGGCCTAAAGTGAAAGTTAGAAAATATACAGCAATCAAGTGCATATCTTACTAATACAATAAACACTCAATTGAAACGTAGGGCTAGTTTAAAGTCATGAGGACTTTAGATCGACAGAAGGAGCACTCACCTGTTGCATGAAAGAATAGAAACACCGAAACCAAGCCGCTGACAAACATGTCGGCCCCAACACCTGAAGCCTTTGTTTTAAAAGCCAGCGATGTGTCCGATTTCGGTAATTTAAAAAACGTACGATTATTCCAGCAATCAAAGCGCAATTCAGTAATTGTTGGCCCACTCGGTTTGAAATATATACTTTCGACGAACAACAAACCTACGCCCTTCCGCACCGACCGACTACTTCAGTAGAAGAGTATGATAGGTATTCAGTCGAAACTGTGACGCAACCCGTTACCTACGTGACGTATGTCAATATAAAGCAGTCTATTGGTTTATTTCAATAAGCGGGTTCACTTGATTAGTATTTTACAGTATATTATTTATACTGATTTACAGTATTTGAAGTATTAGCCTATGTAAACGCCTGTGTGGTATTTAAAACGAAAATCTTAATCATCACAGCTGAATACAAGGTAACTTTAACTTTTTTTTTTTCACTCATGATAGTGAGATTGTAAATAATGTTAGTTGTTTTCATTTTCATTGTAGTAGATTTACAGTGTCCCTGTGGAAATAAGCACATATCTCTTTCACATGAATTTAATAGAAATTACAACAAATTAACCTAACACAACATATTATTAGATGCTGAGGGTGATATTATCTTCATAGAAAAGTGAGTCAACTTTTGGAAATATGATGGGATCAAAAGTAACACAAACTAAGAATACACAAATCCATTATTTGTTCAGTGACTCCAATAACAACTGATACAGAACACCAGTGACAGTCAGCTGTTAGCAGAAGTGAAACAGTCAACCAACAGGCATGGTGTTCGGCTTAGTTTTGCATTTAAATAAGCCTTTCCATAATAGTTTTTACTTCTAAGATAAAAGGCACCATTTTCTATTCCAAATAATATGTCTGCAGCAAGTGAGTGTACCTACACTCAGTGGCCAGTTTATTAGGTACACACATCTAGTATCAGGTCGGACCCCCCTTTGCCTCCAGAAAAGCCTGAATTCTTTGCGCATGGAAACATTGCTCAATTGGTATTAAGAGACCTAACGTGTGCCAGGAAAACATTCCCCACAATAATTGTACATAACAATAACGAGGCTATATACAGGGTATACCGATACCGAGTCAATGTGCGGGGGTTGACAAAGTAGCAGCAGTGTAAAAACAAAAAAGGGGGCGGGGGTCAGTTAGTTGTTTGGCAGACATATGGCTTGGGGTGGAAGCTGTTAAGGAGTCTTTTGGTCGTAGACTTGGCGCTCCAGTACCGCTTGCTGTGCGGTAGCAGAGAGAACAGTAATGTACTGAGCCATACGGTTAGATGCCGTGCAGTTGCCATACCAGGCGGTGAGGTAACCGGTCAGGATGCTCTCGATGGTGTATGCTGTAGAACTTTTTGAGGATCTGGGGACCCATGCCAAATCTTTCCAGTCTCCTGAGGGGGAAAAGGGGCTGTCGTGCACTCTTCACAACTGTCTCGATGTTAATGGGAGCCTGTTCTGCTCGTCTTTTCTTGTAGTCCACGATCAGCTCCTTTGTCTTGCTCACATTGAGGGAGATGTTGTTGTCCTGGTACCACACTGCCAGGTCTCTGACCTCCTCCCTATAGACTGACTCATCGTTGTCGGTGGTCAGGCCTACCACTGTTGTGTTGTCAGCAAACTTAATGATGGTGTTGGAGTTGTGTTTGTCCACGCAGTCGTGGGGAGTACAGGAGGGGACTAAGTACACACCCCTGAGGGGCCCCAGTGTTGAGGATCAGCATGGCAGACTTGTTGTTGCCTACTCTTACCACCTGGGGGGCGGCCTGTCAGGAAGTCCAGGATCCAGTTGCAGAGGGAGGTGTTTAGTCCCATGGTCCTTAGCTGAGTGATAAGCTTTGTGGGCATTATGTTGTTGAGCGCTGAGCTCCAGTCAATGAACAGCATTTTCACATACAGTTGAAGTCGGAAGTTTACATACACCTTACACAAATACATATAACTAAGTTTTTCACAATTCCTGACATTTAATCCTAGTTAAAATTCCCTGTCTTAGGTCAGTTAGGATCACCACTTTATTTTAAGAATGTGAAATGTCAGAATAGTAGTAGAGAGAATGATTTATTGCAGCTTTTATTTCTTTCATCACTTTACCATTGGGTCAGAAGTTTACATACACTCAATTAGTATTTGGTAGCATTGCCTTTAAATTGTTTAACTTGGGTTAAACTTTTCAGGTAGCCTTCCACAAGCTACCCACATTAAGTTGGTTGAATTTTGTCCCATTCCTCCTGACAGAGCTGGTGAAACCGAGTCAGGTTTGTAGGCCTCCTTGCTCGCACACGCTTTTTCAGTTCTGCCCACAAATTTTCTATAGGATTGAGGTCAGGGCTTTGTGATGGCCACTCCTATACCTTGACTTTGTTGTCCTTAAGCCATTTTTCCACAACAATGGAAGTATGCTTGGGTCATTGTCCATTTGGAAGACCCATTTGCGACCAAGCTTCAACTTCCTGACTGATGTCTTGAGATGTTGCTTCAATATATCCACATCATTTCCCTCCCTCATGATGCCATCTATTTTGTGAATTGCACCAGTCCCTCCTGCAGCAAAGCACAACATGGTGCTACCACCCCCGTGCTTCACGATTGGGATGGTGTTCTTTGGCTTGCAAGCCTCCCCCTATTTCATCCAAACATAACGATGGTCATTATGGCCAAACAGTTCTATTTTTGTTTCATCAGACCAGAGGACATTTATCCAAAAAGTGTGATCTTTTTCCCCATGTGCAGTTGCAAACCGTAGTCTGGCTTATTTATGGTGGTTTTGGAGCATTAATATAGATGAGAACTCTGTTGGTAGATAGTGTGGTCTACAGCTTATCATGAGGTACTCTACCTCAGGCGAGAAAAACCTTGAGACTTCTATTATATTAGAAATAGTGCACCTGCTGTTATTGACAAAAGACACAAACCCCGGCCCCTCGTCACACCCGACATAGCTTCTCTGTCCTGCCGATGCATGGAATACCCAGCCAGCTCTATAGTATCTCTGTCGTCGTTCAGCCACGACTCGATGAAACATAAGATATGACCGTTTTTAATGTCCCGTTGGTAGGATAGTCTTAATAATCATAGATCATCCATTTTATATTCCAGTGATTGCACGTTGGCTAATAGTACGGAAGATAGTGGAAGTTTACTCACTCACCTACAAATTCTCAGATGGCAGCCCATCCTCTGCCCCCCTTTTCTCTGTCTTTTCTTCGAATGATGTGGTTTGGGTCTGGTCTCGAGAAGTCAGTAAATCCTTTGCGTCGGACTCGTTAAAGAACAGATCTTTACCCAGTTGATGAGTAATCGCTGTTCTCATGTCCAGAAGCTCTTGTCGGTCATAGGACACAGTAGCAGCAACATTATGCACAAAATAAGTGAAAATATAAGTTAGAAACAATGCGAAAACCAAACAAAATAGCACAGTTGGTTAGGAGCCTGTAAAACGGCAGCCATCTCCTCCGGCGCCATAAATTGAGATTTCAACCTGTGAGGGGGAGAAAGTGAATGTCAGTGTGGTATGAATGTGAATTGTCATAGTCACCCACATCACCAGCTCTTGACCAACACTGCTCATGACTATTAAGAGTCATGAAAAGCAGCCTTGAGGTTTCTTTGGCTACATATAGATCCTAAGCGTGTTTGAGAAAATCAGCCTGAGCAGCTGCATGATGTACCGAAACTTCCGTACTTTTGTCGATACTAGAACATGACATTACCTTTGGTACTTCTGTCAAATGTGTCTCGTGGACCAAGTCTGTCTGTCAGCGATAACTGCACACACTATTGTATAAACCCACTATTGAATATGCATTCACCTGTATTGTGAATAGGCATAGTTTATCAATAGATGTACCATTCAAATAAATTATGACCTTTGTATTACGTAGTTAGATAGGTAAAAACTGTCAAATTGATTGTATGACTGTATAATTAATTCATTAATGCATACATGGCTATGTCTACATTTTATAGTACCTGCTTGAGTTGGCAGCATACCACCCTGCATCCCAGTGATGGCTTGCTTCTGAAGCTAAGCAGGGTTGGTCCTGGTCAGTCGCTGGATGGGAGACCAGATGCTGCTGGAAGTGGTGTTGGAGGGCAAGTAGGAGGCACTCTTTCCTCTGGTCTAAAAAAATCAACATCCAAATCTCCCAGGGCAGTGTTTGGGGATGTTACCCTGTGTAGGGTGCTGTCCATCGGATAGAATGTTAAACGGGTGTCCTGACTCTCTGTGGTCACTAAAGAACCTTTGGCACTTATCGTAAGAGTAGGGGTGTTAACCCTGGTGTCCTTGCTAAATGCCTAATCTGGCCATAATACCACTTAATCATCCCCAGCTTCCAATTGGCTCATTCATCCCCTCTAACTATTCGTCAGGTTGTTGCTGTGAATGTGTTCTCATTCAACTTAACTGGTTAAATAAAAATCTATTGGCAACCTCTCAGAGGTAACATAGTCTTCCCCATATAACCATTAAACAGATTCTCTGGTACTTTTATATACTTTTTATCCAGTAGTTCTGGAAGTAGGGCTCACGAACCAAAAGAGGTCCCTGAAAATTGCGTGCACCATGTCATTGGTCTCTCTTTTGCGTGTGCATCTTGCTAGCTGTCACTCATTTGGTGATTGGCTAAAGCTCATTAACTAAAACTCAAATTTCTTTGGGGTTGGCCCATGTGGGGGAAAATGCAGGGAAAATGGCACAGCTTCCAGAATAACAGTTGCTTTTCAAACTAGGAATTTCGTGGTTAATTGAGGACAGTAATCTTGCTCCGAGATTATGCATGTATGAACTACAGGTTGACACATCCAGCCCAAAGAGCGAGATTTAAAAAACATTTTTTTTGTAGTTGCCAAAGTTCCAGAGCATGTCTTTTATGTCTTTAGTTTTTGTTGTCCTTTAACAGAAACAAATTTGAGTAAATATTAATAATAACCACCTCCTCTGCTCTCTGCATTGAGTTAAAATGCTCTGATATTTCCACAAGTGCTTTGCATGCAAAAAGAAGGAAATACAACAAGCTCACTTATTCAATGTAATCTCTTTACTTGAAGTACAAACTACACATGAAACAAAATAAAATGAATGATACATTGCTTTTATGTATTTAAATGATTGTTTAAGATTTATGCATTACAGTGTTCCAGAGATTGTTTATCATGTATATTTTGTTTCAAAACTGCCTTTGTAATTATAATGATTCTGAAGATTATTAGGATCATGTACTGCTTAGGAAATGTCTACATTATTTTTTGCGAATAAATGTTTTATCTGCATTGATATGTGCGATTGTAAATTGATTGTAATTTGATATGTGCTATTGACAAAGAGTTGCTACTACTAACAAATGCCACTAGGTGGTACTGTCTGATTTCGTATTCCAGTTGAGTCAGCACCGTTTCACAAGATGATGTCATATACCATATAAGTCTGGTTGAATGACCATCTAGGCATACTCAGAGAAGTAATAGGTCGAATTGAACAAATGTATAATGACATTGCAAAACGAGAATAAATCTGTTTTAGTTAGTAACTTTGTAAATACACTGAGAGAATAGGCTATTGCAGGTACTGACAAGTAGGCTTACCGAATGTGTTCCCGCCATGGTGAACAGAATGTTACGTTTGTCAATCAATGCAGAAATCGTGGAAAGCACTTGTCACAGGTGTGCATGGTCATGGATCGGACAATGGCGATATCGTCAGATCTGCACGATTAGAATAGTGAATGTATTGTTCATAAGTAGGATACGCTTATAAATCAATGTCAAACTTATAAGGTGGGATAGGTCATAAAAAAATGCCAAATAAACCATTTTCTCTAGTCAGTCACCATTCCATCACATGCCAAGGACCAATAGCCAATTTGTCTTTGCATGCCTGTATTTATAATTTGGGTGTGTGTTCCTCTCTTTATCCTACTCTCACTTGATGAGGTCAACGATGACATTATGGTAGCTGTCCCATCTGGGAATCTGAAAGTGAAAGAAAAAGTGTTTCTACAGTTAGAGCATCATTTGAGCTAGTAACTGCATACGAACAAGAGGATGCTACCTGGTTTCTATGAAATGTCAACTGAATACTGGCTCTCGCTATTTATACAAGCTAATGTTAGTGAGTAGTAGCTGTGGTAATAGAGGTACCTGTATAATATTCTTATGCTATTCCTATGGCTGTAGCAATGTGCAGCATAGTGTATTATATTTCTACGGTGTATGCAAACCAGGGTGTGGATCAGTCTCAGACTACTGGCTCTTTATGAAGGCATCTCTTGTCCTTTCTGTGTTCAGTCTCACATTCAACAGGTTTACGACCTTTTCGTTCCTTCTCCTTCTCCATCGATTTACTTTCCAATATTGCCTTTTCTTTATCTTTCTCCTCCTCCTTCATCCTTTCCTTCTCGCCTTCCATTTTCTCTCTCACTCTTTGTTTGCGCTGTCAATCTCTCACCTGGCTCCATTTCCTTCTTGACCCTCTTCTCCCTCTCCGCCTCTCCTTCTCTTTCTTTTCCATTTCCTCCGTTACCCAGCTACATCACTGACTCTCTCCTTCATTTTCTTCTTCAAACCTTCCAACTCCTCCCTCCCTCCCTCACTCACTCGATCCAACTCCTCCCTCCTTCCCTTGATCTCCTCTCTCTGTCGTCCTCTCCTTCGCTCTCTCAATCCACCCGCTCACTCGCTTCATCTCTGTCTTCCACTTACCGTCGTATCTCTTCTCCTCATTTCACCCTTCTATCTCGACCTCCTCCTTCTTCTCCGGCTTCACCTACTCCACCTTCTCCTTAAACATCTCCTCTCTCTCTTTCAGCTGTTTCCTCACTTCTTCCAAATCTTCCCCGACTCTCTCCACATCCTCCAGTGACGTTTCTGTTGTTTGTCTCTTACTCGCTCACACTCTCCATCTTCTTCCATTTCTCCTCTATTGCCTCCTTCAACTGATCCACCTCCACTTTTTTCTCCTCCATCTCTGTCATCTCTCTTTACCTCTATTTTCTACTCCTCCATATTCAACTTCACCTTCCCCCCTCCTCTTTCTGTGTCTCCATGTCTGACATCCCTCTCCTTTACCTCCATCTTCAACTTCACGTGCTCCACCTCCTCACCCTCTTTCCTCTTCTCAAACTCCTCCGTCTTGCTCTCCACTTCTTCCTCTCTCCTTTTCTCCATCCCTCTCTTTTCCCCAAATCATCTTCTCCTTCAAGTCCCATCAGTCCCCAGACTCTTCTTTCACTCTACCTCGTCCTTTGCCTTCTCTTCCACATCTATTTTCATCGTGTCCATTTTCTTTTCTTCCTTTTTAATCATCTCTCCTGAGCGTTGGGCTGGTAACCCGAAAGGTTGCTAGATCGAATCCCCGAGCAGACAAGGTAAAAATCTGTCCTTCTGCCCCTGAGCAAGGCAGTTAACCCACGGTTCCTAGGCCGTCATTGTAAATAACTGACTTGCCAGAATCACTTAAATATATATTTTTTTTAATTCAGTCATTTTATTTTCACCTTCTCTTCCTCTTGTTGTGTCTTCTCAAGCTGTTTAAGGAGAACATTCCCTGTGTTTTCATGCATTTCTGTATTCACAATCTCCCTCTCCATTTCTCTCCTCTAGCCCTCGTTCCATTTGAGGAACCTGGATAGAAAAGATATCTAATGAAATGTGATCTGCTCACCAGGGTTGCTGCTAGATGGTGCCACCTGCTGTTGTCCACATTGAACCCCTAAACTGCTTGAGTAGCACTATACTGGGGCTGACTCTCTCTGTGTGGTGTTTTGGGTGTGGTACTGGGAAAGCAATCTTTTTTTATCAATGAGTCAATAAATGAATCAACCCAATCAATGAATCTAATCTAATCTAGTTTATTCTCTATCATTGAGTTCTAGTAAAAAAACATTTAATTTCACTTACTAACAGAGGGGACATAGGATAACATTATTACAGTTAGCTAGATTGTTAAATAATAATAGCTCACCAGATAGGCTGCTTTATTAGGGAACAGATTATTGATCAGGGGAAACAGCACAAGAATGTCGTCTATTGTCCCCTCTTCGGTTTTTCAGGTTGGTGGGGAAAAAGAGATGAAAAAAGGAAAGAAATTAAATGTCTATGATGCCATCTATTTTGTGAAGTGCACCAGTCCCTCCTGCAGCAAACCACTCCCCCTTTTTCATCCAAACATAACGATGGTCATTATGGCCAAACAGTTCTATTTTTGTTTCATCAGAACAGAGGACATTTCTCCAAAAAGTACGATCTTTGTCCCCATGTGCAGTTGCAAACCGTAGTCTGGCTTTTATATGGCGGTTTTGGAACAGTGGCTTCTTCCTTGCTGAGCGGCCTTTGCAGTTTTGTCGATATTGGACTCTTTTTACTGTGGATATAGTTACTTTTGGACATGTTTCCTCCAGCATCTTCACAAGGTCCTTTACTGTTGTTCTGGGATTGATTTGCACTTTGCACCAAAGTACGTTCAACTCTAGGAGGCAGAACGCGTATCCTTCCTGAGCGGTATGACGGCTGCGTGGTCCCATGGTGTTTATACTTGCACAGATGAATGTGGTATCTTCAGGCATTTGGAAATCCTAAGGATGAACCAGACTTGTGGAGGTCTATAATTGTTTTTCTGAGGTCTTGGCTGATTTCTTTTGATTTTAGAAGGTTGAATGGGGTGTCTAGCTTGATGTGAGGCCGAATAAGAGCTTTTGGAGTGGCAGGTCCGGTATTTTGTCAGTTTGACGGGGCGCGGGGGAACTCGACATTGTCTTCTGAAAAGCGTTCGGTATACATGGCGAATTGCTCCAGGCTAAGATTTTATTTGATACATATGAGAAAAACATCATAAAGTAGGATTTTTCAACCGAGTTTGATCAGTTTATTCAACGTTTATTGGGACTTTTGGAATTTTTCGTTCCAGGCGCAAACATTTCTTGGACACGTGAGCTCGACATGGCTAGCCAAAGTTGCTAATTCGACAGAAGAAATGGACATTCTAAAACCAAACAACGATTTATTCTGGAAATAGGACTCCTTGCACAACATTCTGATGGAAGCTCAAGAAAGGTAAGAGAATATTTATGTTGTTATTTGTGTTATTGTTATGTTATTTCGTATTTTTGTGGTAAATGTTGGCTCCAACAAGGCGGAGAATATGTGAGCGCTGTCTCACAATACTGCATGCTGTATGTTCTACTAAAATTATTTAAAAAAATCTAACACAGCGGTTGCATTAATTGAAAAGCATTCCAAGTCACTACCTCATGAAGCTTGTTTTCAAATCAAATCATAGTTTATTTGTCAAGTGCGCCGAATACAACAGGTGTAGGTAGACCTTACAGTGAAATGCTTACTTATGGCTTTAACCAATAGTGCAAAAAAGGTATTGGGTGAACAATAGGTAAGTAAATAAATAAAAACAACAGTAAAAAGACAGTGAAAAATAACAGTAGCGCGGCTTTATACAGTAGAGAGGCCAGCTCACTAGCCAGCTCACTAGCTACAAGCTAGCAGTCAGCTAATCACTGCTAGCGGTCATCAGCTAACGTTTAGGCCGGAAACTCTTGCCAGTTTGTACAACGCGACTCAAGCCAGAGCATACCGGACCTATTTTCTCTCCATATCCCCGATTCCTACCGCAAGCTCTGGACATTTTCACCTGGATCTTCGCAGCTAGCTAGCTGCTCTCCGAGTACTGGCTAACGTCGGTCCCGGAGCAAGCACCAATTAGCCTGGAGCCCATGCTAGGCCCTTTCTCCCGGCTTGCTAGAGGCCCATCAGCCACTCCTGGGCTACAATACCCGGACCCCTTCTACTGCCAGTACGGGGCACGGAACCCCGCCGATCCTTCACGACTGGACTACGACTTAATCTGCTCGAGGGGGTACTCAACTTTCAACTGGCCTCTACATCGCGACCACCCCTGAATGCCCATCGGCAAGCCACGGCCCGCTAGCTGCTAGCTGTCTAGAGCATATTGGACTGTTAGCTGTATAGATCCATTGGCCAATTCCTTGGGCCACTATACCTTTTTTGCCAATTGGACTTGGACCCCTCTGCTACTCGGAACCCTACTAATCCATCACGACTGGTCTATCGACGTCACCAACGTGGAGACCAAAACATATTTTACTCAGTCGAGACGTCCCTCTAAGGCCCCTTTGCTAGCTTGCTAGCCCCAGTCTGCTAGCTTGTAGTCCCGACCTGCTAGCTGTCTGAATCGCCGTGTCTCCAGCCAGCCCAACCACTCACTGGACCCCTATTGATCACCCGGCTACGCATGCCTCTCCCTAATATCAGTATGCCTTGTCCATTACTGTCCTGGTTAGTGATTATTGTCTTATTTCACTGTAGAGCCTCTAGCCCTGCTCAACATGCCTTAACCTACCATTTAGTTCCACCTCCCACATATGCGGTGACATCACCTGGTTTAAACAGCTCTAGAGACAATATCTCTCTCATCATTACTCAATGCCTAGGTTTACCTCCAATGTACTCACATCCTACCATACCTCTGTCTGTACACTATGCCTTGAATCTATTCTCTCATGCCCAGAAACCTGCTCCTTTTACTCTCTGCTCTGAACGCACTAAACGACCAGCCCTGTTAACCTTTAGCCGTACACTCATCCTACTCCTTTTCTGTTCCTCTGGTGATGTAGAGGTTAATCCAGGCCCTGCAGTGGATTACTCCTACTCCCCAGGTGCTCTCATTTGTTGACTTCTGTAACCGTAAAAGCCTTGGTTTCATGCATATTAACATTAGAAGCCTACTCCCTAAGTTGGTTTTATTCACTGCTTTAGCACACTCTGCCAACCCGGATGTCCTAGCCATGTCTGAATCCTGGCTTAGGAAGTCCACCAATAACCCTGAAATGTCCATCCCTAACTATAACATTTTCTGACAAGATAGAACTGCCAAAGGTTGCGGTGTTGCAATCTACTGCAGAGATAGCCAACAGAGTTCTGTCTTACTATCCAGGTCTGTACGCAAACAATTAGAACTTCTACTTTTAAAAATCGATTTTTCCAGAAACAAGTCTCTCACTGTTGCCGCTTGCTATAGACCACCCTCTGCCCCCAGCTGTGCCCTGGACACCATATGTGAATTGATTGCCCCCCATCTATCTTCAGAGCTCGTGCTGCTAGGTGACCTGAGCTATGACATGCTTAACACCCCAGCCATCCTACAATCTAAGCTTGATGCCCTCAATCTCACACAAATGATCAATGAACCCACCAGGTAAAACCCCAAATCCGTAAAAACACGGGCACCCTCATAGATATCATCCCAACCAACTTGCCCTCCAAATACACCTCTGCTGTTTTCAACCAAGATCTCAGCGATCACTGCCTCATTGCCTGCATCCGTAATGGGTCTGCGGTCAATCAACCATCCCTCATCATTGTCAAACGCTCCCTAAAACACTTCAGCGAGCAGGCCTTTCTAATCGTCCTGGCCCGGGTATCTTGGAAGGATATTGACCTCATTCCGTCAGTAGAGGATGCCTGGTTATTCTTTAACCTGATGAGGACAGAGGGCGCTGTTGTCACTTTGGGGGAAAAACGTGCCCAATTTAAATGGCCTCGTACTCAATTCTTGCTCGTACAATATGCATATTATTATTACTATTGGATAGAAAACACTCTCTAGTTTCTAAAACCGTTTGAATTTTGTCTGTGAGTAAAACAGAACTCATTTGGCAGCACACTTTCTGACCAGGAAGTGGAAAGTCTGAAATCGAGGCTCTCTTCTAAGTCCTGCCTATAAATGGGCATGATAGCTATTAGTATACATGCACGTCATACACCTTCCCCTGGATGTCAAGATGCAGTGAGAGAAGAAATGAGGTGATTATCTTGGTCTGAGATGGAATACATCCTCTTGGAATGACGTGTCACGGATTTCATGTTTTCAGGAAGGCGCGAAGAGGACAGTGGGATTGCCTTCGGAATAGCTTTCGTTATAGGCGACTACTATCTACTATCTACTATCGACTACTACTATCGTAAAGTATGTTTTTTCAATATAGTTTTATTAGATTTTTGAAATTTATTCGGGACGTTAGGCGTGTTGCGTTGTGTGCCCTTTGTTCAGAATGGAGAGCTTCGCGCCACTTGGCTAGTGTGCTTGCTAAATGAAGAGGGAAAGTTGCCGTTCTAAATCCAAACAACGACTGTTCTGGACAAAGGACCCCTTGTCCAACATTCTGATGGAAGATCACCAAAAGTAAGAAACATTTTATGATGCTATTTCATATATCTGTCGAACTGTGTACTAGTAGTTTTGCGCCCAGGTTTTGGGCACTCGGTCGACATAACGTAAGCCTTATGTGGTAATGAATATATTTTTAGAATTCTAACACTGCGATTGCATTAACCTGTTGAGGATGGGGGCGCTGTTGTGACTATTTATGCTAATCGTGTAATTTTTGAAACGGCTTTCCACAAAACTCTTGATCGTACAATATGCATATTATTATTATTATTGGATAGAAAACAGTCTATAGTTTCTATAGGAGTTGAAATTTTGTCTCTAAGTGTAACAGAGCCCATTCTACAGCAATTTCCCTGACATGGAGTCAGATTTCAGAAATTTTGGCCACTGTTCTGGAGTCAGTTAAAAGGGCACTGTTATTGCTATGAGTATACGGACACTGCTTACGTCTTCCCCTGGATGCCTTTACGTGATGACGATTTGAATGGGGTCGATTGCGCGTTCACAGGCACTACAAATTAAAAAACCCTGAGGCTAGTCACTCTTTTGGAGCTGCGTCATGCGCCTAGAGGACACCGACCCGCACCTGTTCCAAGCATTAGTGGAGGGAATTATACTCGTTATGGGAGTTAAAAACATCATAAGGTAGTTAATTTAAAGCGTTTTATAGCAATTTATATCCGTTTAGTGCGATTTTGGGACATTTATTTCTGAAACGCTGTGAATTGCTGGGCACGCTTCCAGTTCATCCCGAACGCAGTTGGCATTTCCACATGGCAAGAGGACAGCTTTCCACCAAAAGACGATTGGACCCAAGAAAGGATCCTTTGCCCAAGATACTGATGGAAGAACAGCTCAAAGTAGGACATTTTTATTATGATAAATCGTGTTTCTGTCGAAAAATGTTAGTGGCTTAGGACGCCATGTTTTTTGACGTAGCTTCGCTTGGCGCAAACTGTATTGAAAAGTAAGGATAATTTAAAAAATGTAATTCCGCGATTGTATTAAGAATTAAATTGTCTATCAATCCCTGTCCACCCTATATTTTTTAGTCACGTTTATGAGTATTTATGTATAAGAGTAGATCACTGTCTAAGTGGCGCACGGACATTTTCTCACCAGCTGGGCTACATTTCACATTGTCTAACCATGATTTTGGTGGCTAAATATAAACATTTTCGATCAAATTCTATATGGATTGTGTAATATGATGTTACAGGAGTGTCATCTGAAGAATTCTGAGAAGGTTAGTGAAAAAATTCATATATTTTGGCGATGTTGACTTTTATCGCTCACTTTGGCTAGAATCAATGCTGGGCTGCTATGTGCTATGTGCTATGCTAATATAACGATTTATTGTGTTTTCGCTGTAAGACACTTAGAAAATCTGAAATATTGTCTGTATTCACAGGATCTGTGTCTTTCGATTAGTGTATGCTGTGTATTTTTACGAAATGTTTGATGATTAGTAAGTAGGTAAACACGTTGCTCAATGTAGTTTTTCTAGTCCATTTGTGACGGTGGGTGCAATTGTAACCTATGCCATCTACCTGAAATATGCACTTTTTTCTAACAAAACCTATCCCATACCATAAATATGTTATCAGATGAGTTTCTTTCTTGGTTAGGGGCTATAAATATCTTAGTTTAGCCGAATTGGTGATAGCTACTGGTGTTGGTGGACAAATAAAAGATGGTGGATTATGCTAATGTGTTTTTTGGTAATAGATGTACATCTTTACATATTGTGTCTTCCCTGTAAAACATTTTAAAAATCGGACATGTTGGCTGGATTCATAAGATCTGTGTCTTTCATTAGCTGTATTGGACTTTAATGTGTGAAAGTTAAATATTTAAAAAAAAAATTTTTTTTGAATTTCGCGGCACTGGTTTTTCAGTGGGGGGGGGGTGCCGCTAGCGGCACCCTCATCCTAGACAGGTTAAGAACTAGTGGATCTATCATTTCCTATACAACATGTATTTTTTTGTAATGTTTATGAATAGCTATTTGGTCAGAATAGGTGAGAGTCTAATAGAAATATCTGCACATTCTGGGAAAAATAAGCTACATTAGCATAATGGATAACCATGGATTTCAGCTCTAAATATGCACATTTTCGAACAAAACACAAGTGTATGTATAACCTGATGTTATAGGACTGTCATCTGAGGAAGGTTTATGAAGGTTAGTGAAAATTAATATCTTTTGCTGGTTTATTCGCTAACGCTAACGTGCCTATTGCTATCGCTAACGTGCCTTGATGAATGAATGCGGGAGTGTGGTAGGCTATTGTAGTAAGCTAATATAATGCTATATTGTGTTTTCGCTGTAAAACACTTAAAAAATCTGAAATATTGGCTGGATTCACAAGATGCCTGTCTTTCATTTGCTGTACACGATGCATTTTTCAGAAATGTTTTATGATGAGTATTTAGTTATTCCACGTTGGTCTCTATACTTACTCTGGCTGCTTCGGTGCTATTTTTGACGGTAGCTGTGATGGTAGCTGCAATGTAAAACTGATTTATACCTCAAATATGCACATTTTTCGAACAAAACATAGATTTATTGTGTAACATGTTATAAGACTGTCATCTGATGAAGTTGTTTCTTGGTTATTTAGGTTGGCTTTGTGCATGCTACCTGTGCTGTGAAAAATGTCTGTCCTTTTTTGTATTTGGTGGTGAGCTAACATAAATATACGTGCTGTTTTCGCTGTAAAACATTTTAAAAATCGGACATGTTGGCTGGATTCACAAGATGTGTACCTTTCATTTGCTGTATTGGACTTGTTAATGTGTGAAAGTTAAATATTAAAAAAAAATATATTTTGAATTTTGCGCTCTGCATTTTCAGTGGAATGTGGGAGGAGTTCCGCTGGCGGAACGCTGGAGTCAGAAAGGTTAAAAGTGCCTTCCTCTCCATCTTAAATAAGCATGCCCCATTCCAAAAATGTTGAACCAGGAACAGATATAGTCCTTGGTTCTCTCCAGACCTGACTGCCCTTGACCAGCACAAAAACATTCTGTGGCGTTCTGCATTAGCATCGAACTGCCCCTGTGATATGTAACTTTTCAGGGAAGTTAGGAACAAATATACACAGGCAGTTATGAAAGCTAAGCCTAGCTTTTACAAACAGGCATTTGCATTCTGTAGCACAAACTCCAAAAAGTTATAGGACACTGTAAAGTCCATGGAGAATAAGAGCACCTCCTCCCAACTGCCCACTGCACTGAGGCTAGGAAACACTGTTACCACCGATGAATCCACAATAATTGAGAATTTCAATAAGCATTTTTCTATGGCTGGCCATGCTTCCCACCTGGCTACCCCTAGCCCGGTCAACAGCCCTGCGCTCCCCACAGCAACTTGCCCAAACCTCCCCCACGTCTCCTTCACCCAAATCCAGATAGCTGATGTTCTGAAAGAGCTGCAAAATCTGGACCTCTACAAATCAGCCGGGCTAGACAATCTGGACCCTCTCTTTCTAAAAATGATCTGCTGAAATTGTTGCAACCCCTATTACTAGCCTGTTCAACCTCTCTTTCGTATCGTCTCAGATTCCCATAGATTGGAAAGCTGCCGCAGTCATCCCCCTCTTCAAAGGGGGAGATACTCTAGACCCAAACTGCTACAGACCTATATCTATTCTACCCTGCCTTTCTAAGGTCTTTGAAAGCCAGGTTAACAAACAGATTACCAACCATTTCGAATCTCACCGTACCTTCTCCGCTATGCAATCTGGTTTCAAAGTTGGTCATGGGTGCACCTCAGCCACGCTCAAGGTCCTAAACGATATCATAACCGCCATCGATAAGAGACATTACTGTGCAGCCGTATTCATCGACCTGGATAAGGCTTTCGACTCTGTCAATCACAACATTCTTATTGGCAGACTCAACTGCCTTGGTTTCTCAAATGATTGCCTCGCCTGGTACACCAACTACTTCTCCGATAGAGTTCAGTATGTCAAATCGGAGGACCTGTTGTCCGGACCTCTGTCAGTCTCTATGGGGGTGCCACAGGGTTCAATTCTCGGGCGACTCTCCTCTCTGTATTTATTTATTTATTTATTTAACCAGGAAGGGCTCATTGAGATTTAAAATCAATTATTCAAGAGTGTCCTGGCCAAGATAGGCAGCACCAAGTCATTAAAAAAAATTACAGACAAACAACATGAAAAACTACAGGCAGTCTAGTAAAAACCATAGAATTCCCAAGAGTATAACAAAAATCAAAAACAGCAAAGTAAAAACATTGACAGGTCAGGGAATCAGTCTCAAGATCATTCATCAGTGATTTAAAAATACCAATCGGGACAAGTTCGTCCAGTTTAAAAGTATTTTGTAAGGTGTTCCAAGACGATGGCGCAGAGTACATAAAAGCCCTTTTACCAAATTCAGTTCGGACATTTGGAACAGTTAGCAGGATAAAGTCCAGCGAACGAAGAGAGTACCCACCACATTTCTGAACAATAAAAATGCCCAAATATAAGGTCGTAAACCCCATATTGGCTTTATAAATAAAAGTATACCAGTGACTGAGCCTACGAGTGACTAGAGAAGGCCAGCCAACCCTGGTACACAAAGTTTAGTGCTGCTTAAGGGTTTTGCAGTTTAAAATAAATCTCAAAGTGCCATGGTAAAGGGTGTCATTTGATCTCAAACACTGAGCGGAAGCATTCATGTATAAAATATCCCCATAGTCTAGTGTAAGGGCTGTCGTTCCTCTTATCCTCGGACGAGGAGAGGAGAGAAGGATCAGTAGACCAATACGCAGCATTCGGGAAATAAGCCATCTTTTTATTGACACGATGATGGCAACACGAAAAACAAACACTTTCAAAATACAAAACAAGAAAACGACGTAGACGAAAACTGAACATGAACTTACTTAACTAAAACGTAAAACTCACGGACAGGAACAGACTACATCAAAACGAAACGAACATCCAAACAGTCCCGTATGGTGCAAACATAACACAGATACGGAAGACAATCACCCACAAACAAACAGTGAGAACACCCTACCTAAATATGACTCTTAATTAGAGGAAAACGCAAACCACCTGCCTCTAATTAAGAGCCATACCAGGCAACCCAAAACCAACATAGAAACAGAAAACATAGACTGCCCACCCAAAACACACGCCCTGACCATAAACACATACAAAAACAACATAAAACAGGTCAGGACCGTTACACTAGTAAAGGCATAAATGTAGCTGATACTAGCCTCCTTCTGGCTTCAAAAGAAAAACAGGCCTTATTCCTAAAATAAAATCCCAATTTCAGCTTATTTTTTTTTGTAAATTGTTGAATATGCAATTTAAAAGAGTCTGTCATCAATTAAAATTCCAAGATATTTATATGAGGTTACAACCTCAATCTCCTTGCCCTGGCAGGTAGTAATAGGTCAGAGGTCTATTTCTTGCCTTAGAAAACACCATTAGTTTAGTTTTGTCAGTATTGAGGATAAGCTTCAATTGACACAAGGTATGTTGAACAGTATAAAAAGCAGTTTGCAAGTTCTGGAACGCTTTTGTAAGAGACGAGGCACAACAGTAAATAACAGTATCATCAGCATAAAAACGAAGGCGCGCATTTTGGACATTTTTGCCTAAATCATTTATATAAATAGTGATGAAGAGAGGACCAAGTACAGGGCCTTGGGGCACACCATTAAAGACAGACAATTTAACAGACATAAGCCCATCAAATTGAGTGCACTGAGTTCTATCAGACAGATAGTTGGCAAACCATGCAACTGCATGCTCTGAAAGACCTATACTCGACAATCTCTGCCTTAGTATAGCATGATCAACTGTTTCAAAGGCCTTAGAGAGATCAATAAAAAGTGAGACACAGTGCTGTTTTTTGTCAAGGGCTTCAGTGATATCA
Source organism: Salvelinus fontinalis (assembly GCF_029448725.1). Taxonomy (NCBI): domain Eukaryota; kingdom Metazoa; phylum Chordata; class Actinopteri; order Salmoniformes; family Salmonidae; genus Salvelinus; species Salvelinus fontinalis. The sequence continues at coordinate 55,758,194 of NC_074673.1, forward strand.
TTTAAAACCTTCATGGCTGCTGTAATTGTGCTATGCTTCTTCCTGAAGCCCGATTGGTACATTTATAAAATAGAGTTAGTAAATAAAAACTCTTTTAGCTGTTCACTCACAAGGGTTTCAAGTATTTTCACCAGGGGTGACAGCTTTGAGATTGGCCTATAATTATTTCAAAGAGTTGGATCTCCCCCTTTTAACTTCTTATGGCTGGAGGGGCAGTATTGAGTAGCTTGGATGAAAGGTGCCCAGACGTGCCCATAGTAAACTGCCTGCTCCTCAGTCCCAGTTGCTAATATATGCATACTATATTCATATTGGATAGAAAACACTCTGACGTTTCTAAAACTGTTTGAATGATGTCTGTGAGTATAACCAAACTCATATAGCAGGCAAAAACCGGAGAAAAAAATCCAAACAGGAAGTGGGAATTCTGAGGTTGGTCGATTTTCAACCAAGACCCTATTGAATACACAGTGGGATATGGATGAGTTTGCACTTCCTACGGCTTCCACTAGATGTCAACGGTCTGTAGAACCTTGTCTGATGCCTCTACTGTGAAGTGCTGCCGAAGGAGACAGGAATTAGTCAGGTCTATCATGACCTGACCATGCTCTGACCATGCACGTTCACATGAGAGGGAGCTCTGTTCCATCGCACATCTGAAGTCAATGTAATTCTCCGGTTGGAACGTTACTGAAGATTTATGTTAAAAACATTCTAAAGATTGATTCAATACATGGTTTGACATGTTTCTACTAACTGTTATGGAACTTTTTGACATTTCATCTGCTTTTAGTGAACAAGCTTCCTGACTTTGGATTTGTTTACCAAACACGCTAACAAAAATAGCTATTTGGACATAAATGGTGGACATTACCAAACAAAACAAACATTTCTTGTGGAAGTGGGAGTCCTGGGAGTGCATTCCGACGAAGATCAGCAAAGGTAAGTGAAGATTTACAATGCTTTTTATGAGTTTTGTTGACTGCACAATTTGGCGTGTAACTGTATGGCTTCCTTTTGTGGCTGAACGCTGTTCTCAGATGATTGAATATTGTGCTTTTGCCGTGAAGCTTTTTGAAATCTGACACAGCGCTTGCATTAAGAACAAGTGTATCTTTAATTCTATGTAAAACATGGATCTTTCATCAAAGTTTATGATCAGTATTTATGTTATTTGAGGTGGCTATCTGCAATTTCTCCGGATATTTTGAAGGCATTTCTGAACATGGCGCCAATGTAAACTGAGGTTTTTGGATATACATATTAACTTTATCGAACAAAACATATGTATTGTGTAACATTAAGTCCTATGAGTGTCATCTGATGAAGATAATCAAAGGTTAGTGATTAATTTTATCTCTATTTCTGCTTTTTGTGATTCCTGTCTTTGGCTGGAAAAATGACTGTGTTTGTCTGTGATTTTGCGGTGACCTAACATAATCGTTTGTGGTGCTTTCGCTGTAAAGCCTATTTGAAATCGGACACTTTGGTGGGATTAACAACAAGATTACCTTTAAAATGGTATAAGATACATGTATGTACATGGGGTAAAAACTGTTGAGAAGCCTTTTTGTCCTAGACTTGGCACTCCGGTACCTTTTGTACCGTTTGCCATGCGGTAGTAGAGAGAACAGTCTAAGACTGGGGTGGCTGGGGTCTTTGACCATTTTTAGGGCCTTCCTCTGACACCGCCTGGTGTAGAGGTCCTGGATGGCAGGCAGCTTAGCCCCAGGGATGTACTGGGCCGTACGCACTACCCTCTGTAGTGCGGTCAATTGCCGTACCAGGCAGTGATGCAACCAGTCAGGATGCTCTCGATGTTGCAGCTGTAGAACCTTTTGAGGATCTCAGGACCCATGCCAAATCTTTTTAGTTTCCTGAGGGGGAATAGGCTTTGTCGTGCCCTCTTCACAACTGTCTTGGTGTGTTTGGACCATTCTAGTTTGTTAGTGATGTGGACACCAAGGAACTTGAAGCTCTCTCAACCTGCTCCACTACAGCCCCATCGATGAGAATGGGGGCATGCTCGGTCCTCCTTTTCCTGTAGTCCACAATCATCTCCTGAGAGAATGCCAAGAGTGTGCAAAGCTGTCATCAAGGCAAAGGGTGACTACTTTAAAGAATCTCAAATCTCAAATATTTTTTTGATATGTTTAACACTTTTTTTTAATTACTAAAGGATTCCATATGTGTTATTTCATAGTTTGGATGTCTTCACTATTATTCACCATTGTAGAAAATAGTAAAAAATACACAAAACCCCTTGAATGAGTAGGTGTGACCAAACTTTTGACTGGTACTGTATATACCTATTATGACACCGTTATTATGCTGGTCCCACAAACATCACATCAAGTTATTCATTTTAGAAGAAGCTGACAACTACTCAAATGCATCAGTAGGGCCAGTATACATTCAGTTCCTTTTTCGGAGACTATGCAGAGTCGACTGAATCTCTTCTATATATCACATCTCTTCCTATAGTAGGAGACTGACTCTAAGCCACCACATATTTGGGTAGTATTCAATATGTGGGTCAGGTCCTGTAGTGACGTTGGCATGAGAATAAGGCATAATATATGAATGAATACTGGGCAGCATAAGTTAATGAGTTCATCAGCTGGGTTGAGCCGAGGTGGGAGGAGAGGAGACGGAAAGAAGAGCTGAAGAGAGGGAGAGGGTGCTAGAGGAGATGGGGAGTACAGGAAAATGGAGGAGAGGAGAGGGGAGAGGAAGAGAGGATAGGTGGGTGGCTGGCTGTGTTCTGATGGCTATGAAACATAAACGCTGTCTGAGAATGTGCATGAAAAAGACAGAACATTCTGTCTGTACACTGGATTACTGACAGCTATTTCTAGCACTGGACTGTGTTTGGGGAGGCATTATGCCATCAGGGGCAGCTGTGGCTGACTGGGCCGGGCCGGGTGGATAGGGCAATGTCTGGCTCTAACCCAGTACACCGACAGATAGGGAGAGAGAGGGGGGAGTGGGAGAGAGGGGGAGCAAAGGAGAGAGGAAGCAAGAGAGAGAGAGAGAGCGCTAAAGGGAGGGAGAGATGTGGAGATATAGAAAGAGAGATAGAAAGAGGGGAGCGAAAGAGAGAGGGAGGGGGTCTCTCAGAGTTGTGCTCTGATAAGTTCCGAGGGTTGTGTATCAAGAGAAAGAGACATGGTGACTGAGTTTAGCAGAAATTAGGTCAGGTGAGTTGGGCCCTGTCTGTCTGTGCCCAGAACAAACTCAGTGCATCGTGGTGACGTCTGAAATGGCACCCTATACCCTATGCGGTGCACTACTTTTGAGTGAATAGGGTGGGTGCAATTTCTCCCGCAGACAGAGCACTGAGACTGCTCAGTAGCGCATGGCTCTTTCAACAGTAGGGAATATGGTGTCATTGTGTTCTCAGGTCTGTCTGTCTGAGGGAGGGAGGAACAGGGACAGTGGCAGGCGGTTCGTGTTCAGGAGCGATGAGGCAGAGGCAGGCAAACTGGGTCATCACAGACACAGCCAGAGGAAAAAATAAGATTACACAGGCAGACAACGAACAGCACTGTGAGCAGAATTAGACAGCAGGGTTTTTAGGACAGCCTTTATGTAACAGCCGGAACACAGCAGAGCAGAGCAGAGCAGACAGCTGAAACACTGGGAATATTTTCTCTCTCTGCTGTTCGAGAACCACGATTTGGTTAAACACTGTGCTTTGATCACCAGTATACTTCAAATATATTTGTACTTTCAATGGTAGTAGTACATTTTGACATGACGCATGCATCCCAAAAACACTTTCCTAAACGTCTCTGAATGTCTTAGTTAGCTTCTACATGTTGAAGAGTGGAGGAGGTAGTTTACGGAGCTAGCCTCAAATGCAAAAAGCTGAAATGCAAAAACTATTCGTTTTTGCATTATAGCTTTATTCGGTTCCTGGTTAGAATGTATAACCCATAGACAGTGAGGTACAAACTCAGTGATATACCAAGGTATCCTCTTTTCAGTGCTGTTGCCTATGAGGGAAGAGTGACGTACTATATATTGTTAGTGCTTATGGCACAGAATAGACAGGGAGTTATTCTGCTGTGCGGCAGCCTTTTCTCAGCACTGCCTTTAGGGGGAACAGTGTGGTATAGACTGTGAGGTAGACTCTTCTCAGCACTGCCTTTAGGGGGAACAGTGTGGTATAGACTGTGAGGTAGACTCTTCTCAGTGCAACCTTTAGGGGGAACAGTGTGGTATAGACTGTGAGGTAGACTCTTCTCAGTGCAACCTTTAGGGGGAACAGTGTGGTATAGACTGTGAGGTAGACTCTTCTCAGCGCTGCCTTTAGGGGGAACAGTGTGGTATAGACTGTGAGGTAGACTCTTCTCAGTGCAGCCTTTAGGGGGAACAGTGTGGTATAGACTGTGAGGTAGACTCTTCTCAGCGCTGCCTTTAGGGGGAACAGTGTGGTATAGACTGTGAGGTAGACTCTTCTCAGTGCAGCCTTTAGATGGAATAGTGCAACCTGGTCTCAGAGCATATCATATTATTCTGTACATAAATCCTAGACACTCCATTTGTAATGATATATTACGTTTCAGATGGTATGTATTCATTTGTGGATGTCCATCACCCATGTCGTATGATATGCTACCAATTACAGTTCGTATTATATGTTCCGAATTTGCAAAATGTACAATGGTTCCTAATTAAAGAAACATCGCTTGGTGGCTAATGTTAGCTAGCTGGCTAACTTTAGCTAGGCTAGGCTAGGGGTTAGGGTTATTGGGTTAGGGTTAAGTTTAGGAGTTAGGTAAAGGGTTAAGGTCAGGGTTAGGGGAAGGATTAGCTAAATGGGTTAGGATTAGGGGAAAGGTTAGCTAACATGCTAAGTAGTTCCAAAGTATACTGAACAGAAATATATATGCAACATACAACAATTTCAAAGATTGCACAGTTCACGTAAGGAAATCGTTCACTTGAAATGAAATCATTAGGGCCTAATCCATGGATTTGTTGTTCACAGATACCTCAAAAAATGGGCCTCACAATGGGCCTCAGGATCTCGTCATGGTATGTCTGTGCATTGAAATTGCTATAGATAAAATGCAGTTGTGTTCATTGTCTGTAGCTTATGCCTGCCCATACCATAACCCCACCGCCACCATGGGGCACTCTGTTCACAACGTTGACATCAGTAAACCGCTCACCCACACGATGCCATTCACATGGTCTGTGGTTGTAAGGCCAGTTGGACGTACTCCCCAATTCTCTAAAACGATGTTGGTAGAAAAATGTATGTTCAATTCTCTGGCAACAGCTCTGGTGGACATTCCTGCAGCCAGCATGCCAATTGCATGCTCCCTCAAAACTTGAGACATCTGTGGCATTGTGTTGTGTGACAAAACTGCACATTTTAAAGTGGCCTTTTATTGTCTCCAGCACAAGGTGCACCTGTGTAATGATCATGCTGTTTAATCAGCTTCTTGATATGCCACACCTGTCAGGTGGATGGATTATCTTGGCAAAGAATAAATGCTCACTAACATGGATATAAACAAATTTGTGCACAACATTTGAGAGAAATAAGCTTTTTGTGCTTATGGAATTTTTTGGGGTTATTTTATTTCAGCTCATGAAACATGGGACCAACACTTTACATATTTTTGCTAAAAGAGTAGTAAGTAGTTGAAAAGTTGTTAATTAGCTTAAGTTGTCCATGATGAGATTTGAACTCGCATCCTTTGGGATGCCAGACGTTCACGTTATACACCTGACCAAGCACCCTACTTTCGTTTCTGTCTTAAGTAACCATTTGTCTTAAGTTGCCATACCAAATGTAACATATCATACTAATTTCAGTGTGTTGAATTTCCATCTACTATGTTACTTCTAGTCTATGAGACCAGGCTGAATGGTGAGGTATAGACTCAGTGTAGCTACCCTCCTAGGGCCAGATTCCGACCCGAGTTAAGCACGAGTAAATGGAAGGTATTTCCCTTCTTACGCACTTTTCTCTCTATGTGTATTCTGACCTTGAAGGAAAAGTCCACCCAACAACAATCTTTAGGTATTTGTTTCATTAGTCCAATGTCGACATAGTCAGGAATCAAGTTTTCAAGATATCTAACTTTCAAAATACAGAAATCCTCCCCGTATTCACCTGCAATTCATTTAGGGTGGAGATGGAATAAATTGCGGTGTGATGGATGTGTGTCTCCAGATCCTATTCTGACCTTGACTTAATTCCCCCACCTTTACGGTGAGGAAACCACGAATAAGGTCTAGCGAACCTACTGGTTCCAAGTGGGAAAAGCATTTACTTAATTTTTTCCTCATAGAAATAACATCATTTCCTAATGCACTGTAATTTACAACTAGATAAGAGCTATTGATAAGAGCGAGGTAAACTAGTCATCCATTTGGATAAGGGAATTGTAAACATAAATTACACGTGTTTTAGATATATTTTACCTTCATAGAGTTGAAATGGAACGGTGTGCCATTATGCATCATTTAAATTATAGAGCCTTTTAACTTGCAGAGAAGGGCACTCTCGAATGTGCTAATTATAGGTTTCTCTGTTTCCTATTTTTATCATGTTAAATATCAGCCACTATGAGTGTCGACCGTGGTGTAGCCTACATCATTTTCCAATTGAATTACATTGTTTCGTTTCCCTTCATTTGATTTTTCTGTATCCACGGTTGTTGCTGAGGATCATTAGGTACAGCTGATAATATATAAAACAGACATGTAGGCTAATTCAATCGTTATGGACAGACCACGCCATAACAGTTTGAACCCTACGAATGGGCAAATACTTGCCTGTGTCATTACACAGATCTATGGTTAGTGCAGGTAATAGATAAGGGTATAGCATACTATTGTACTCTATTCTCCCTTTATAATTATATCAAATCAAATCAAATGTATTTATATAGCAGCAGCAGCACGACCAGGTGGACTGGGGACAGCAAGGAGTCATCATGCCAGGTAGTCCCGAGGCATGGTCCTAGGGCTCAGGTCCTCCGAGAGAGAGAGAGAGAAAGAAAGAAAGTGAGAAAGAGAGAATTAGAGAGAGCATACTTAAATTCACACAGGACACCGGATAAGACGGGAGAAGTACTCCAGGTATAACAGACTGACCCTAGCCCCCCGACACAAACTACTGCAGCATAAATACTGGAGGCTGAGACAGGAGGGGTCAGGAGACACTGTGGCCCCATCCGATGATACCCCGGACAGGGCCAAACAGGCAGGATATAACCCCACCCACTTTGCCAAAGCACAGCCCCCACACCAATAGAGGGATATGTTCAACCACCAACTTACCATCCTGAGACAAGGCCAAGTATAGCCCACAAAGATCTCCGCCACGGCACAACCCAAGGGGGGGCGCCAACCCAGACAGGACGATCACGTCAGTGACTCAACCCACTCAAGTGACCCACCCCTCTCAGGGACAGCATGGAAGAGCACCAGTAAGCCAGTGACTCAGCCCCTGTAATAGGGTTAGAGGCAGAGAATCCCAGTGGAGAGAGGGGAACCGCCCAGGCAGAGACAGCAAGGGCGGTTCGTTGCTCCAGAGCCTTTCCGTTCACCTTCACACTCCTGGGCCAGACCTCACTCAATCATATGACCCACTGAAGAGATGAGTCTTCAGTAAAGACTTAACCTGTTGAGGCTGGGGGCGCTGTTGTCACTATTTATGCTAATCGTGTAATTTTTGAAACGGCTTCCCACAAAATTCTTGATCGTACAATATGCATAGTATTATTATTATTGGATAGAAAACAGTCTATAGTTTCTATAGGAGTTGAAATTTTGTCTCTAAGTGGAACAGAACCCATTCTACAGCAATTTCCCTGACATGGAGTCAGATTTCAGAAATGTTGGCCCCTGATCTGGAGTCAGTTAAAAGGCCACAGTTATTGCTATGAGTATACGGACACTGCTTACGTCTTCCCCTGGATGCCTTTACGTGATGACGATTTGAATGGGGTCGATTGCGCGTTCACAGGCACTATAAATTAAAAAACCCTGTAGCTAGGAACTCTTTTCTTGCTGCGTTATGCGCGTGGAGGACACCGACCCGCACCTGTTCCAAGCATTAGTGGAGGGAGTAATATTACTCTGGTCATGTTTCTACTCGTTATAGGAGTTAAAAACATCATAAGGTACTTAATTTAAAGCGTTTTATAGCAATTTATATCCGTTTAGTGCGATTTTGGGACATTTATTTCTGAAACGCTGTGAATTGCTGGGCACGCTTCCAGTTCATGCTGAACGCAGTTGGCATTTCCACATGGCAAGAGGACAGCTTTCCACCAAAAGACGATTAGACCCAAGAAAGGATCCTTTGCCCAAGATACTGATGGAAGAACAGCTCAAAGTAGGACATTTTTATTATGATAAATCGTGTTTCTGTCGAAAAATGTTAGTGGCTTAGGACGCCATGTTTTTTGACGTAGCTTCGCTTGGCGCAAACTGTATTGAAAAGTAAGGATAATTTAAAAAATGTAATTCCGCGATTGTATTAAGAATTGTATTAAGAATTAAATTGTCTATCAATCCCTGTCTATCATCCCTGTCTATCAAGATCTACTCTTATACATAAATACTCATAAACGTGACTAAAAAATATAGGGTGGACAGGGATTGATAGACAATTTAATTCTTAATACAATCGCGGAATTACATTTTTTAAATTATCCTTACTTTTCAATACAGTTTGCGCCAAGCGAAGCTACGTCAAAAAACATGGCGTCCTAAGCCACTAACATTTTTCGACAGAAACACGATTTATCATAATAAAAATGTCCTACTTTGAGCTGTTCTTCCATCAGTATCTTGGGCAAAGGATCCTTTCTTGGGTCCAATCGTCTTTTGGTGGAAAGCTGTCCTCTTGCCATGTGGAAATGCCAACTGCGTTCGGGATGAACTGGAAGCGTGCCCAGCAATTCAGAGCGTTTCAGAAATAAATGTCCCAAAATCGCACTAAACGGATATAAATTGCTATAAAACGCTTTAAATTAACTACCTTATGATGTTTTTAACTCCCATAACGAGTAGAAACATGACCCGAGTAATATTACTCCCTCCACTAATGCTTGGAACAGGCGCGGGTCGGTGTCCTCTAGGCGCATGACGCAGCTCCAAAAGAGTGACTAGCCTCAGGGTTTTTTCATTTGTAGTGCCTGTGAACGCGCAATCGACCCCATTCAAATCGTCATCACGTAAAGGCATCCAGGGGAAGACGTAAGCAGTGTCCGTATACTCATAGCAATAACTGTGCCCTTTTAACTGACTCCAGATCAGGGGCCAAAATTTCTGAAATCTGACTCCATGTCAGGGAAATTGCTGTAGAATGGGCTCTGTTCCACTTAGAGACAAAATTTCAACTCCTATAGAAACTATAGACTGTTTTCTATCCAATAATAATAATAATATGCATATTGTACGATCAAGGATTTTGTGGGAAGCCGTTTCAAAAATTACACGATTAGCATAAATAGTCACAACAGCGCCCCCATCCTCAACAGGTTAAAAGGTAATTTACCACCTTCACAAGTGCAGTCTCAGTGCTATGATGGGGTCTAAAACCAGACCGAAGCATTTCGGATACATTGTTTGACTTCAGGAAGGCAGTGAGCTGCAGCGCAACAGCTTTTTCAAAATGTTATGTTTTTATACATTTTTTACTCTACACTAACCGTCTAACATTACCATGGGTTAAAGAAATGAATGTGGCAATTTTCAGAATTAATTAAACCACCGTTTTCTTTCTTTCATGCGTAAAGGCTCTACAAACATGTTTTTTTATGATTCATAAATACTTTTCTAACCCTAAATAAATCGACAAGAGTATTTTAAATCTACCAATTGGTGCTAAAACGGAGATGAATATTCATGTATTTCTTTCGTTGATCTCTAATATTGTGAGCCCGTTCTCTCTATATATTCTATTGAGTCTGTCAACAGAATTCAAACTAAAAGGTACACCGTCTTTAATGGTATGGCTTAAGATAAATGTGCTGAAAACCCTATTGAATGAAAACTCAAGTTGGAGGGTTTTCAGTGGGTGAACTATATTTATTCATCTCGCGCAAGGGAACCATGCCTGCAAAGCCTGTTATGCACCTTCATAGGATCAGTCTGAATACCAACTACTGAGAAGTGTGTAGGAAAAGCGTACATTTCTCAGTCAAAATTGGGCCCTTGGTGCATTAAAAGCAGTTGATGTTGTTTCTAGAATACTGATAAATACACAGTATGTGTTGAATAGAAAATAGTAGAATTTAACTTTATTGACAAAACATTCTCTGTATTGGTTCTCCTCGCAAACAATTTGAGGGAATGAGTTTGACATTTCAGGATCAAAACGTCTGTTAGCAACATTGCATACCGCTTTGAATCTTGAATACTCTGAAGGTCGTTTATGAAAGGAGGTTCAGTTTCTCCTGTAGTCATAAAAAGGCCACACCTACTCATCGTGTGAAGTAGTTGACCTTCCGTGTGCTTACCTATCTCTCGTTGGACTGTAGATCACAATAATATTATCGACCACAAATGTTGTCCCTGCACTTTCGGTGCAGCTATTATGCTTTATGGCAATACGTGCACACTCATACACAAGTACAGCAGGGCATGCACACACACGCACACACAATAACACGCCCTCAGTATATTGAGTCTTCAGAGAGGACACCACACATTTTATTTGTGGTACAAAACCAAAACGGTTTCAGTTACTTAAGTCTAATAACATCCTGGCGTACTGATCAGAGTTGATTGAATACGGTGAACGTTTAGAGATTGGAGGTTTTGATAAAGAAATCTGATTTACTGTCACATATACTCCCCCTCCGGCGCTCTAGGTCACCAGGCTGCTCATTATTACGCACACCTGTCACCACCAGCGCCTCATTAGACTCACCTGGACTCCATCGAGGACCACTTTGGAAAAAAAGCGTTTTAATTAATACTTTCAAGTGATAACCTCTGGGTCCACATTGTACATTTTGTTGTATATATGTCTGTTGCCCAAAATAAATGCAATCACCTGCCTGATTACCTTCCCTATATATGTCTGTAAGGTCCGGTGCCGGACAGGAGAAGCAGATACAGGGAGTCAGACATTTATTCGGGAACAGACATAGAACAAGACAGGAACAGCGTCAGCACACGGGTAACACAGACATATGACAAACAATGCAGCAGCGGGGAACAGAGCTGGGGAACTGACAAATATAGGGGAGGTAATAAACAGGTGATTGAGTGAGTCCAGGTGAGTCCAATATCGCTGAAGCACGTGACAAGGAAAGGCAGGTGTGCGTAATGATGGTGGCAGGAGTGCGTAATGCAGGGCAGCCTGGCGCCCTCGAGCGCCAGGGGGGAAGAGCGGGAGCAGACGTGACAATGTCACTCCCTTTGGTTCCTTCCCCAGGCATTATTGTTTCAGTTTCATGTCTGTGTGTTTCATGTTTTGTATTATGTTTTGTTTATTTATTAAATGATTCACTCCCTGAACTTGCTTCCCGACTCCCAGTCAACATATAATATTTACAGTGTTACCTTATTGGTTTATTGGTTTTATTGGAGACATCTAATCAAACAGAAAGAGAATTGAGAAATATACTATCTTGCAATTAGGGAGAGGCCTTTTTTATGACAAAGTTTTTAGATTGAAAAACTCAGTGCCCCCATACAAAAAAAAAATCTCAATTTCACAGTCCACTAAATATTTTAAGGGCACTTTGAAGGGCAGTTAGACGCTGCACCAATAATGCGTAGTCACTAGTCTTGCGCTTCTAGGCTGCATTCCAAATGGCACCCTATTCCCTGTATGGTGCACTACTTTCGGCCAGAGCCTTATGGACCTGGGTCAAAAGCAGTATACTATATTGGGAATAGGGTGCCATTAGGGAGGCAGACCCAGACATCGCACCATATTCACCTTTGAGAAATGTAGAACGACTCACATTGTAACACACGTCGTCTGGAGAAGAAGAGGACCAAGGTGCAGCGTCGTAAGTGTTCATATTCTTCAATAAAATATGCAACACTAGACAAAAAAAAAACAACAAACGAAAAGTCCTGAAAGGTGAAACAAACACTAAACAGGAAACAACCACCCACAAACACAGGTGCGAACAGGCTACCTAAGTATGATTCTCAATCAGAGACAACGATAGACAGCTGCCTCTGATTGAGAACCACACCAGGCCAAACACACAGAAATACAACACAAGGACAACATAGAACACCAGACATAGAATGCCCACCCAAACTCACGCCCTGACCAAACCAAAATAGAGACATAAAAAGGATCTCTACGGTCAGGGCGTGACACATGTATTATACACACACATCTTCGGTGCATATTATTAATATGACTACTGCATACATTTCATGGTATAAAAAAATCTAAGAACATATATAAAACACATACATGTATGCCTCCTGTGCAGTGCAGTGCGCGCACACAGTACATGCTCATAAACCTAGAGTATGTTCACAAGCAGACAAGCACACATGCTGGACTTTAGTCTGACTGCACTCTCACTGGTGGCTGCTCTGTCGAGAGAGTCGCTGGTTGGAGCTGGAGCGGCTGGGATGGAAGGGGGAGGATTACAGAGGAGGAGGAGGGGGAACAGCCAGGATTGGAGTCCCACACAGGGGAGCTAGCCAGTGGGAAAAAAAGCTGTGTTCATTTCAGTGCGCCTCTCTGTTACGAGGGCGCTCTGCTCTCTGTGGCTGGCTCTGTTTTCAGATGACTTCCAGAGTGTTTGCAGGCACAGGCCTTTATGTGCTCTCTGCTCTTTCTGTGGTCGCTCTTTCTTTATTCAGTCTTTGTTTATCAGGACTGTTTTGTTAGGAGCTGGTTGAGGAGTAGACCTGGCAGGAGAACGGCAGAACTGGATTTGAACTAAAGAATAAGAAAGAAGGGGAAGAAGAGAAGAGAACAAACATAGAAAAGAGAAATGCAGAGAGAAGAGATGAATTTGGAACACGTGTGTCTTCCATCTTAGGAGGAGAGAAATCTGAGGAACAAACGTCATTGGAAAGACAGAGAGCGACGGAAAGGTACAACCTGCAACGAACAAGGTAGGAAGTGCATTGGAACTGTGGAGACTTCGACTATTTTCATTTCCTTCAGAATATTCATTTATCTGAGAAAAGTTTAAAATGATGTTCAAATGAGTTCCTCGTATTCACGTGTGTACAGTCTCTACGGTTACTTGTGTATGGACATTACTATGTTAAAGTGTGTGTGTGTGTGTGTGTGTGTGTGTGGGTGTGTGTGTGTTGGAAAGGCTCAGCTGCATTGCTCTCTTTCTCCCAGGGCATGTCTGTGTCTCTTTGTGGTCAGACGTTCAGACGTCTCACACGTCCAGAAATAGAAGCACACACACACACGCACACGCACACGCACACGCACACGCACACGCACACACGGGAGAAGCAGCAGGCAGAGGACACAGCACCACTGTCTCTCGAGTCAGTCCACACTGTACTGAGTGAAATTCAGGGAAGAAACCCTCAGGGAAGATTTTGGTTGGACAACATAATTGCCTGCCGGGTGAGAGAACATCGGCATTGTCTCCAAAGACAGTTTTTAACAGACACACAAATACATTCAATTAGATGACTATTAGATAGAAATAACATTCAGCAGTCCATAAGGCTAGTATTGATATATTCAAATGTTATTCATATTTTATAATATTGTGTTGATATTTTTTTGTCATATTATTATTGTGGTGCCTTGGTATTTCACAGAGGTTCAGGGGGTTTCTGAACTCCTTGGTCTTGTTTTCAGTCAGCACCAGCCATAAATTATGGTGCAAGGATGTGAGATGACGTAAGCATGAATACATTCCTTAGTCTTGCTCTAGGCTTTTTGGTGGCTGAGAAGTCATCAATCTCGAAACAAATGTTTTTTATTATGATATTATTTTAGTGCTTTAACAACTAATAATTAGGATACACTATATGACCAAAAGTATGTGGACACCTGCTCGTCAAACATCTAATTCCACAATTATGAAATCATGTGTATTCATATGGGGTTGGACGCACCTTAGCTGCTATAACAGCCTCCACTCTTCTGGGAAGGCTTTCCACTAGATGTTGGAACATTGCTGCGGGGACTTGCTTCCATTCAGCCACAAAAGCATTAGTGAGGTCGGGCACTGATGTTGGGCGATTAGGCCTGGCTCGCAGTCGGCGTTCCAATTCATCCCAAAGGTGTGCGATGGGGTTGAGGTTAGGGCACGACAAACCATTTCTATATGGACCTCGTTTTGTGCACGGGGCAGTGTCATGCTGAAACAGGAAAGGGCCTTCCCCAAACTGTTGCCACAAAGTTAGAAGCACAGAATCGTATAGAATCTCATTGTATGCTGTAGAATTAAGATTTCCCTTCACTGGAACTAAGGGGCCTAGGCCGAACCATGAAAAAGAGGCCCAGACCATTATTCCTCCTCCACCAAACTTTACAGTTGGCCTCTATGCATTCGGGTATGTAGCGTTCCTCTGGCATCCTCCAAACCCAGATTCGTGGTGAAGCGTGATTCTTCACTCCAGAGAACATGTTTCCACTGCTCCAGAGTCCAATGGCGGCCAGCTTTATACCTCTCCAACTGACGCTTGGCATAGCGCATGGTGATCTTAGGCTTGTGAGTGGCTGCTCGGCCATGGAAACCCATTTCATGAAGCGCCCAACAAACAGTTATTGTGCTGACGTTGCTTCCAAAGGCAGTTTGGAACTCGGTAGTGAGTGTTGCAACCGAGGACAGGTGATTTTGACATGCTCTGCGCTTCAGCACTCGGCGGTCCTGTTCTGTGAGCTTGCGTGGCCTACCACTTCGCGGCTGAGCCGTTGTTGCTCCTAGACGTTTCCACTTCACAATAACAGCACTTACAGTTGACCGGGGCAGCAATAGTAGGGATGAAATTTGACAAACTGCCTTGTTGGAAAGGTGGCATCCTATGACGGTGCCACGTAGAAAGTCACTGAGCTCCTCAGTAAAGCCATTCTACTGCCAATGTTTGTCTATGGAGATGGCATTGCAGTGTGCTGAAATAGCCAAATCGACACATTGAAGGGGTGTCCACATACTTTTGCATATACAGTGTATGACGTATAATCTGTAGCTGGAATGTTGGGCTAGCTAGTGTCACTGGAAGATACCAGTAAAGGTAGTGTATATACACTGAGTATACAAAACATTAGGAACACGTTCCTGATATTGTGTTGCTCCCCTTTTTGCCCTCGGAACAGCCTAAATTCTTTCCGGACATGGACTCTACAAGGTTGCGAAGGTTTTCCACAGGGTTGCTTGCCCATGTAGACTCCAATGCTTCCCGTGTCTGACGCCTACTACCATACTCAGTTCAAAGGCACTTAAATATTTAGTCTTGTCCATTCACCCTCTGAATGGTACATATAAATCCTTCTTTAAACCTTTAACCTTGATCGACACTGATTTGAAGTGGATTTAACAAGGGACATTAATAATGGATCATAGCTTTCACCTGGATTCACCTGGTCAGTCGATGTCATGGAAATTGCAGGTGTTACATACACTCAGTGTATATGGGTTTTTCTAAAGAAGTTGTCAAATTTATTTACATCTAATTATTTACATTCTAGTTAATTCCAAGGCAATAACAAACATAATGTTACATTAACAGTAAAGTCATTGTTTATATACCCATTTTTATTGAGAGGTGGCTGTCCCACACCCTGACTTAAAAATGTATTTTTGGAAATAAAGTTAAAAAAAATGTAACACTATTATTTCTGTACACCTTGAGTTGTTATATGATTACATTTGAAGATACTGATCTGATTAGTAGTTGTGTTTGTTTTCAAACATCTTTCACTGAATCATGCTGTCCCACCTTTTGCTGTCAGTACCAAAACACACATTACAAGACTATGAAATTCATCTGCCTTACGCCACACCCCTTGAAATATCACCAGGTGATGGGATGCACCCTGTAGCAACTGATAATGTAATAATGAAGTGATAATGCCCAAGAAGCTGGTGTTAGGAGGATGTACTAGTATGGCAAACTGTGCCAATATATCCTCCAAACACCAGCTTTGAGGATATTATCACTTTTATACAACGGGTTACCAACATATTCAAATAACGATTGACATATTTTCATTAAAAACGTTATTTTGATGAATTTCTTCATACGATTTCATCCTTTCACAAGATATAGTCCTGACACAAATCTAGGGTTGCTACCTAAGCTTGCTTGTTGTTCGTTCTATCGTTTTGGTTGCCAGAGACGACCCAGTTCTTGTCTTTGTATTCTTAATTTATGGACGTGACCCAGTTGTTCGTTCTAAATGTTCCATTACCATGAAGGCTGGCAACGTTCTTCTTATCCCTTGCTTGCTAGCTTGCCAATTTCGACTAACACAGTCAATTCAAACAGTGCAGCCAGAATAACAGGAAAGTAGCTGCATTACCATTTGTTTAAGCTGTTTTCTAGTGATTTTTTGGAGGATACATCCATAACAATGAGCTAATGATGTGTGCGATTTCGCTTGGTATAGGAAATGTGCTCTCTCGCCAGGACACTGTTCAGAGGAGCTAGCCAACTGCACAGCTAAAACAATCACTTCAAACTGAAGCTGTAACGACAGCAAACGATCTGCATTTTGTGTTTTTGTATTGGTATTTCTTTGCATATATCCATACAAATTATGCTGACTCATGATTTCAACTG
Organism: Salvelinus fontinalis; assembly: GCF_029448725.1. Lineage (NCBI taxonomy): Eukaryota > Metazoa > Chordata > Actinopteri > Salmoniformes > Salmonidae > Salvelinus > Salvelinus fontinalis. Next base: position 55,774,919 of record NC_074673.1, read on the forward strand.
GCCCAGGAAAGCTGCCTGTCTGTCTCGTTCAAATCCCTACCCCGACACGTTCATTACTGTGGGACAACTGGAGATTGAATTTCAGTGTTGAAACAATGATGCAATGTTACAGAGACAAATAGCAAGGTTTATACAAATCTCAGCTGTTGAAAACCAATTGCTATTTTAAAAGAAATTGGAGATTATATCTAGGTGCTTTTCACAGTGGATATAACGTGTATAAATCGCCTGGCTGGGTTGATGAGACAGTGGATTGTGCAGTGAGATGGAATAGAGTAACGTAATAACGTTTTTGCACATAATGAAATAATGACAATAACATCATGCATTGATTATTGCATTTCATGCAATGGGTGGGTCTAATCCTGAATGCTGATTGGTTAAAAGCGCATTCCAGCCGGTGTCTATTCCACAACTTACCACCGGCTAAATCTATGACATTAAAATGCCTATTTACTCTGTTCCATCTGTCTTATCAGCACAGCCAGGCAAGGTATAAACGATCTCTACTATAAAAAGCATCCAGACATTATTTCAAATGTATTTTATACTAACATTTAGTTTTCAATAGCGGAGTTTTGTATAAACCTTGCCGTCTGTTTCTCGGACATTTGCAACATTGTTTCAATATTAAAATTCGATCTCCAGCTGTCCTATAGTAATGAACGTGTAGGGGTCGGGAATTGGGACGAGACAGACATCATGCGCTCTGCACTGTTTGACGTGACTGTAAGTTAGACGCAGTTGGCTAACTAGCAAGCAAGGGCTAAGAATGTTGCCAGCCAGTATGGCAATGGAACATTTAGAACAAACGACTTGGTCGAGTCCATAGATACAGAATATATCTGTAGATGCTCTACAGATGGTCCTATTACCACCAAACTATCTGTTGATAAGCCACTGCTTGCTAAGGTTACAGTTAGGGTTAGGTTTAGAATAAGGGTAATGGTTAAGGTTAGGGTTAGGTCTAGGGTTAGGTTAAGGGTTAGAGTTAGTAGATAGTCTGTTGAAATGTTTTCGATAGTCTGTAGAGCATCTACAGATGGACTATTCAAATAAAGTGTTACCCACAATTGACCCCACAATACATGCCCACAACCCCAGTCAGTAAGTCTGTCTGTGTAAATGAGGGAAATGAGAGAGCTTGTGTGTGTGTGTGTGTGTGTGTGTGTGTGTGTGTGTTTGTGCATGCACCATTTTTTTTGCAAACTACTACTAAAATCTCGACTGATATGCAATGTTTTTATAGATATAACACTGCAAAGAAAAACTTGTCGTTAGGACGGAAAAGTCATGAAATGGTTGCCTAAAGTGGTAAGGACATTCTGTAATGTTCCCCTTGAGGTTTCGTCGAGTTCCCGGTTTGTCAGGGGGATGTTCCAGAGGAAATGTTTAGGATGTCCTTGGGACGTTGTGTCATGTTCCCCTTGAGGTTTCGTCTAGTTCCCGGTTTGTCAGGGGGATGTTCCAGAGGAAATGTTTCGGACGTCCTCGGGACGTTGTGTCATGGTTCCCTGGAGGTTTTGTCAAGTTTCTGGTTTGTCAGGGGGATGTCCCAGAGGAAATGTTTCAGATGTCCTCGGGACGTTGTGTTATGGTTCCCTGGAGGTTTTGTCTAGTTCCCGGTTTGTCCCATGGACGTCACCTAATATTTGACAACTGATGGTCGCAGAAACATTTTCACCCCCCCCACACATTCTACCAGGACACCCTCAGCCTAGTTTCGTTACACATCACCCCTTGTTACTGTTGCCAAGGCCCTGATTGGTGAACCACTGATCCATTCACATCTTTTTGTCTTTTTGCAATGTTAGAGGCACACACACACACACACACACACACACACACACACACACACACACACACACACACACACACACACACACACACACACACACACACACACACACACACACACACACACACACACACACACACACACACACACACACACAGTGCTTTTAAGATACAGTGTTTTCAACTTACATATTTGACACACTTTTATATACATGATAACATTGTGTATATTTAAATATACAGAAACTATTATTCAACATGTCCTCAGCTGGGATTTGACCTCACAACCTCTTGGTTCACAGCATTCTGACCTTCCTGCTACGCCACCATGTCTGTGTCAATGACTGATTTCACCTGTATTTCGACACTGTGCGCGTCAACGTTAATTTCACGTCTGTTAAAAATATCTATTTTTAACACGGTTATATTTATCATAGTCATTCAGGAATAACGTAACATTACACAACTATCCTGAAACCCAAACTCAAATTGCTGAAAGTAAATTAAATGAAATACATGAGAGACTAGTCAGATGAACCCTTTCAACGCCATGTCTCCATGTGTCAATTTCCGGCGAATTGTTACTCATGTCATGTAAATGTGAATATCTCAAAAAGTATAGTCTGCACATACGTGGCTGGATATTCAATTTGAAGGGGACCTCTGTAATTGTCATAATACGGTCTAATAAATCATCTATACTTGAGTAGGCAAAATGAAGCCTTGTATAATCAGCAATACAAACATGTGGGAATCTAGACTCTTCTTTCAGTGGTATCTTCACATCAGAGGAGGCTGTTGAGGGGAGGACGTCTCATAGTAATGAATGGAGTGAATGGATTGGTATCAAACATGGTTTTCATTGGCCAATTTTTTATTTGTAATTCCGGCCTAGTTCTTACTCGTCTCGTAAGAATGTGAATATCTCAAAAAGTATAAAGTGCAAGAACATGGTTGAATATTATATTTGAAGAGCAAACCTTTTACCCTTTCATACTATGGTCTAATAAATCAGTTATACCCGAGCAGGCACACATAAGCCTTGCATGATCAATCGGGAAATACCACAAAAGAAAAAACACCATGTAATGTCTAGCCTTTTGTGGAATATATCACCAATACAGATATATAGGAAGATAAACTCTTCTTTCCGTGGTCCCTACACATGTTGTTACCATGTGTTAAAGATGTCAAGTTGATATTTGATGCCATTTAAGTTTTACATGTTTTTTTATGAAGAGCCCCATGGTGGAAATGTTGGCCTATTTAAAAAAAAAAAAGTGTTATAATTCAGGCCTAGTTCTTACTCATCTCATACAAATGTGAATATCTCAAAAAGTATAAAGTGCACGGACATGGTTGAATATTATATTTGAAGAGCACCCCTGTACTTTTGATAAGATGGTCAAATAAATCAGTTAATACATAAATCAATCAGGCACACACAAGCCTTACATAATCAACCAGAAAAGTACAAAGCAAAAGCAAAAATGCCATTCAATGTTTAGCCTTTTATTGAATATCTACCCAACACATTAGAAAAACAATTAACCACTCTCAAAACGTAATATGTTACAAGTTAGAAATGATATTTGAACATTAATAAAGCGAACCATGAACTAATATTTACAAGAAAACGGATTATATCTGTGTGGGGGAAAGGAAAATGTGTTTGTGTCTGTGTTTCAAGTGTTAACACTTCTGGCCCTTCTCTTCTCCTCTTGTGCCATGCCTGGTAACAGGTCCTGTCTACTGTAAGACAGAGTGGCACATTGCAAGACTCACATTTCCAAGGGGTCTTGTTTTCTAGCGTTTCCTCCGCACACAGGTCACAGCACAGCCTGCCCTTGGTGGCCTTGAGGTGTCCACCATTGGGATGGGGTTGCAGTCCACCCGGCAGCCAATGACCCTCCTCGAGCCCCCACTACTGCCGCTGAAGCTGTAGCCTCCTCTTCCTCCTTGTCGTCCTAGACAGATGGATAGACAGATAGATGGATGAACATAAAGATTAATACTTTATTGATCACCACAGGGAAAGTCATTATCGTCAGCAAGTAATAGAACAATATACACACACCTATCTCTTCCACCTCCTCCACACCACAGTCAGCCAGCTGCATGCAGAGGACCTCTCCGTACAGCCGCTGTGTCGGGGGCTTTCTCCTCTTTTCCAGGGCCATCTCCTTGTGCAGTATAAAGCTGTGCACCACTGCAATGTCGACAAAGTGGTAGAACAGCTTCTTGTACCACTTTGGCGTCTTCTAGGCCACATTGTAACACTTCAGGTGGTCATCGGACATGTCCACTCCCCCATGAAGCTGGTCCATCTCCCGTCATGGTTCCTGACTCTCTGCTGGACTGAGTCTCCATTGAACACCTTTTGGATGGAGGAGAGCATGGTAACATCCCGAGTGTCCATCCACTGGACGCACAGGAGTGGCCCATCGCAGATCCACCCCCTGTCTGCCTTCTTGGGCATGGGATTTCTTGGTTTCGGGGGTGAATCCAACAATGACCTACCTGACAGCGCCACAGGCTCCATACCTCAACCTGTGCAAGTAGCGGAAGAGGGCTGTGCTGGTGTAGAAGTTGTTGACATACACATGAAACCCTATTCCAAGGTATGCCACTCTTCTGAGAGAAGGCCCATGACTGCATCATGGCTCAAACCCTTCCCTGTGGTAGAGAACAGCTTTCCTTGATAGATGTTAAAACTTCTTGAGCCTATGGGGGCGCCATTTCAACTTTGTAAAATATTGTTCTCAAATTAAACTGCCTCGTACTCAATTATTGCTCGTACAATATGCATATTATTAATACTATTGGATAGAAAACACTCTCTAGTTTCTAAAACCGTTTGAATTATTTCTCTGAGTGAAACAGAACTCATTCTGCAGCACTTTTCCTGTCAGGGAGTGAGATTTCAGAAATCGAGGTCCCTGTTCTGGGGTCAGTTTATAAGTCCCAATGTAAGCTATGGGGCTACATGCACTGCATACGTCTTCCTCTAGATGTCAGTAAGCGGGGAGAATTTGAATGGAGTGGATTGCGCAATCTGGGCCCTATATATAGACCGTGGAACGGAAGTACCGTCCTTTTCAACGGTGCGCTTGACGCATGAGGACATCACAATGGCGTCCTGCAAACGCTTTCGTTTTAGTAGTTCTATATCTCCGGTCATGTTTTTATTCGTTATAGGTGTTAAAGACATCATAAGGTAGTTAATTTAAACCGACTTATAGCAGTTTATAGCAGTTTATTGCGATTTTCTGGGATTTCTTTGCCATGCGCTTTCACGAGTTGGACACCACTCCAGTTGGCGGCTAACATTAGCGGCTATTTCGACCGGACAAGAGGACATTTTTCAACCCAAAGACGATTGTTCTGGAGAAAGGACACCTTGCCCAAGATTCTGATGGAAGCTCAGCTAATAGTAAGCAGTCTTTATGCTGTTAATTCGTACTTATGTTGACAAATGTCAGATAATAATTCCGCCATGAATTATGGTGCGGTCTCGCTTTAGCGCACGCTGTATGCTTGAAGTAACGTTAATTTTAAAAATGTAAGCCAGCGATTGCATTAAGAACTAATTTGTCTTTCAATTGCTGTCCAACCTGTATTTTGTAGTCAAGTTTTGGAATAGTTACTGATTAGAATAGGTGCCTCTTCAAAGATTTCTCCTGCCATTTTCTGGGCAGCTTTGCTACTTTTCTCATTGTATAACCACGATTTGTGCCGCTAAATATGCACATTTTCGAACAAACTCTATATGCATTGTGTAATATGATGTTATAGGACTGTCATCTGAAGAATTCTGAGAAGGTTAGTGAAAAAATTAATATCTTTTGGTGGTTTATACGTAATCGCTATGTTTGGCTTGAATCAATGCGGTTGTGATGTTTGCTATTGTGGTATGCTAATATAACGCTATATTGTGTTTTCGCTGTAAAACACTTAGAAAATCTGAAATATTGTCTGGATTCACAAGATCTGTGTCTTTCAATTGCTGTACGCTGTGTATTTTTAAGAAATGTTTTATGATGAGTAATTAGGTAATACACGTTGCTCTCTGTAGTTATTCTAGTCGAGTTGTGATGGTGGCTGCAATGGTAAACTATGATTTATACCTGAAATATGCACATTTTTCTAACAAAACATATGCTATACAATAAATATGTTATCAGACTGTCATCTGATGAATTTGTTTCTTGGTTAGTGGCTATTTACATCTTTATTTGGTCGAATTTGTGATAGCTACTGATGGAGTAAAAACTGGTGGAGTAAAAAAAATGGTGTCTTTTGCTAACGTGGTTAGCTAATAGATTTACATATTGTGTCTTCCCTGTAAAACATTTTAAAAATCAGAAATGATGGCTGGATTCACAAGATGTGTATCTTTCATCTGGTGTCTTAGACTTGTGATTTAATGATATTTAGATGCTAGTATTTACTTGTGACGCTATGCTAGGCTATGCTAGTAGCTTTTCTACTGATGGGGGTGCTCCCAGATCCGGGTTTGGGAGGTGTTAGAGGTTAAAGTCGCAGCTGTAACCACGTACTGTTTTATACTGATAGAAATTATTCGACACCACCATGCGATCATCGATGGAGAGACTCTGGTAAGGGTGGTAGTTGGCCCCGTATGCCGCAATAATGTCTTCAAGGAGTGGACGGAGGTGGAACAGGCGGTCTTAGCCTTTGGTGCCCTTATTTTGGTCGTTTTCGACGACTCCCTTTAAGTCGCTCATTTGCACGGTCCAGCTCAAAACCTTGAATCTCGTCCTGGGCATGACGGATGCAGGAAAGGCCAGCCTGGCTCAAGTGTATATGGACAGCGTTGGCCTTCAGCAGACCCATGAAGATGTACAGGTTCCTGAGTTTGGTCATCTCATTCACACACATTGGGATCCAGGGTGACTTCTTACCTGATGTTATTATTACTAGCCATGGCATAACAGGCACTATATCACTGAATTCAAGATAGAACCACTATTACCATGCAACAAGTGGGTTCAAAAAAATAACAAAACTCTGCAAAAAAAGAAACATCCCTTTTTCAGGCCACTGTCTTTCAAAGATAATTCATAAAAATCCAAATGGTTTGAACACTGTTTCCCATGCTTGTTCAATGAACCTTAAACAATTAATGAACATGCACCTGTGGAACGGTCGTTAAGACACTAACAGCTTACAGACGGTAGGCAATTAAGGTAACAGTTATGAAAACCTAGGACACTAAAGAGGCCTTTCTAGTGACTCTGAAAAACACAGAAAGCAAGATGCCCAGGGTCCCTGCTCATCTGTGTGAACGTGCCTTAGGCATGCTGCAAGGAGGCATGAGGACTGCAGATGTGGCCAGGGCAATAAATTGCAATGTCCGTACTGTGAGATGCATAAGACAGCGATACAGGGAGACAGGCTGGACAGATGATCGTCCTCGCAGTGGAAAACCACGTGTAACAACACCTGCACAGGATCGGTACATCCAAGCATCACACCTGCGGGACAGGTACAGGATGGCAACAACAACTGCCCGAGTTACACCAGGAATGCACAATCCCTCTATCAGTGCTCAGACTGTCCGCAATAGGCTGAGAGAGGCTGGACTGAGGGCTTGTAGGCCTGTTGTAAGGCAGGTCCTCGCCAGACATTACCGGCAACAACGTCGCCTATGGGCACAAACCCACCATCGCTGGACCAGACAGCACTGGCAAAAAGTGCTTTTCACTTACGAGTCATGGTTTTGTCTCACCAGGGGTGATTGTCGGATTCGCGTTTATTTTTGAAGGAATGAGCGTTACACCAAGGCCTGTACTCTGGAGCGGGATCGATTTGGAGGTGGAGGGTCCGTCATGGTCTGGGGCGGTGTGTCACAGCGTCATCGGACTGAGCTTGTTGTGATTGCAGGCAATCTCAACGCTGTGTGTTACAGGGAAGACATCCTCCTCTCTCATGTGGTACCCTTCCTGCAGGCTCATCTTGACATGACCCTCCAGCATGACAATGCCACCAGCCATACTGCTTGTTCTGTGCGTGATTTCCTGCAAGACAGAATGTCAGTGTTCTGCCACGGCCAGCGAAGAGCCTGGATCTCAATCCCATTGAGCACGTCTGGGACCTGTCGGATCGGAGGGTGAGGGCTAGGGCCATTCCCCACAGAAATGTCCGGGAACTTTCAGGTGCCTTGGTGGAAGAATGGGGTAACATCTCACAGCAAGAACAGGCACATCTGGTGCAGTCCATGAGGAGGAGATGCACTGCAGTACTTAATGCAGCTGGTGGCCACACCAGATACTGACTGTTACTTTTGATTTTGACCCCCACCCCCTTTGTTCAGGGACACATTATTCCACTTCTGTTAGTCACATGTCTGTGGAACTTGTTCAGTTTATGTCTCAGTTGTTGAATCTTGTTATGTTCATACTAATATTTACACATGTTAAGTTTACTGAACATAAACACAGATGACAGTGAGAGAACGTTTCTTTTTAGAGTTTAGTTAGCTAAATAACTAATGTATCATATCTTCTATACACTTAGTTTTATTAGTTGTATTAGTAGTTGTAGCAGTAGTTTTTATTAGTTGTAAGCCTATTAGTAGTTGTACAACAAAGAGGTTATTTTTTTCATGTATGTTTTTATTTGTATTATAATTATTATTTCATTGTTATTATTATTATAAACTAGTTGCCATATTATTCTTGTTACTAAGTATTATTATTCTTATTTTATTTGGACACTCCTGAAAACAAGATGAATCTCAAGAGATTGCAAAATATCATTGCAAAATATCAAATAAATGAATACAACCAGTATCATCATACAAAATCATACTTTTGATGTCTTGAATATTATTCTACAATGTAGAACATATTAAAAAATAAAGAAAAACCCTTGAATGAGTAGGTGTTCTAAAACTTTTGACCGGTAGTGTACGTCAGATCTAAAAACATAACCAGTCAGAGATACATCAGAGTCCGACATAGACTTCTTTAAAACCAATATTCAGTTATAACCAGAAGGTCCATGTTGGTTTGAAAAGCCAGAGTTAAAATAAAATATATTTTTGAAATCAGAGTTATGGCATTTACATGAATCAGCCCAATACCACAGCTGCTGGATTTCAGATAAGACGTAGTCTCTAATACAAACATGCAGGTAACCCTCAGCAGGTAACCCCCTATTAGAAAGTACCGTTGGGTTGGCTTGAATTGGAATAGATACAAGATTGCCTAGAACTGAACCGTTAGAACTAAGCCTCAAACGACAACATGGACTGATAGCCCATGATTTTTGTAGTACCTCTTCGATACATGCACTCAGCATCTGATGATAGATGCAGTGGCGGCCCGTCATTCAGGAGGCCAATGCATTTAGCAAAAATGGGCTTGCCTGTTTTGCATGTTATTTTGGCATTAATACGTGTAACATATCAGTTTGCAAACAATGTACAAAAAATATATATATCATTGAGTTAATAAAGCCGCATACAGACATGGTCTCTTTTTTGTTTTCTTGAGAAAGGCAGCTCCAAAATGCAAGTGTTTCAGTCTAGCTCAGTGCTTTCAGAAAATACGGAGCATTTCATTGTGAATGGCTCAGTGTTCTGTCACTCATGTGGACACTACGTCACCGCCTAGTCAAAGGGTAGAGCTAGAAGATTCTAGTCCCTTGGGTGCTGCCGTAGAGTTAGATTAGAAGTGCCCATCCAAGAAGGTTCAAGGTCATTGGCCACAGATAAAGTGATGTGAAATCACGTTATATGTACAGTACCTTTGATTGGACTGATCATGTCAACATCATACTTTCAAAATATTAGCTAGCAGTCATCATCATGAATCAAGTCAACAATCTACTGGCAAATCCTTTTTAATCCTTGTTATATGAAGAAAAATAATGAAGAGAAATTATAGCTAAAACGTATCGGTGCTCATCGGCCGTTGGACATAAACATTACACCACAAGTTGGAATCACAAATTCAACAATGAGTGGTTTGGAAGGAATCAGTGACAGTGGCTAACTGCAAGCATTGCAAAGCAATCACTAGCCTGCTATTCAGTGGAGTGGCTGTGTGGTCCCAAATCTGGGATTAAGGGGCTCTTTTCCAAGTTTAAAATGACAAACATTTAACATTGGCCATGCTGTCAATGAAGCAAGAGTTGTGTCGCTCTCAAAACAACTGTTATCTGCGAAAACTTGACTTCAGTCAGTTCAAGATAACTGGGAAGTTTTGGACAGTCATCCAACTTGGAATTGTAAATCCAGCCTCTTTCTAGAGCTATGACCTGAAGATCAATGACATCATCATGATTTGACCTTGTTTTTCCCGAGTTCCCAGTGGTTTTGAAAGCAGCATAAATCCAGACTTTGATGACAAAATTTGCCCGCGATGGACTGCCCTGTTCAAGTGAGAACAGCACAACAAAGTGAGTCCAAAAATGTATTGTATGCTGCTTCAGAAATTATGTAATATGCCAGGGAGATATGTATACTGTAGCTAAGAAGGTAATACTAAGTGTATGTTGTGTAGTAAGCTTTTAGTAGCCCATGTGCCTCACCCTAATAATTTGGTATATTTACCCCTCTTAATTTCACCTACTGTTCTGACTTGGTGGTGCACATGTAGCCTATAACTTTGTCACAGCCATTGAACTTCGTCACTTCCTATTTTATGCGGAACAAGGAAGAGCTCGGTTTTGTTTGTTTGGGAAGTTTGTTGTTTTAAATTATATTGGAAAGTTCTTGGTAGCTACCTAGCTTCTTATGTTGGATCCCGCAACGCAGTTGGCATCAGTTGCTGGAACTGCTTGTATCTTTCCAGAGATCCTGCTGACCAAGGACAGGTCTGAGATATTTGGCGTCACAGCTAGCCTAGCTGCTAGCTAGCTGGACATCAAGCTAGCGAGGTGTTCTTGAACGCAACCCGCGACGCAGTTAGCCATTGTGGCTGGGACCACGGATTGTCCCGGGTTTGTGGCTGTCTAGATCCCTGCTTTTTGTTGTTTTCAATTTTCCCCGTAAACTGCCCTGTCTAGAACTGCGAGGAGTAACAGCCTAACATACGTTGCTAGCCACCATGACAAGAACAGAGCCGGCGGGATGTACCGTTATGGACAGTGCCAGTGGTGTCTCTCTATCACACGTGAAGGATCTTTTAAACTAACAAAAAGAGACCTATAAGCAGTTGTTACAACAACAATAAAATAGTTTCAAGTGTTTTGTCCAAATACTGGTGGATTCTACTAATAAAAGAATGGCCGACCAGAGAGGTCCAGGACCTGAAGAACAGTTTGCAGTTCTCCCAGGGTCAGCTCAACGAGTTTAAACAGGAGAACGGCAAGATGACAGCAATCTGTAAGTCATTGAGAGAGGACATTAGTTCTGTGTGTGAATCCATGAAAACAATGACAGATAAATCAGACTATCGAGGGACAATGAAGGCGAAACAACATGGTTGTGGACGGAATTGCAGAATCTCCACATGAGACCTGGATGGAGTCTGAGGACAAAGTGAGGGAAATGGACCACAGGAAGATTGAGGTGGAGCGCCCCCACAGGACTGGACAACCCACCACCGGCCCAGGTGATAGGCCCAGGCCGATAGTGGTCAAGTTCCTGAGGTTCAAAGACAAGGTAGCTGGTCTGGAAAGAGCCAAGAACTTGATAGGAACGTATATCTTCCTCAACGAGGACTACCCTGAAGCTGTGAGCCAGAAGAGGAAAGAACTGATCCCAGTCATGAAAGCTGCCAGAGCGCTTGGGGACATTGCATACATCCGCTATGACAGGCTCATTGTCCTCCCTCCCAGAAGCCTGGAAGGGATGAGAGAGCCAAGCCTATGGGTTCGCTGCCTCAACCTCGCAGCACACACTCACAACAATTGATTAATGGGCTGCTGAATGTATATTTTTTCTCTTGCTTTGTCTGCTCTTTTCAATATTATGTCTATCTCTGATCAACTACCCAGGAAAGGGCTGAAAATAGCCCACATTTATATATGAAGCCTTAGAAATAAGGTTCATGAAATCAATAACTTGCTAACATCAGATAACATTCATATATTAGCCATTTCTGAGACTCACTTAGATAACTCATTTGATGATACATCAGTAGCAATACAAAGATATAACATCTATAGAAGAGACATAAATGCTTCTGGGGAAGGAGTTGCTGTATATATTCAGAGCCATATCCCTGTAATGCTTAGAGAAGATCTTATGTCAAGTGTAATTGAAGTGTTGTGGTTGCAGGTTCACTTGGCACATCTAAATCCTTTTCTTTTGGGGTGTTGCTATAGGCCACCAAGTGCTAACAGTCAGTATCTAAATAATATGTGTGAAATACTTGATCGTGTATGTGATGTAAACAGAGAGGTCTACTTTCTTGGGGACCTGAATATTGACTGGTTTTTAATCAAGCTGTCCGCTCAAGAGGAGTCCGCTCAGATTATTAATCAACCTACCAGGGTGTTTGCAAACACTACCGGAACAAGATCATCCACATGTATCGATCACATTTTTACTAATGTTGTAGAACTTTGTTCTGAAGCTGTATCCGTACCCATTGGATGCAGTGATCACAATATAGTGGCTATATCCAGGAAAGCCAAAGTTACAACAGCTGGACTTGAAATAGTTTATAAGAGATCATACAAAATACTTTGCTGTGACTCTTATGTGGATGATGTTAAACATATGTGTTTGTTTGATGTGATTAATGAGAAGCATCCAGACACTGCACTTGATGAATTTATGGAATTGCTTCTTCCAATTATTGATAAACATGCACCTGTTAAGAAACTGACTGTTAGAACTGTTAAGGCTCCATGGATTGATGAGGAATTGAAAAACTGTATGGTTGAAAGAGATGGGGCAAAAGGAGTGGCTAATAAATCTGGCTGTTCGTCTGACTGGCTTACTTACTGCAAATTGAGAAATGATGTCACTAAACTCAGCAAAAATAAGAATAAAATGTATTATGATGTAACGTTCGTCTTCGGACCAAAGCGCAGCGTGGTTTGACTACATACTTTAATTATTAAACGAAGACGAAAAACACTTGACAAAATAATAAACAACGTGAACAAACGAACAAAAACAGTACCGTGTGGCGAACAAACACAGACACGGCAACAATCACCCACAAACAAACAGTGAGAACAGCTTACCTTAATATGGTTCCCAATCAGAGACAACGTAAAACACCTGCCTCTGATTGAAAACCATATCAGGCTAGTTAGACAACCCTAAACCAATGAAAACACATAACATGGAATATACCCACCCAGCTCACGTCCTGACCAACTAAACAAAGACTAAACAAAGGAAATAAGGTCAGGAACGTGACATATGAAGCCAAGATCAATGTTATAAAGAATGATGGAAAAAAACTTTGAAGTACTTTAAATGAAATTATGGGCAGAAAGACAAATTCAACTCCATCTTTCATCGAATCAGATGGCTTATTCATCACAAAACCATTTAATGTTGACAATTATTTTAATTATTATTTCATTGGCAAAGTGGGCATACTTAGGCAGGAAATGCCCACGACAAACAGTGAGCAATTATATTTATGTATAAAAAAACTAATAATGAAAGAAAAGCAGTGCAAGTTTGAATTTTGTAAAGTTAGTGTGGGAGAGGTGGAAAAATTATTGTTATCGATCAATAATGACATACCTCCTGGCATTGACAACTTTGATGGAAAGCTAATGAGGATGGTAGCTGACTCTATAGCCACTCCTATCTGTCATATTTTTAATCTGAGCCTAGAGGAAAGTCTTTGTCCTCAGGCCTGGAGGGAAGCCAAAGTAATTCCGCTACCCAAGAGTGGTAAAGCGACCTTTACTGGTTCTAACAGCAGACCTATAAGCTTGCTGCCAGCTCTTAGCTAACAATGGTGTTTGACCAAATACAATGCTATTTCTCTGTAAACAAATTAACAACAGACTTTCAGCATGCTAATAGAGAAGGGCACTCAACATGTACTGCACTAACACAAATGACTGATGATTGGTTGAAAGAAATTGATAATAAGTAGATTGTGGTAGATGTACTGTTATATTTCAAAGCAGCCTTTGATATTATCGACCATAACCTGTTGTTCAGAAAACTTAAGTGCTATGGCTTTTCAACCTCTGCCATATGGTGGATTCAGAGCTATCTATCTTTATTAGGACTCAGGTTTTTTTTATGGAAGCATCTCTAATGTCAGGGCAGCTCTCTAGGCTCTCTACTCTTTTCTATTTTTACCAATGACCTGCCACTGGCATTAAACAAAGCATGTGTGTCCATGTATGCTGATGATTCAACCATACACACATCAGCAACCACAGCTAATGAAGTCACTGAAACCCTTAACAAAGAGTTACAGTCTGTTTTGGAATGGGTGGCCAGTAATAAACTTGTCCTGAACATCTCTAAAACTGAGAGCATTGTATTTGATACAAATCATTCCTTAAGCGCTAGACCTCAGCTAAATCGGGTAATGAATGGTGTGGCTCTTGAACAAGTTAAATGTGTTAAATCTCAAATTGTTTGCATAGTCAACTTACACACAGCTCTGACACACACACTTATCCCACCAGACATGCCACCAGGGGTCTTTTCATAGTCCCCAAATCCAGAACAATTTCAAGAAAACGTACAGTATTATATAGAGCCCTTATTGCATGGAACTTCCTTCCATCTCATATTGCTCAAATAAACAGGAAACCTGGTTTCAAAAAACAGATAAAGCAACACATCGTGGCACAACGCCTCTCCCCTATTTGACCTAGATAGTTTGTGTGTATGCATTGATATGTACGCAACGTGTGCCTTTTAAAAAATGTATGCAATTAGTTCTGTCCTTGAGCTATAAGCTCATGCTATATTCTGGCTGGTATAGTCACATTCATCCTTCCAGCTTGGCGATAGTCACCTCCACGTTGAAATTCGCCCTTTAAACGTATGGACAGCAGTCCTCACGTCATCGGGAACACAATGTTAATTTCATTAGGTTGTAGTCGTTCAACCATTCGCCATCAAAGCTCACATTGCGGTTGGCTTAGTTCTGTAGTTGATATTAGCCCTTTTAAACGTATGGACAGCAATCCTCACGACATCGGGAAGACAAGGTTGACTTTTGTCAGTGGGCTTTTGTAGTGGGGGAGAGAAGGGCGTGTTTCATAGTTCACAACCAATGCCTGTTCACTTGGGCGGGGCCACTGTGTGAGCATAGTTCACTTATGAAAACAATTCTCTCATTTAGAAGCTAAAATTACATTTCATCTTTTCACAAATAGTTTCACATTTAAAAATGTTAAACACTTTCCAAGATGCAGTTTATGTCATCCTATCATCAGTGATAATGTCTTAGACGACAACTGATCTGACATCATATTCGTTAAGTACCAATGGATATTTTCAACTGGTTGGATTACCGAAATATTGTTCCGTTCCCAACCTTTTGATGTTACCAGACTCTCTCTATGTTAACAAAGGGCTTTCCAAGTGTCCAATCTGTGGAGAAGAGAGAGAAAGGGGGGAAAGGTATTTATGGGGGTCATAAACCTCACCAACAGGGCAACGTCATGACAATTGTATATGCCACTCCACAGACCTTTAATCCTAATATTGTTGTGATAATTGATGACTGGGGTAATTATGTTTGTTTTTGCTGTTCTCCAAATAGCATTTCAGAGTTTTTAAATTGTGTGGAAATGCAGTAAATAAACTTCAACTTCCCAACAAATAATTTGAAGCGTATCTGTTGCGAAGCTTTCCTCTCTAGCTCTCAGAGGATGCTTGACAGCGAAGTTGCAAAGCCGCCTCTGACTGGCCTGATGCGATGTATCAACTTAGCTCGCTCTGCACGCTGCTCCAATGTATAAAATGTACAAATGTAACAACAAAAGATTCATCAGGGTCTGCAGACCCACTCGTCATCACGGGTAAATCATATTGATTCAGGAAAACTAATTCAGAAATAAATGCCCAGGAAGAGCGTACAAAGCGAAGCAGGTGAGTGATGGCTAGAAGGGGATGCAGCTGAATGATTATAGCTGCCACTCGTGATATGCGCAAAAAAAGTGAAGTGGATGTTATTGGACAAGTGCATAAAAGAGACGAGATAATGTTGCTTATTAAAACATTTAAAAGGAAAAATGACTGAACAAAAAGTTTATAAGTGCCAGCGGGTTCTTCAGATCAGTAAGGGCGAAACATTTGGTAGTATCATCTGAAGCGGGACTACGGTTGGTGTCATAAGTAATCATGACGTTTTGGTACCGTGATATTACCCTGGTACCGGTATACCGTGCAACACTGCTTGAATGTATATTTCGTAACACGACTGAATTATTTTCCTTCAGAGTTTCCTCGGATCACACACAGAACAGATCGAGTGGCTTGATCATCCACCTACCCCAGTATGTCTATGTGTGTCTGTGTACCAGAGGGGTTGAAAACCCACACGGTGTCCAAAAGGATATCCTGCGTGGGAAAAATACTCAAATAGTCTGTCCCTCCCCTTGCAACTCGTTTTTCACATATCTGAGCAAAGATAGGTCCAGCTGGGGGATATTAACCAATGTGAGCCTCGCACAAACCCCCCTTTCAAACCAAGACGAAAGCCGGCAACTTTACCAACTTTTTCCCCCGCCTTGTACTTTTATTTCTACCAAGGTAGACATGCAGTAAAATGTTTAAATGTCCCGCCAACTTACCGGCTTTTGCACGCAGTAAATCGTGAACATTCTACTGTTGTTGCCTGATATCAAACATGTCCTAGTCATGATGAAAAAGTATAAACACCTAAATGACATGACATCACAGTAGCCTGGTCCAAATAGCAACGTTACTTGCAATCATTTTGTCACCAATGGATTTAGTATCTGACCGTCTGACAAGCCAGGCAACGAAAAGCAACATTCTAGACGATATTTCGTTTAAAGAGTTTAACTGTAGCCAACTTTCTATTCACCATAACAGGAAAATTAACACATTACTAGGTAAGTATTCACAAGTACAGTGAGCTACTAACGCACTGTTGGGAACGTGAAGAAACGAAAAGCAGTGCGTTCTGTCAGAGGAATGTATAACACGCTGCTGTCATGTCAGGTTAACATGGTAACGATGCGACAACAGGGTAAACGTTAAATGAATCTTGCTCCTTGCTGGCTAAGCAATAGCAGTACAAAACGTGAACGCCACCTAGAAAGAAGTAAACGTGCTGTTTGAAAGGGGATCATATATACGTTGTCAGATTGTTTTTACGGGCAACATATTGTGAATCCCATGTGAAAGGTGTAACGGCCTTGGAACCACATCCCAGCTAACCCATTCACAGAGGAGAGGCAGAGGGAGAAAGAGGGAGAGAGGGAGTGAGAGGGAGAGAGAGAGAGTGCGAAAGACAGAGAGTCGTACAGTTCAGGAGAGAGACATACCGAGACTTAATTGTCTAGGCCTAAATTGTGTAGTAAAAAGAGAAAAAGAGAGACATAGACAGAGATAGGGGAAGCGAGACAAAAGGCATAGGATATGTAGGAAAAGGAGGGTGGGGGTTGGGTGGGTGTGTTGAGAGAGATACAAAGGGTGTGAGAGAGAGTGAGAGACTGAAAAAGAGAGAGATTGAGGGAGAGAGAGGGATGTTTCAGTGCTCTGACTGCAATGCCATACATTCTTAACTCAATGGAAAATAACAACAGGCATGTTTCAAGGTCACCTCACCTCTGCCACTGGCTTTGGATAACCACTGATGTTTCCATGGAGGTGCTCAAGTGTAAAAGTTTCTGACCGACTTGACTTGTGTCACTTTGGTGCTGTTGGTATCAATAACTTTGTTTGGATATAAAATAATGCTCTTTATCATTCACTAAAAAGTTGCCAACTGACTAGAAAAGTCTCTGACCTACTTGACTATTGGTGCTGTTGTGCGTCCATAAAATTGTTTATTAGTTGTGATCAAGTGTCCAACTGACGTGAACAGTATCCAACTCGAAAGGTCTCCAACCGACGTGAACAGTCTGGTGTTGTTGTTGCTGTTGTGTGTCAATAAAGTTAATCAGATTGATTGTTGGTTACTTACTCCATGGCTACTGTATTTGTTCGGTCTGGATGCTCTTTTAATAGGAGCTGATATCATTACTGTAAAAATATGACTACAGTAAAGACTGTCCTTTACATAAAAAAAGTTCTATATAGTGCCAAATAATGGTTATTTGGCTTGTAATCATAGCAGATCCCTTTTTCGTGCAATATAGAACCATTTTTTGAAGGTTCTATAAAGAGCCATGCTCATCAGGTTCAAAATGGACCGTTAATGGTGCTATAAAGAACCATTTCCTAAGGTTATACAAAAGAAACATAAAAAAAAGTCATATACGCTTCCACTGTGGTGACAATCCCTTTTGGTGCTATATAGAACCCTTTTTAATCCTTTACACTCGTACCCGTATACAGGTTGAAAATGGCAGATTTGGACACTGTTAACTACCTAAATTGGAACTCAGTGGCTTTACATTAACATCCTATACATGACATCAGAGCTCAGGGTCTCCGCTTCACAGTTCTGTATGGGTTTTGACTGACAGCCATTCTGAACTTGAGTACCACGCGTGGCAAGAAGTGGCTTCTATCCCTTTCCTTAATTGGGCAAGTTTTGAAAATGTTTTCTCGTCTGACGGAAATGCTACAAATGAAGACAACCCTATGTATTTTGAAAGATGACACCGAGTGTCACGCCCTGGCCATAGAGAGGCTTTTGTTCTCTATTTTGGTTAGGCCAGGGTGTGACTAGGGTGGGCAATCTAGTTTCTTTATTTCTATCAGAAGTTTCTTTATTTCTATCAGAGGCAGCTGTCTATCGTTGTCTCTGATTGGGGATCATATATAAGTTGTCCTTTTCCGTTGGGTTTTGTGCGTAGTTAGTTTCTGTTTAGTGTCTGCACCTGACAGAACTGTTTTGGTTTTTCACTTTGCTATTTTGTTCGACTGTTTTTGAGAAATATAATATGCGTGCTCTCCACACTCACAGAGCTAGAGTGGGTATCCAGCCAGGATGTGTTGTGGCAGCTCCACTCACAAGGCTGCCAGTACGTCTCCTCAGTCCGGTGAGACCTGTTCCGGCTCCACGTATGAAGCCTCCAGTGATGATCCATGGCCTGAAGCTTCCAGTGATGATCCATGGCGCGAAGCCTCCACCGACGGTCCCCGGTCCGGAGCCTGAAGCGACGGTCCCCTATCCGGAGCCTGAAGCGACGGTCCCCGGTCCGGAGCCTGAAGCGACGGTCCCCTATCCGGAGCCTGCAGCGACGGTCCCCGGTCCGGAGCTTGCAGCGACGGTTCCCGGTCCGGAGCCTGCAGCGACGGTTCCCAGTCCGGAGCCTCCAGCGATGATCGGTGGTCTGGTTCCTCCGGCGATGATCTGCGGCCCGATTCCTCCATTGAAGGTCCATGCACCAGGGCCGCCACCAAAGCGGAGGGATCTGCGGGCGGAGGGGTGTCGACGTCCCACACCTGAGCCACCGCCGTGAAGGGATGCCCACCCAGACCCTCCCCGTTAGAGTCAGGTTTTGCGGCCGCAGTCCGCACCTTTGGGGGGGGGGGGGGGTTACTGTCACGCTCTGGCCATAGAGAGGCTTTTATTCCCTATTTTGGTTAGGCCAGGGTGTGACTAGGGTAGGCATTCTAGTTTCTATGTTTGTGTGGTTCCCAATCAGAGGCAGCTGTCTATCGTTGTCTCTGATTGGGGATCATATATAAATTGTCCTTTTCCGTTGGGTTTTGTGGGTAGTTAGTTTCTGTTTAGTGTCTGCACCTGACAGAACTGTTTCGGTTTTCACTTTGCTATTTTGTTCGATTGTTTTTGAGAAATATAATATCATGAACACCTGCTGCGCTTTGGTCCATGCCTTCCGACAAGAGACGTTACACAGGGGATTATAATCAATACCACTTTGATGTCATACACCCGTAAGAGAATTAGCAGCGGACCACACCCCAGAATGCATTCCTGTCTCCATTCTATGCACGCTAAAATGACCGCCTGCTTCCCGAATTGCCTTGTGAAATCCTAACACTGTAAGATTGTAGTTTAAACTTTAGCTGGTCATGTTTGCAGCAGAACAAGCTTTCAAATGATGCCCAACTGACACAGATTGTGATTTAAAATGGACTGTCTTTGGATTGTGTAAACACTAACAGTAATTGTGTGATAGTGGGGATTCGGGGCTGTGTTCAACACAACTGTCAGTGTCCTTGATCTAGTTCCTCAACAGCACAGCTAGGGGAGCTAAAAATTAAAGACTCTTTTTTTGAGTCATAAAAATGTATTGTTATTACTTTCACACACTTTGGAGAGGTGGCCTCTTGGAGCCAATCAATTGTATTTATAAAGCCCTCCTTACATCATCCGATGTCACAAAGTGCTGTACAGAAACGCAGCCTAGAACCCCAAACAGCAAGCAATGCAGGTGTGGAAGCACCTCTCACTCAAACCCCTGTCATTTTTTTTGTCTTCTGTTGCACCTGCTCCAAATTTTCCCTGAATATTCTGATCGTGTTACTGAATGTATCCAGCATTGTGTGAAATGCACATAAAATCAACCGTGTAATGTTTGGATTCAGTCTTGTGTCAGGTGAACTGTTGTGTCCTCACCTTTTGTCTAATAATTTTCCTATAATCTCCAAACTGTTCCCTTTAAATTGCTACCATGGTTACACATATGACTTACATACTTCTCTTGTAAGAAGCATTTACATTTAACCCTATCCACATATGCCAATTCCCCACGAGTGTAAAGGGTTAATGATTCTTTGTCGAACATTTATGGAGAATGGTGAGAAAGGTTCTTTATAGAAGTCTCAAATGTTCTACAAGGAAAGTTTTGAAGAACCATACAGGTTTTTTTATTCTGGTTAGCCATTTTATAAAAAATAAAAATCATAGGTGTTATTATTGTGTTCATTCAGATTAAAGAACCCTTTTCTGAACTGCAAAGAACCATTGAAGGGCTCAAAGGGTTAAGATGGACTTATAATAAGATCTAATGTAAAAGACTCACTCAAGTTCTGAGTCAAGAGAATTCATACCTGACACAGCTGTATTACTGAAAAGAGAAATACAATAGTGTCATGTTAAACATGTGTGTACTTGGAATAACACTATTTGAGTCCTTTGGATACGTACACTGTTCCTAAATGGAAGGGGATCCACAAGCTATTTTCTTTGGATTCATACACTATTGATATGTTGAAAGACATCTGCCCATATAAAAGTCAGTCAGTCGAGAGAAACGAGGTGAGGCTATGTAGGCTGATCCATATTCCGTCTCTGAGCAAGTAGTGACATGTGGCTTACATCCGAAAAGGACATTTGATATGTGTGGACGTGGACCATTTAACAAATGTTTCACGTCTAAAGAAACAGGTTGAAGGCAACATTGGCAATGAAAGGCTGCCTCCCCTCCTGTCCCAACCCTCAGCTCCACTCATCTCAGCTCAGTGGAAAGAGTGCGAGGACTGGAGAAAGGAAGAAGGCGACAGAACACAGGTGGTTTCAGAGTTAGAATGACTGGCCATGGTGACTCTGTCTAATGATACTACACTGCTCAAAAAAATAAAGGGAACACTTAAACAACACAATGTAACTCCAAGTCAATCACACTTCTTAGAAATCAAACTGTCCACTTAGGAAGCAACACTGATTGACAATAAATTTCACATGCTGTTGTGCAAATGGAATAGACAAAAGGTGGAAATTATAGGCAATTAGCAAGACACCCCCAAAAAAGGAGTGATTCTGCAGGTGGTGACCACAGACCACTTCTCAGTTCCTATGCTTCCTGGCTGATGTTTTGGTCACTTTTGAATGCTGGCGGTGCTCTCACTCTAGTGGTAGCATGAGACGGAGTCTACAACCCACACAAGTGGCTCAGGTAGTGCAGTTCATCCAGGATGGCACATCAATGCGAGTTGTGGCAAAAAGGTTTGCTGTGTCTGTCAGCGTAGTGCCCAGAGCATGGAGGCGCTACCACGAGACAGGCCAGTACATCAGGAGACGTGGAGGAGGCCGTAGGAGGGCAACAACCCAGCAGCAGGACCGCTACCTCCGCCTTTGTGCAAGGAGGTGCACTGCCAGAGCCCTGCAAAATGACCTCCAGCAGGCCACCATCTGAGCCATCCGTCTCCCCAGCGCCGTCTGAGCCATCCGTCTCCCCAGCGCCGTCTGAGCCATCCGTCTCCCCAGCGCCGTCTGAGCCATCCGTCTCCCCAGCGCCGTCTGAGCCATCCGTCTGTCCCGAGCCAGTAGAGCCGCCCGTCTGTCCAGAGCCGTCAGAGCCGTTAGTCAGTCAGGAGCCGCTGGAGCCATTCGTCAGTCAGGATCTGCCAGAGCCGCCAACCAGACAGGATCTGCCAGAGCCGCCAACCAGACAGGATCTGCCAGAGCCGCCAACCAGACAGGATCTGCCAGAGCCGCCAACCAGACAGGATCTGCCAGAGCCGCCAGTGAGCCATGCGCGTCCAGAGCCGTCAGCCAGCCATGAGCGTCCAGAGCCGTCAGCCAGCCATGAGCGTCCAGAGCCGTCAGCCAGTCATGAGCTGTCCCTCAGCCCAGAGCGGCTATTTATTCAGAACTGCCCCTCAGTCCAGAGCTGTCTCTCTGTCCGGAGCTGCCTTTCAGTCCGGAGTTGCCCCTCTATCCTGAGCTACCTCTCTATCCTGAGCTACCTCTCTATCCTGAGCTATCCCTCTGTCCTGAGCTATCCCTTTGTCCTGAGCTATTCCTCTATCCCGGTGCTGCCCCTTGTGTCGATGTTACCCAAAAGATTAAGTGGGGGTAATATGACGGTGGTCATTTGTAGGGGGAGATATAAGCTGGGATTGACTATGGTGGGGTGGGGAGCTCGCCCTGAGCCTGAGCCACCACCGTGGTCAGATGCCCACCCAGACCCCCCCCTAGACTTTGTGCTGGTGCGCCCGGAGTTCGCACCTTAAGGGAGGGGGCTATGTCACGCCCTGGCCTTAGTATTCTTTGTTTTCTTTATTATTTTAGTTAGGTCAGGGTGTGACATGGGTATTTATGTGGGTTTTGTAGTGTCCAGGGTGATTGTAAGGTTTAGGGGGTTTATTTAGAGTTGTTGGGTTTATGTTTAGTATAGTTGTCTAGCTGTGTCTATGTTGTGTGTAGTTGTCTAGGAAAGTCTATGGTTGCCTGAATAGGTTCCCAATTAGAGACAGCTGGTTTCTGTTGTCTCTGATTGGGAGCCATATTTAAGGTAGCCATAGGCTTTAGTTTGTTGTGGGGAATTGTCTATGGTGAACGTTTGTAGCCTGTGTATGTGCACTACGTTTATAGCTTCACGGTCGTTTGTTGTTTTGTTAGTTTGAAAGTGTTTTGTTTAGTTTTGCCTTCTTCATTAATAAAAGAAGATGGCTTATTTTCCACATGCTGCGTTTTGGTCCGTCTCTCCTCCACACGATCGTGACAGTATGCTTTAGATGAGTGGTACTTTGACTCAAGAAGTGCATAATAACTTTTTAAAATGGAGAACAGTTCATGAATTGAGTGGCACATTGGTGCAAACAACAGCTGGCCCTGAACAAAGGCGGAAGGGGAGGGATAAAAATGTCAGATTCCCACTGTAGTAAACAAGTGACGGTTACCCAGGACAACAGCTCAAATGGTTATGTTTTGCACTCTCTAAGTTCTCTGAGCTCCTCTCCTCCCATTTATCTTTGTATTCTCTCCTAGCGGGACACCAGTCGACAACATTCGGTGAAATTGGAGGGCAAGTAATCCTCTTCATACATTTTATGACCCATCGGGAACAGCTCAATACTGCATGCATATGTGCACAGTAGGGAGTGGATGTGCAAATCACATTGTGTGTTTCTGTGAGAATGCAGACTGCCTGAACGAATGACTGAATGACATTTTATTTTCGTGTCAAATCACCAATTGGCAACCCATCCCTTATGGGATTAATTGTCACAAAAACAAACATTACAATAATTCACTGTAGTAATAAAATGCTAATTATTTTCCCGGTGTTCTCTGCATTGCGCATCACATAATGAGTGAAAAAAAAACAAAAAAAACAATACATAAGTCAATGTCACGCCCTGGCCTTATTATTCTTTGTTTTCTTGATTATTTTAGTTAGGTCAGGGTGTGACATGGGTAATGTTTATGTTTTGTTGGTTTTGGATGTTTATTTGGTAAAGGGGTTATGGGGTGTAAAATATGGTTTTGTGTTTAGTGTAGATGTCTAGCGTTGTCTATGTTGGTGAGTGATCTAGAAGAGTCTATGGTTACCTGAATGAGTTCCCAATTAGAGACAGCTGATGTCGGTTGTCTCTGATTGGGAGCCTTATTTAGGGTAGCCATAGGCTCTCATTAATTGTGGGTAATTGTCTATGTCAGAACGTTTGTAGCCTGTCTGTCTATGCACAACGTTTGTAGCTTCACGGTCGTTTTGTTATTTTGTATAGTTTGTATTAAGTGTTCGTCTTTCATTTAAATAAATTCATTATGACTGCATACCTTGACGCGTATTGGTCCGACCCATGCTTCTCCTCTTCAGACGAAGAGGAGGAGAACGATCGTGACAGTCAATAAGGTTATCCAAACAATAATTACATCCCTAAAGCAGTAAAATAAGATACATACATACACATACACACATACATAAATACAGAAAGCATATATACACATACTGTACATACAGTTGTGGCCAAAAGTTTTGAGAATGACACAAAAATAAATTTCCACAAAGTTTGCTGCTTTAGTGTCTTTAGATATTTTTGTCAGATGTTACTATGGAATACTGAAGTATAATTACAAGCATTTCATAAGTGTCAAAGGCTTTTATTGACAATTACATGAAGTTTGTGACGCTCGTCTTCCTCCTCGTCTGAGGAGGAGCAAGGATCGGACCAATATGCAGCGTGGTTTGAATACATACTTATTTATTATGTAAACGAAGACGGAAAAACACTTAAACAAACTACAAAACAATAAACGACGTGAACAGACCTGAACTTGAGAACATATAAAAATGAACGCACGAACAGGAAGGAACAAACGAACGAACGAAACGAAACAGTACCGTGTGGCGAACAAACACAGACACAGCAACAATCATCCACAAACAAACAGTGAGAACAGCCTACCTTAATATGGTTCTTAATCAGAGGAAACGTAAAACACCTGCCCCTGATTGAGAACCATATCAGGCTAGTTGACAACCCAACATAGAAATACATAACATAGAATGCCCACCCAGCTCACGTCCTGACCAACTAAACACATACCAAAATGAGGAAATAAGGTCAGGAACGTGACAAAGTTGATGCAAAGAGTCAATATGTGCAGTGCTGACCCTTCTTTTTTCAAGACCTCTGCAATCCACCCTGGCATGCTATCAATTAACTTCTGGGCCACATCCTGACTGATGGCAGCCCATTCTTGCATAATCAATGCTTGGAGTTTGTCAGAATTTGTTTTTTTTTGTTTGTCCACCCGCCTCTTGAGGATTGACCACAAGTTCTCAATGGGATTAAGGTCTGGGGAGTTTCCTGGCCATGGACCCAAAATATCTATGTTTTGTTCCCCGAGCCACTTAGTTATCACTTTTGCCTTATGGCAAGGTGCTCCATCATGCTGGAAAAGGCATTGTTCGTCACCAAACTGTTCCTGGATGGTTGGGAGAAGTTGCTCTCGGAAGATGTGTTGGTACCATTCTTTATTCATGGCTGTGTACTTAGGCAAAATTGTGAGTGAATGGATGAATGTTCTCCTGAGACCATCCACATGAATGGTCTCAGGATGCTTTACTGTTGGCATGACACAGGACTGATGGTAGCGCTCACCTTGTCTTCTCCGGACAAGCTTTTTTCCGGGTGCCCCAAACAATCGGAAAGGGTATTCATCAGAGACAATGACTTTACCCCAGTCCTCTGCAGTCCAATCCCTGTACCTTTTGCAGAATATCAGTCTGTATCAACTTAATCAACTTTAGGAGACGGTCCTGGCGCTTGCTGGACTTTCTTGGGCGCCCTGAAGCCTTCTTCACAACAATTGAACCGCTCTCCTTGAAATTCTTGATGATCCGATAAATGGTTGATTTAGGTGCAATCTTACTGGCAGCAATACCCTTGCCTGTGAAGCCCTTTTTGTGCAAAGCAATGATGACGGCACTTGTTTCCATGCAGGTAACCATGGTTGACAGAGGAAGAACAATGATTCCATACATCACACTCCTTTTGAAGCTTCCAGTCTGTTATTCGAACTCAATCAGCATGACAGAGTGATCTCCAGCCTTGTCCTCGTCAACACTCACACCTGTGTTAACGAGAGAATCACTGACATGACGTCAGCTGGTCCTTTTGTGGCAGGGCTGAAATTCAGTGGAAATGTTTTTGGGGATTCAGTTCATTTGCATGGCAAAGAGGGACTTTGCAATTCATCTGATCACTCTTCATAACATTCTGGAGTATATGGAAATTGCCATCATACAAACTGAAGCAGCAGACTTTGTGAAAATTAATATTTGTGTCATTCTCAAATCTTTTGACCACAACTGTACAGTTGAAGTCGGAAGTTTACATACACTTAGGTTGGAGTCATTAAAACTCGTTGTTTTGGCAAGTCGGATAGGACATCTACTTTGTGCAAAACATAAGTCATTTCTCCAACAATTGTTTACAGACAGATAATTTCACTTATAATTCACTGTATCATAATTCCAGTGGGTCAGAAGTTTACATACAATAAGTTCACTGTGCCTTTAAACAGCTTGGAAAATTCCAGAAAATGTCATGGCTTTAGGAGCTTATGATAGGCTAATTGACATAATTTGAGTCAACTGGAGTAGTACCTGTGGATGTATTTCAAGGCCTACCTTCAAACTTGGTGCCTCTTTGCTTGACATAATGGGAAAATCAAAAGAAATCAGCCAAGACCTCAGAAAAACAATTGTATACCTCCACAAGTCTGGTCCATCCTTGGGAGCAATTTCCAAACGCCTGAAGGTACCACGTTCATCTGTACAAACAATAGTATGCAAGGTTAAACACCATGGGACCACACAACTGTCATACCGCTCAGGAAGGAGACGCGTTCTGTCTCCTAGAAATTAACGTACTTTGGTGCGAAAAGTGCAAATCAATCCCAGAACAACAGCAAAGGACCTTGTGAAGATGCTGGAGGAAACAGGAACAAAAGTATCTATATCCACAGTAAAACGAGTCCAATATCGACACAACCTGAAAGGCCACTCAGCAAGGAAGAAGCCACTGCTCCAAAACCGCCATAAAAAAGCCCAACGACGGTTTGCAACTGCACATGGGGACAAATATCGTACCTTTTGGAGAAATGTCCTCTGGTCTGATGAAACAAAAATAGGACTGTTTGACCATAATGACCATCATTATGTTTGAAGGAAAAGGGAGGATGCTTGCAAGCTAAAGAATACCATCCCAACCGTGAAGCACGGGGATGGCAGCATCATTTTGTGGGGGTGCTTTGCTGTAGGCGGGACTGGTGCACTTCACATAATAGATGGCATCATGAGGTAGGAAAAATATGTGGATGTATTGAAGCAACATCTCAAGACATCAGTCAGGAACTTATAGCTTGGTCGCAAATGGGTCTTCCAAATGGACAATGACCCCAAGCATACTTCCAAAGTTGTGGCAAAATGGCTTAAGGACAACAAGGTCAAGGTATTGGAGTGGCCATCACAAAGTCTGACCTCAATCCTATAGAAAATGTGTGGGCAGAACTGAAAAGCGTATGCGAGCAAGGAGGCCCACAAACCTGACTCAGTTACACCAGCTCTGTCAGGAGGAGTGGGCCAAAATTCACTCAACATATTGTGGGAAGCTTGTGGAAGGCTACCCGAAACATTTGACCCAAGTTAAACAATTTAAAGGCACTGCTACCAAATACTAATTGAGTGTATGTAAACTTCTGACCCACTGGGAATGTGATGAAAGAAATAAAAGCTGAAATAAATCATTCTCTCAACTTATTCTGACATTTCACATTCTTAAAATAAAGTGGTGATCCTAACTGACGTAAAACAGGGAATATTTGCTCAGATTAAATGTCAGGAATTGTGAAAAACGGAGTTTAAATATATTTGGCTAAGTTGTATCGGAAAAGGTATACACAGTTACAATATCACTGATCTTACCTTTTCAATACGCAGAGGCATTATCCCTGATCTGACCTGTTTCAATACGCAGAGACAATATCCCTGATCTGACCTGTTTCAATACGCAGAGGCAATATCCCTGATCTAACCTGTTTCAATACGCAGAGGAAATATCCCTGATCTTACCTGTTTCAATACGCAGAGGCAATATCCCCGATCTGACCTGTTTCAATACGCAGAGGCAAAATCCCTGATCTTTCCCTTTTCAATACGCAGAGACCATATCCCTGATCTGACCTGTTTCAATACGCAGAGACAATATCCCTGATCTGACCTGTTTCAATACGCAGAGGAAATATCCCTGATCTTACCTGTTTCAATACTCAGAGGAAAAAACCATGATCTTACCTGTTTCAATACACAGTTACAATATCACTGATCTTACATGTTTCAATATGCAGAGGCAATATCCCTGATCTTACCTGTTTCAATACTGAGGCAATATCCCTGATCTTACCTGTTTCAATACGCAGAGGCATTATCCCTGATCTTTCCTGTTTCAATTCGCAGAGGCAAAATCCCTGATCTTACCTGTTTCAATACACAGAGACAATATCCCTGATCTTACCTGTTTCAATACACAGAGACAATATCTCTGATCTTACCTGTTTCAATACACAGAGGCAATATCCCTGATCTTACCTGTGCACATAGCGATCTCTTGCTTTTAGGTAGGTTATACATAATATTTCTCTCACACACAAATTCACCCTTAATGAAACAAAAGGTTCTCAATTTGGGTTTATGATTAATCTCCTCCACCCATTTCTTTTCATATTGCATCAAGTTGTTTTTTAATCATATCTATGTCTCCCTTAATTTCGTTTTCGTAGAGATGTTCACAGTCAG
The DNA here is from genome assembly GCF_029448725.1 of Salvelinus fontinalis. NCBI lineage: Eukaryota > Metazoa > Chordata > Actinopteri > Salmoniformes > Salmonidae > Salvelinus > Salvelinus fontinalis. The sequence goes on from NC_074673.1 coordinate 55,803,773, forward strand.
ACTGTTGAAAAATGTCAGATATTTCTGTTGCCCAGGCTCCCTCTGTCCCATTGAAAAACTTTACTAGCTATTCTGTCAGTTGGCATATCCAACAGTCTATTCCAAAGTCTCACCATACACACCTTCCATCTCACCAGTCCTCTCTCTCTCTGTGTGTGTGTGTGTGTGTGTGTGTGTGTGTGTGTGTGTGTGTGTGTGTGTGTGTGTGTGTGTGTGTGTGTGTGTGTGTGTGTGTGTGTGTGTGTGTGTGTGTGTGTGTGTGTGTGTGTGTGTGTGTGTGTGTGTGTGTGTGTGTGTGTGTGTGTGTGTGTGTGTGTGTGTGTGTGTGTGTGTGTGTGTGTGTGTGTGTCTATGGTCCGACTAGAGAATGTATATCTGAACCTGCTGGCTCTGCTTTGTTAGCTAGGGTAGGCCAGCCCCTCATAAAATCAACTTCTCAATAAATTAACACCAGCCCGCCTGTCGGACCACACACTCGCTGTCACTAGTAAAATATGCCCTCTCTGGCCCCTTCTCTCTCTGGCCTCTTTCTCTCCCTCTCCCTTGGCCTCTCTTCCCATATCCCACTCTTCCTCTCTTTCTCTCTGACAATTTTCTCTTCCCTCTCCCGTTGCATCTATCTCCCCTCTCTCTCCCTCTGCCCTTCCCTCTCGTCCCACTCCATTTCCTACTCTTTCCTTTCTCTCTGTCTTCTCTGCCTCTCTTCCCTGCCTTTTCTTTCTACCTCTGTTGTCTCTTAAATCTACCCACTCTCTTTCTCAACCCTCCAGTGACTGTGGATGTGTTCCAAGTGGCACTGTATATGGAATAGGGTGCCATTTGGGACAAATTCAAACCTTTAGAATCACTGTCTCTGTGCTCTGTCTCAGTGCATCTGCTGCTTGCATTCAGTCCAGACCCAACCATGACTGCTGTCATTAAAAAACTGCAAACTACCTGCAACAGCAGCACATTCCCCACACTCCCTAACAGATCTGTTTCTGTTTTGCCAGTGTATGTGGGTGTGTGGGTGTATGCGCAGGCGTGTGCACATGTGCGTGTGTGTGTGTGAAAGCAGATAGAGAGGGAAGCCCTCCCAAGCCCTCATGGTGTTGTCATTCTCTGTAACATGATGAGCGGTTCTCAGACCTTAGCCTAACGACCGAAGAAAAGGACTCAAATAAACAATGCCCTGAATGGAGAAACGAGTGTTGGCGAGCTCCTAGAGGCTTTCAGAACATATCCTGAAGTTCCACTGTCTGCCTCTACCCTGATCCTCCCTCCCTTCCCAGGTAGCGACATGTGACGGCTACTCGCCATTTAACACACAAGAGAGCTGTCTGTGGATGAAGGGAGGGGGGGATGAAGGAAGGAGGAAGAGAAAAAGAGTTAAAGACAAAAGGGGGTGAGGGTAAGAGAGAGAGAGTGAGAGAAAGAGAAAAAGAGAGAGATAGAGCGTAACGATGACTGATCTCTCTGGGATTGATTAGTTATGCGCAACATCATTAACTGGATGTTACCAACCTAGAAGACTATTCTAACATGACTAACCTAGCAATAAGTACTAGCAGAAATTAGCTCTGTGGACTGCATGTTAAATGACCTACTGTACGAGTCATTTCCTGCAGTTAAATTACCTAGTGGCCTCATGGGTTGAATATTATTCATATTTTTCATAATTAATAGACATTATTTAAAAAAAAAATACTGTAAATCTGCTGTTTCTATGTCAAATGTTTCTTTTTTTTAATCATTTCAGTTTTCTGTGATGTATCTAAAGTGTAATATTGGGATGCAAAATGTAAAATGTAATACATTTCAACTCTATATCTGACATGGTGAAGGTGTCTTCTTTTTTTTAAGCTCATAACCATGTTTTTAGGTGTATACTTTTGTTTCAAAGTACATTTGTTTAAGACTACCAAGAAAAACTTTGTGTCACCCTGATTTAACCCACTGCAGTAAACATAACTAAACTGGATTACTGTCTGCCTAGTCTCCATTATGACAGAATGAAAGAACTCACACACTAAAGATTAGTGAGAAATTCCACCCACCAGAGCCATTTGATTTCTCGCCGCTGTCGGCGTGGCTGATCTAGAGACAAAAAAAAATCCTAACTTTCGAGTGGCATCAAAACTACACAAGGAGAGTAGTGTGCTGCATGTGAATTCACAACTTTATGTAACGGGAAAAGATGCCGAGATCGTCTTACAATGCCTTCACCTTTGATATGACTTTAATGAAGTTCGACTTTGATGTGATGATTGAAAAGCTGAATGAACATTTTGTGACGCGGTGCAGCGTGATTCACTAAAAAGCGTGTTTCCAGAAACGGATTCGAAAAGGGGCAGAGACTGTTGAATTGTTTGCAAGGAATCTTTATATATACTAGCCGAACACTGCGAGTTTGGCACTACAAAGGATGAACAAATAAGGGACAGTATTATGATTGGCATTATGAACAGTGATGTTTCACAAAAGTTTTCATCTAGAGTCTGACTTGATGCTGGAGAAGGCGATACAAATCGCCCGCCAGTCAGAGCAGATAAAGAAGCAGCACGTGGACGTAAGGGCCGCAGCCGACAATGAGGTGGACGAGGTGAGATGCTAACCACAACGTTACGAACAACAGAATATAGGCAGCCAGGGCAAACAGTTCAAACAAAGACGCAATGGCAGTCTCTGAACACCGATACTTGCGCCCTAAATAATAGGTTGTTTGAGTATGCAATAAGATAACGTTTTATAGTAGGTGACATTTTGAAAATCGTGTACACTTTAAATGATGTCATACTCATTTCATCTTTCACGACGTCAATTAGACATGGGGATGTGTTACTGAAATGAACCAATTAGACATGGGGATGTGTTACTGAAATGAACCAATTAGACATGGGGATGTGTTACTGAAATGAACCAACTAGACATGGGGATGTGTTACTGAAATCAACCAATTAGACATGGGGATGTGTTACTGAAATCAACCAATTAGACATGGGGATGTGTTACTGAAATGAACCAACTAGACATGGGGATGTGTTACTGAAATCAACCAATTAGACATGGGGATGTGTTACTGAAATCAACCAATTAGACATGGGGATGTGTTACTGAAATGAGCCAACTAGACTTGGGGATGTGTTACTGAAATCAACCAATTAGACATGGGGATGTGTTACTGAAATCAACCAATTAGACATGGGGATGTGTTACTGAAATCAACCAATTAGACATGGGGATGTGTTACTGAAATCAACCAACTATACATGGGGATGTGTGACTGAAATCAACTAATTAGACATGGGGATGTGTTACTGAAATGAACCAAAAGCGGGAAACAACGCAATCGCGTATGACGCATTCTCGGTATTTGAAAAAATACAAATCTACCATGCTGTGAATGCCAGGATGTTATACTCATTTTGGCTTCTCCTCTAGTAAAATTCGCTTCCGAATTTTTGGGAATTTCACAGCCACAATGCTTTGCAAGAGGGGGGCTGAAACTTTAGATAGCTTGATATTTTCAAGTAAACAACTTGGAAGATTGCAAATAGCGAAGGTTCTGTGGTGGTGTTCAAATGTAAGTTGTTGTTTTTTCTCCTTAAAATTATCACGACAATGTCATTGTACATCTTTGAAAACGGCCTGCTGTACCTTCCCACTGGGCACAGTTCAACACTTATTCCACGTTTGTTCAACGTGATTTCGTTGAAATTAGTCATGTAAAACAGTAATGTTAGCTACATGGTTACTTGCTGTTGTGCGACAACTTCATATTAACGTTAGCCCAGTTAGCTACCTAGCTATCTAGTTTCATTGCAAATAGGGCTGAAATCATTACTACAAACAGTTGCAAAACTTTCTGTTTTGCAACAAAGACTCGTGTTTCTATTGGACAGATACAGGTAAGTCCCTCCCTGTTTGCTGAACGTGTTCAATAGAAACACTAGTTTTCGTTGCAAAACATTTGGAGTAATGATTACACCCCTGTTATGGTGAAAGTAATGGTAAGCTGTACTCGTTACTGTTTCCCCTTGGCATTCCAATTTAATATGTATGTGGCAGTGTAGCTACAGAAAGTTCACACAACTCTACTTTGCTTGTTTTGGTTAATGTTGTACCTCATTTTATGTGTTTTCAGGATCTACATGAATGAGTATGAGCTGGAGGGCCAGCCTGTCACCTTCATGGTTAAAAAAAGAAGTGGGAGAACCTGCAGCTGTGGGCTCCTCTTCCTCTCAGAATGTTGATGTGGAGGCAGGAGAAGGAGGCGACTGCCAGGGAGGCGCGCCTTATGGCCATTTTAGAGGCCATGATTAAGAAATACTTTTATGAATTTTGTATTGTATTTATAGCTATGGATTTATTCATTTTCTACTGTTTTTGGTGGTTTTGGTGAAATTAAATTCAGGTTTTTTTAAACCTAAAGTTGATTCAGGTTTTCTCATTGAAAAGTGTTTCTCAATTGCAATAAAAAAAAAGTGACGGTGTGTTTTACCTTAAACATTAAAAAACGCACTCCCACATCTGAGCTATCTTGTTGCAGGTGCATGGTATCAATTACAGTGCCTTCGGGAAAGTATTCAGATCCCTTGACTTTTCCACATTTTGTTGCGTTACAGCCTTATTCTAAATTGGATTAAATAAAATAAAAATCCTTAGTAATCTACACACAATACACCATAATGACAAAGTGAAAACAGGTTTTGATAAATTTTAGCAAAAGTATAATTACTGAAAAAAAGAAATACCTTATTTACATAAGTACAGTGGCTTGCGAAAGTATTCACCCCCCTTCACATTTTTCCTATTTTGTTGCCTTACAACCTGGAATTAAAATAGATTTTTGGGGGGGTTTGTATCAGCCACCTTTTGCAGCAATTACAGCTGCAAGTCTCTTGGGGTATGTCTCTATAAGCTTGACACATCTAGCCACTGGGACTTTTGCCCATTCTTCAAGGCAAAACTGCTCCAGCTCCTTCAAGTTGCATGGGTTCTGCTGGTGTACGGCAATCTTTAAGTCATACAACAGATTCTCAATTGGATTAGACTAGGCCATTCCAAGACAATTGGACTAGGCCATTCCAAGACATTTAAATGTTTTTCCTTAAACCACTCGAGTGTTGCTTTAGCAGGATGCTCAGTGTCATTGTCTTGCTGGAAGGTGAACCTCCATCCCAGTCTCAAATCTCTGGAAGACTGAAACAGGTTTCTCTCAAGAACTTCCCTGTATTTAGCACCATTCATCATTCCTTCAATTCTGACCAGTTTCCCATGTCCTGCCGATGAAAAACATCCCCACAGCATGATGCTGCCACCACCATGCTTCACTGTGGGGATGGTGTTCTCGGGGTGATGCGAGGTGTTGGTTTTGCACCAGACATAGCGTTTTCCTTTTTTTCTGGCCACTCTTCCGTAAAGCCCAGCTCTGTGGAGTGTACAGCTTAGTGGTCCTATGGACAGATACTCCAATCTCCACTGTGGAGATGTGCAGCTCCTTCAGGGTTATCTTTGGTCTTTTTGTTGCCTCTCTGATTAATGCCCTCCTTGCTTGATCCGTCGGTTTTGGTGGGCGGCCGTCTCTTGGCAGGTTTGTTGTGGTGCCACATTCTTTCAATATTTTAATCATGGATTTAATGGTGCTCTGTGGGATGTTCAAAGTTTCGGATATTTTTTTATAACCCAAACCTAATCTGTACTTCATCACAACTTTGTCCCTGACGTGTTTGGAGAGCTCCTTGGTCTTCATGGTGCTGCTTGCTAGGTGGTGCCCCTTGCTTAGTTGTGTTTCAGACTCTGGGGCATTTCAGAACAGGTGTATATACAGTTGAAGTTGGAAGTTTACATAAACCTTAGCCAAATACATTTAAACTCAGTTTTTCACATTTCCTGACATTTAATCCCCGTAAAAATTCCCTGTCTTAGGTCAGTTAGGATCACCACTTTATTTTAAGAATGTGAAATGTCAGAATAATAGTTGAGAGAATGATTTATTTCAGGTTGTATTTCTTTCATAACATTCCCAGTGGGTCAGAAGTTTACATACACTCAATTAGTATTTGGTTGCATTGCCTTTAAATTGTTTAACTTGGGTCAAACGTTTTGGGTAGCCTTCCACAAGCTTCCCACAATAAGTTTGGGGAATTTTGACCCATTCTTCCTGACAGAGCTGGTGTAACTGAGTCAGATTTCTAGGCCTCCTGGCTCGCACACGCTTTTTCATTTCTGCCCACAAATGTTCTATAGGATTGAGGTCACGGCCACTCCAATACCTTGACCATGTTGTCCTTAAGGCATTTTGCCACAACTTTGGAAGTATGCTTGGGGTCATTGTCCATTTGGTAGACCCATTTGCGACCAAGCTTAAACTTCCTGACTGATGTCTTGAGATGTTGCTTCAATATATCGACATAATTTTCCTGCCTCATGATGCCATCTATTATGTGAAGTGCACCAGTCCCTCCTGCAGCAAAGCACCCCCACAACATGATGCTGCCACCCCCTTCCTTCACGGTTGGGATGGTGTTCTTCGGCTTGCAAGCCTCCCCATTTTTCCTCCGAACATAACGATGGTCATTATGGCCAAACAGTTCTATTTTTGGTTTATCAGACCAGAGGACATTTCTCCAAAAAGTATGATATTTGTCCCATGTGCAGTTGCAAACCGTAGTCTGGCTTTTTTATGGCGGTTATGGAGCAGTGGCTTCTTCCTTGCTGAGTGGCCTTTCAAGTTACGTCGATATAGGACTCGTTTTACTGTGGATATAGATACTTTTGTTCCATCTTCACAAGGTCCTTTGCTGTTGTTCTGGGATTGATTTGCACTTTTCGCACCAAAGTACGTTCATCTCTAGGAGATTAAATGAGGTCTTGGCTGATTTCTTTTAATTTTCCCATGATGTCATGCAAATAGGCACTGAGTTTGAAGGTAGGCCTTGAATTACATCCACAGGTACACCTCCAATTGACTCAAATTATGTCAATTAGCCTATCAGAAGCTTCTAAAGCCACTACATAATTTTCTGGAATTTTCAAGCTGTTTAAAGGCACAGTCATTTTAGTGAATGTAATCTTCAGACCCACTGGAATTGTGACACAGTGAATTATAAGTGAAATAATCTGTCTGTAAACAATTGTTGTAAAAATTACTTGGATCATGCACAAAGTAGATGTCCCTAACCGACTTGCCAAAACTATAGTTTGTCAACAAGAAATTTGTGAAGTGGTGGAAAAGCGAGTTTTAATGACTCCAACCGAAGTGTATGTAAACTTCCGGACATAACTGTACATGTAAAGTAGTTCTAGTATAGAAACATGAATAAGTATATATTTCAAGCTAGAATCCAACAACATGAAGAAATTAATGATTGATATATTGATACTGTAGACTATATAGTGAAATATAGGCATAAGTAATTTACGGTATTAAGACTTAGCAGGACACTCTCTTAGGCCTACAGCTCGATGGTGGTTAAACAAGGCTACTACTACAATAAGAAGCCTACTGATGATAATGACATGTAGTAATAATAATTGTTATAATAACAATAAGATGAAGGAGATCAAGATAAAGGAGGGTATAGATGCAAGAGTTGCATATTATGTGTTAACAACAGGTGCTGTTAGATTACAATATAATTTTTCTACCCTTTTAGAATAGTGTAAACAAGACTAAATAAATTATAAGTAATACCAGAGCCTGGTCTACCAAAGAAAAAAAGACATAACCTTTTAACCTACCAGCTCTCAATAGTCTCACATCAGAATTAAGACTTTCATCCATTTTTCTCAAATGTCAAAGTTCAAAGTCTTTCCAAACGTCAAATGTCGAAGTGATTAAGGTTAAGTTTAGGCATTAAATCTGAATTTTTAAGGTTAGGGTTAAGTTCAGACGTTAAGTCCAGATTCTTAAGGTTTGTAATTAACTCCAAATGGTTAAGGTAAGTGTTAAGGTTTGGGATAGGCAAAAACTACTTTCTTCAGCTGGATTCGAACTTGCAACCTTTGGAATCATAGGCAGCTCACTGTTGCCCCTAGTAGCCGGTTTCCACATAATCTCACAAAATTTTCAGACATGGATGGACGTTGAATACTGACTTGTATCACGGGTGACCTGGCTATTTATTATACCATAGCAAAGATTTTTTTTAAAAGCTGCATTTGTGAAATTGCTTTATCCAACATTTTGCTGTTGCATGAGGCTTGGTGCACACGGAATCAGTAGGCTATAAAACTGAAACTAAAACTGGCAACATAAGCAGGATCTGTCTTATTTCTGTAGATATATATGGATGATTTATAAAGCCAGGCACATTTAACAGCTAGGCTATTACTTATAGACCTAATTAAGTTGGGGTTTCCTTTCTACTCAATTGTCTTAGACAATTAAGGCAAGGGCTGTTTTCTCTTCTCCTCACTTCAGTGCTGCCTCCACCGCATTTTTCTCAACACCGATATGCTGGTTAACGTCGCTATTATGCACAAAGCAACATATAAGGAAAGACGTCAATTCAATGACGCAGATTTTTTAAATAAAATTATGTTATATTTATTAGTGTTGCACCGTTATTCTTACACAATTTCAGTAGCACATGTCTTAGAGTGATGGACTGTACCTGTGATTAGTCCGCTGAGACATGCGCGAGTTAGACAGGTGTGTTGTGCACCATGAAAAAAAATGTTGTGGCGACTGATCGACTGAAGAAATCTCGGTCAACCAACATCCTATCGACCAATCGACTAAATGGGGTCAGCCTTAGTTTCCACTCATTTTGTGCGCACATAACCTGTCTTCTCTCGAGAGCCAGGTCTACCTATGGCGGCCTCTCTCAATTGCAAGGCAATGGTCACTGAGTCTGTGCATATTCAAGGATTAATTTAGGGTCAGTCATAGTGGCCAGGTATTCTGCCACTGTGTACTCTCTGTTGAGGGCCAGATAGCATTCCAATTTGCTCTGTTTTTTGGTTGATTCTCTCCAGTGTTTCAAATAATTATATTTTTTGCTTTCTCGTAAAGTGGTTGGGTCTAATTGTGTTGCTGTCCTGGGGCTCTGTAGGGTCTGTATCTTTACAATAATTTTTGTGATCTTCTGATTTCATCTCTTTAGTATGTGTTGGAACCAGAAGGGGTAATACTGAAGAGAAATAAATATCCAATCAGGATATGGTGGTCTCTGGGTAGAAGCAGCTAGTTAGATCAGCCATCCATTGTCTAGGCCTTCAGAAGCTGGGCAGATGGCCTCTGCCATTCAACCAAAGACAGTACAGTATGACGATAAAACTGCTTCTCCAACATAAATCCCTGATCACACTTGCAGGCAATGTCATCACGACGTTGGCTAGTTAAGCTCATGCATAGAAACATGTCATTAGGTCTAATGGTTGTCTCACGCCAAACTGTGCATGTGCATGTCAAATCAAATCAAATCAAATTTATTTATATAGCCCTTCGTACATCAGCTGATATCTCAAAGTGCTGTACAGAAACCCAGCCTAAAACCCCAAACAGCAAGCAATGCAGGTGTAGAAGCACGGTGGCTAGGAAAAACTCCCTAGAAAGGCCAAAACCTAGGAGAGGAACCAGGCTATGAGGGGTGGCCAGTCCTCTTCTGGCTGTGCCGGGTGGAGATTATAACAGAACATGGCCAAGATGTTAAAATGTTCATAAATGACCAGCATGGTCAAATAATAATAATCATAGTAGTTATCGAGGGTGCAGCAAGTCAGCACCTCAGGCGTAAATGTCAATTGGCTTTTTTAGCACGTCCGGTGAACAGGTCAGGGTTCCCTAGCCGCAGGCAAGAACAGTTGAAACTGGAGCAGCAGCAAGGCCAGGTGGACTGGGGACAGCAAGGAGTCATCATGCCAGGTAGTCCTGACGCATGGTCCTAGGGCTCAGGTCCTCCGAGAGAGAGAAAGAAAGAAAGTGAGAAAGAGAGAATTAGAGAGAGGATACTTAACCTGTTAAGGCCTAGGGGGTGCTGTTGTCACTATTTATGGAAATCGTGTAATTTTTTAAACGGCTTCCTACTAAATTCTTGATCGTACAATATGCATATTATTACTATTATTGGATAGAAAACAGTCTATAGTTTCTATAGCCGTTGAAATTTTGTCTCTGAGTGGAACAGAACTCATTCTACAGCAATTTCCCTGACATGGAGTCAGATTTCACACATTTTGGCCCCTGTTCTGAAGTCAGTTTAAAGGCCACTGTTATTGCTATGAGTATACAGACACTGCTTACGTCTTCCCCTGGATGCCTTTACGTGATGACGATTTGAATGGTGTCGATTGCCCAATCACAGCCACTATAAATAAAAAAAACCTGTAGGTAGGAACTCTTTTCCAGCTGCGTCAAGCGCGCGGTGGCCACCGACCCGCACTTGTTCCAAGCATTAGTGTAGGGAGTAATATTTCTCCGGTCATGTTTCTACTCGTTATAGGAGTTAAAAACATCATAAGGTAGTTAATTTAAACCGTTTTATAGCAATTTATACCCGTTTAGTGCGATTTTGGGACATTTATTTCTGAGACACTGTGAATCTCTGGGCACGCTTCCAGTTCATGCCGAACGCAGTTGGCATTTCCACATGGCAAGAGGACAGCTTTCGACCAAAAGACGATTAGACCCAAGAAAGGATTCTTTGCCCAAGATTCTGATGGAAGAACAGCTCAAAGTAGGAACAATTTATTATGATAAATCGTGTTTCTGTCGAAAAATGTTAATCGTTTATGACGCCATCTTTTTTGACGTAGCTTCGCTTGGCGCAAACTGTATTGAAAAGTAAGGATAATTTAAAAAATGTAATTCCGCGATTGTATTAAGAATTAAATTGTCTATCAATCGCTGTCCACCCTATATTTTTTAGTCACGTTTATGAGTATTTATGTATACGACTAGATCACTGTCTAATATGGCGCAGGATATTTTCTGACCAGCTGGGCTACTTTTCTCATTGTCTAACCATGATTTTGGTGGCTAAATATGCACATTTTCGAACAAACTGTATATGGATTGCGTAATGTGATGTTACAGGAGTGTCATCAGAAGAATTCTGAGAAGGTTAGTGAAAAAATTAATATATTTTGGCGATGTTTACGTTATCGCTCTCTTTGGCTAGAATCAATGCTCTGGTAACGTTTGCATATGTGGTATGCTAATATAACGATTTATTGTGTTTTCGCTGTAAGACACTTAGAAAATCTGAAATATTGTCTGTATTCACAGGATCTGTGTCTTTCGATTAGTGTATGCTGTGTATTTTTACAAAATGTTTGATGATTAGTAGTTAGGTAAACACGTTGCTCATTGTAATTATTCTAGTCCATTTGTGACGGTGGGTGCAATTGTAAACTATGCCATCTACCTGAAATATGCACATTTTTCTAACAAAACCTATCCTATACCATAAATATGTTATCAGATTGTCATCTGATGAGTTTTTTTCTTGGTTAGTGGCTATCAATATCTTAGTTTAGCCGAATTGGTGATAGCTACTGGTGTTGGTGGACAAAGAAAAGATGGTGGATTATGCTAATGTGTTTAGCTAATGTGTTTAGCTAATAGATTTACATCTTTACATATTGTGTCTTCCCTGTAAAACATTTAAAAAATCGGACATGTTGGCTGGATTCACAAGATCTGTGTCTTTCATTAGCTGTATTGGACTTTAATGTGTGAAAGTTAAATATTTTAAAAATATATTTTTTTTGAATTTCGCGGCTCTGCCTTTTCAGTGGGGGTGGGGGGGGAGTGCCGCTAGCGGCACCCCAGTCCTAGACAGGTTAAATTCACACAGGACACTGGATAAGACAGGAGAAATACTCCAGATATAACAAACTGACCCTAGCCCCCCGACACATTAACTACTGCAGCATAAATACTGGAGGCTGAGACAGGAGGGGTCAGGAGACACTGGTACCCCCGGACAGGGCCAAATAGGAAGGATATAACCCCACCCACTTTGCCAAAGCACAGCCCCCACACCACTAGAGGGAAATCTTCAACCACCGACTTACCATCCTGAGACAAGGCCGAGTATAGCCCACAAAGATCTCCGCCACGGCACAAATCAGCCCAGACAGGAAGATCACGTCAGTGACTCAACCCACTCAAGTGACGCACCCCTCCTAGGGACGGCATGAAAGAGCACCAGTAAGCCAGTGACTCAGCCCCTGTAATAGGGTTAGAGGCAGAGAATCCGAGTGGAGAGAGGGGAACCGGTCAGGCAGAGACAGCAAGGGCGGTTCGTTGCTCCAGAGCCTTTCCGTTCACCTTCACACTCCTGGGCCAGACTACACTCAATCATATGACCTACTGAAGAGATGAGTCTTCAGTAAAGACTTAAATGTTGAGTCTCTCACATGGGTAGGCAGACCATTCCATAAAAATGGAGATCTATAGGAGAAAGCCCTGCCTCCAGCTGTTTGCTTAGAAATTCTAGGGACAATTAGGAGGCCTGCGTCTTGTGACCGTAGCGTACATGTAGGTATGTACGGCAGGACCAACTTGGAAAGATAGGTAGGAGCAAGCCCATGTAATGCTTTGTAGGTTAACAGTAAAACCTTGAAATCAGCCCTTGCTTTAACAGGAAGCCAGTGTAGGGAAGCTAGCACTGGAGTAATATGATCAAATTTTTTGGTTCTAGTCAGGATTCTAGCAGCCGTATTTAGCACTAACTGAAGTTTATTTAGTGCTTTATCCGGGTAGCCGGAAAGTAGAGCATTGCAGTAGTCTAACCTAGAAGTAACAAAAGCATGGATTCATTTTTCTGCATAATTTTTGGACAGAACATTTCTGATTTTTGCAGTCTTACGTAGATGGAAAAAAGCTGTCCTTGAAACAGTCTTGATATGTTCGTCAAAAGAGAGATCAGGGTCCAGAGTAACGCAGAGGTCCTTCACAGTTTTCTTTGAGACGACTTTACAACCATCAAGATTAATTGTCAGATTCAACAGAAGATCTATTTGTTTCTTGGGACCTAGAACAAGCATCTCTGTTTTGTCAGAGTTTAAAAGTAGAACGTTTTCAGCCATCCACCTCCTTATGTCTGAAACACAGGCTTCTAGCGAGGGCAATTTTGGAGCTTCACCATGTTTCATTGAAATGTACAGCTGTGTGTCATCCGCATAGCAGTGAAAGTTAACATTATGTTTTCGAATGACATCCCCAAGAGGTAAAATATATAGTGAAAACAATAGTGGTCCTAAAACGGAACCTTGAGGAACACCAAAATGTACAGTTTATTTGTCAGAGGACAAACCATTCACAGAGACAAACTGATATCTTTCCAACAGATAAGATCTAAACCAGGCCAGAACTTGTCCAATTTGGGTTTCCAATCTCTCCATAGAATGTGGTGATCGATGGTATCAAAGGCAGCACTAAGGTCTAGTAGCACGAGGACAGATGCAGAGCCTCGGTCTGACGCCATTAAAAGGTCATTTACCACCTTCACAAGTGCAGTCTCAGTGCTATGATGGGGTCTAAAACCAGACTGAAGCATTTCGTATACATTAAATCAAAGGCACTTCTTCAATATGAAGTTGCTTTTGACTTTCACGAGGTTGGAGTAATAACATGTTCATCTACTTAAGACATTGGCTCGAACCTAGGTTGTGCCATTCGATTTTGAGAAAATAAACAACAAAGGAAGAATTTTTTGACTTCTCTCATTGACTTCTCAAACCCCAAACCCTGGCCTGGTCTGTTTGGTCTGTTTCACAAGGTTTCCCGGAAGTCTTGTGATGTATTGCGCCTCTGGGATTAGAAACTCTATGATCTAACTGTATTAGGGAAGAATTTTGGAGTGACATTGGAATGAACCAATCACATTTTGACTTGCTATGGGTGGCACCGAAAAATAAAAAAATGTGACGTCTCCAGGCCTAAGGCCTAAACAGGTCACAACTGAGAACTCAAGAGCAAATAATCAGTGGCGCCATCAGTAGTTTTCACACACTAGTACCGTTAGCTAGCTTAAGTTGTACAGTACCAGTCAAAAGTTTGGACACACCTACTCAGTAGTTTTTCTTTATGTTTACTATTTTCTACATTGTAGAATAATAGGAAAGACATCAAAACTATGAAATAACACATATGGAATCATGTAGTAACCAAAAAAGTGTTAAACAAATCTAAATATATTTTACATTTGAGATTCTTCAATGTAGCCACCATTGCATTGATGACAGCTTCATGAGGTAGTTAACTGGAGTGCATTTCAATTAACAGGTGTGCCTTGTTAAAATGATTTTCCTTATTTTAAATGTATTTTTTATTAGTTTCCTTTGTTTGAGCTAATCAGTTGTGTTGTGACAAGGTAGGTAAAGGTTGGTCAAATACCAAGTCCATATTAAGGCAAGAACAGCTCAAATAAGCAAAGAGAAAGGACAGTCCATCATTACTTTAAGACATGAAGGTCAGTCAATGCGGAACATTTCAAGAACTTTGAAAGTATCTTCAAGCGCAGTCGCAAAAACCATCAAGCGCAATGATGAAACTGGCTCTCATGAGGACCGCCACAGGAAAGGAAGACCCAGAGTTACCATTGCTGCAGAGGATAAATTCATTAGTTACCAGCCTCAGACATTGCACCCCAAATGATTACATGGAACTCTATTTCACATCAAGTAACTGACGCAAGCAGTAAAATTCGATTTAAAAAACAGAAAAAAACACCTTACGGAATAGCGGGGACTGTGAAGCAACACAAACATTGACACACACACACACACACACACACACACACACACACACACACACACACACACACACACACACACACACACACACACACACACACACACACACACACACACACACACACACACACACACACACACACACACACACACACACGATAACATAGGCACTATACATAGGCACTATACATACGCATGGATTTAGTAATGTAGATATGTGGCAGTGGTGGAGTAGGGGCCTGAGGGCGCACCGTGTGTTGTGAAATCTGTGAATGTATTGTAAAGTTTTTAAAATTGTATAAACTTTAATTTTGCTGGACCCCAAAAAGAGTAGCTGCTGCTTTGGCAGCAGCTAATGGGGATCCATAATAAATACAAATACAAATAAATGCTTCACAGAGTTCAAGTAACAGACACATCTCAAAATCAACTGTTCAGAGGAGACTGTGTGAATTAGGCCTTCATTGTCAAATTGTCTGTCCTTTGGTCTGATGAGTCCAAATGTGAGAGTTTTGGTTACAACCGCCGTGTCATTGTGAGACGCAGAGTAGTTGAACGGATTATCTCTGCATGTGTGGTTCCCACCATGAAGCATGGAGGAGGAGGTGTGATGGTGCTTTGCTGGTGACACTGTCTGTGATTTATTTAGAATTCAAGGCAAACTAAACCAGCATGGCTACCACAGCATTCTGCAGCGATACGCCATCCCGTCTGGTTTGCGCTTAGTGGACGTTGTTCAGCAGGACAATGACCCAACACACCTCCAGGCGGTGTAAGGGCTATTTGACCAAGAAGGAGATTGATGGAATGCTGCATCAGATGACCTGGCTTCCACAATCATCCAACAGAGACAAAGAACTTTCTTCTGAAACTTGTCAGTCTATTCTTGTTCTGAGAAATGAAGGCTATTCCTTGCGAGAAATTGCCAAGAAACTGAAGATCTGGTACAACGCTGTGTACTACTTCCTTCACAGAACAGAGCAAACTGGCCCTAACCAGAATAGAAAGAGGAGTGTGAGGCCCCGGTGCACAACTGAGCAAGAGGACAAGTACATTAGTGTGTCTAGTTTGAGAAACAGACGCCTCACAAGTCCTCGACTGGCAGCTTCATTAAATAGTACCCGCAAAACACTAGTCTCAACGTCAACAGTGAAGAGGCGACTCCGGGATGCTGGCCTTCTACCCGATGTCTGTATTCTCTGCCTGTGTGTGTGTGTGTGTGTGTGTGTGTGTGTGTGTGTGTGTGTGTGTGTGTGTGTGTGTGTGTGTGTGTGTGCGTGCGTGCGTGCGTGCGTGCGTGCGTGCGTGTGTGTGTGGGCCGAGCCTCTCCACTTAGTTTCAGAAAACACGGATATGGCTACACTTTAACCTGCCTGGGGATAGATGCCTACAGGTAGCTACTGCAGCATTCCTCCCATCCAACGGACAGGCCATGCTAGGGGGCAGGGATGGGCTGCTGAGAGAGAGAGAGTGTCTTTGTCTGAAATGTCCCCATAGACCCTGAATAGTGCACTTCTTTAGAACAGAGCCCTATGGCTACTTGAGGCTCTGGTCAAAAGTAATGCACTATATAGGGAATATGGGTGTGCCATTTTGGACGCAGCCGGAGAGTCATGCGCTGCACGTGAAGCCATCGCTCCACTCTGCCACCCTGCCTGTCAGACAATGGAGACTTTGAGAGCTCAAGACCGCCATCACCCCTCCCCCTACATTCCCCACCCACCCTCCCTTGCCAGCAGTACAGTCAGAGTACTACCAGCAAATCAAAATTGGTTTTGTGAATGTTCCCAGAACATTCATTAGGTCGCGGCAAATGTTCTCGTAACGCAAAAACTGTCCAGTCATGGTGATGATTTTGCAATGTTTATATAAAACATTCAGCTGATGTTGCAAGAACGTTTCTGGAACACATTTAATCTGTTCTTTAAAGGTTCCCAGAATGTTTCATTCGGTTGTAGGAAAAGTCTGGAGAGAACATTGTGGGGATATCACAAAATATATGTTCTCAAAACCAAAAAACTTTCCAGTTATACGGATTATCCTACAATTGTTATTTTAGGGTTATAAAAAAACATTCACCCGATGTTACAAGAACGTTCCCAGAACACATTTAATCTGTTCTTTAATGGTTTACAGAATATTTAATTAGGTTGGGGGAACATGGTGTGGACATGACAAGAGATACGTTCCAAAACACAAAAACTGCATGTGTACTGATTATTACAATGTTTCTATTAGGTTGCAAAAAATATTTGCAAGAACATTTCCAGTACCCATTTTGTATGTTCTTTGAAGGTTCCCAGAATGAGGTTGTGGGTACATTACAAGAGATCCCAAAAACACTAAATATGCACAGTTTTGATGACATTCATGAAATGTTTAAGTTTGGTTGCACGGGACATTCCCTGAATGTTGTAAGAATTAAATAAGTCTGTTTTTATGACATTCATAGCAAATGTGTTTTAGGTTTAACATAATGTTGCATTAATGTCAACACAATATACATTTGATCTAATCTTTGAGGTCGTCTGAAAATTTAAAAAATAAATTGAAAAGTTGCACCTAATATGACCAGCATGCATATTTTTCCACCTCTTATAATGATTATCTGCACATATGGGATTTGAACCTGCATCGTCAGGTCCCAAGCTAGGTCTTTTATCCTCTGGGCCACCAGAGAAGCTCTTTCGTTCTGTTTTTTCCCAGTATATAACCATGGTAGTATGGTCAATCAGGAATTGACAACAGTAGAAAAGGTTTCCCAGAGGTGATTTCATATCCTTGTTGCAGCTTAAAAGGGCCTCCCTGTTGGTACTTTAGATAAACACATCCCAAAGAAGGGGCCAGGGATGGGCTTCAGGCCACTGTTTAGAGTCAGACCTAGGGCTGTGGCGGTCATGACATTTTTGTCAGCCAATGATTGTCAAGCAAATGACTGCCGGTCGCGCCGTGATTGATTGTTAATTAACATGAGCAGATTTAGCATCTCCTGGCTTCCATACATCTACATTATAAAAAGTAAATTTACTATAGCCTACACCATCACATTAAATCCATTATTTATTTAAAAGAAACATGATATGAAACAAATGTAGTTTCTTTTCAGAAGAACAGAATAGCAGACTCTGTGTCGTCCTTACGTTAGGCCCTGATCTGGCTATGCCAAATGGCTTTGGGCTACACTAGTTCATTTAGCAGACAAGATTTGCTAAGAATTCCGTTTATATTATTTTATAGTTTGAAGAATACGATTGAACATACCTGAAGAAAATAGAAAGTATTTTTTCTCCAAATGATTTGAGGGAGTGCGCACATGCGGTTATTCTGTGTTGAGTGGTTAACAAAGAAACAGGTACTCCTATATGCTTAAAAAAATCATTTAGCGTTATTAGAGCTATATGTTTTGATTTTTAAATACATTTTAAGGCTGCATGATGCCACTCTAATGATGATTTGAAAAAAGTCACATGAAAGGCATGAGCTCTGCTTTGTTTTTTGCACAGGCTGCACACACTTCATCAGTCTCTCATTTACAATTTGACAAGCACTTGATAATACCTCAAATTTTCCAGCGGCATCCCCTTTGTTTGGAAAATCCATGCCTTTTGCGGTCAGTGGCTATTGTGCCCTTGGGCTGAATATAATAATTATAATTCCCTTCTCCCGGCTGCGTATTGCGAAGCACCCCTCACATAGTAGGGTATAAACGCAAATTATTCAAAATGCTATCAATTAGCAGGAAAACACCATTCTCAAAAGTGACCACAAATGCGATTATGCATGTAATGCTTTTATTGTAAAGGTTCAATTGTATGGTGAAAATGATCTTCCCCAAATTATAAAAAATCACGCTGCGTTTGTACTATCGGCTAGGCTACATGAGGTGTGCGACTATGATTTGAAAGAAAGCATGCATTGTTTCTTGCCTTACTGCACATAAGTTGGGCATCGTTCACAAGTGATAATATATAATTCACAAGTGATAGGCTAATATCGTCACACATCAGACTATTCTTGATTTAATCTTGTCTACATATACTATGTAATATATGTGTTACTTTTATTTAGAATGGACAACTATCATGCACCTTTCTCGAAACAGGGGAAGGGTGTAACGGCAGCCTTCTTCCTCTTCGTCTGAAGAGGAGGTGTAACAGGGATCAGTCAGAACGTGACAAAGGAGAAGAAACACATGTATCTATGCCTTTAAATAGCGAATAGAGGACACTTTTCCCATGGTTCATTTTCATGCCAGCCAGGTAGGCTATACCCCGTTGTAAAGTAGGACAGTTTAGAAATAAATATAGTAGGTGTAGCCTATAGAAAGCTGATGGGAGCCTCCTCTTTTTAATAGAGGCCATCAAAACTCTGTTTTCTCGGGCAATTGCATAGCATATAGAAATAATGCGCAGCATGAGCTCATGTGCTCTCATTAAGTGTTTGCCTACATTTTCGATTACATTTGCATTGAGGTCGGCATGATTAGAGGGACAATAGAGTGCTGAGTACAAGGCAGTTAGCAAGTTTGGTAGGCTGCTAATGACCATCAGCAGCATCAGAGCTTGGAGAAGCCTGATTACCGTGACTAAATGGTCACATGGAATATGACTGCCGTCATGACTTGTCACCCCTGATGTGGCGGTAATACGGTCACCGTATGTCACGTTGGTATGAATGATTCGGGAGACATGCGCAGAAATGCGTAATATTTTTTTAAAATTTCTTACACAAATTACGGCGTGCCATTTAAAGGCACGAGGACAAAGACCAAACAAACACTATACAAAACACAGGGTATAACCCAAAACAAAAGAGCGAGGAGTATTTTTGAATAAATAACACGAGAGCCCAATGATTAACCCACAGGACGAAACCCGTAATCATCTGCGCAATCCACAATGGCACAAAAGCCTAAAACACACATCACAAGTACTCACACGCACCAACGGACATAGTAACAATAATCAACAGCACCATGGTGAACAAAGGGCACATATATACAAATACAATCAGTGAGAGTGAGAGAGAGAGAGAGAACGCTTTGGCAATATGTACATTGTTACCTCATGCCAATAAAGCAAATTCAATTGAGAGAGAGGCACAATCATCACCTGTCTAGTATACATTAAAATGACTATTTAATTGTGTTTTCTGATGCTGTAGTTATGTAGTGTATGTATGTGTGTGTGCATGTTTGAGCTTGTGTTTGTGTGTTGGCGTGTGTGTTCCCCCCTCCTTTCCCTCCTTTTCCCAGCCCTCCTCCTCATCCCCTCCGCGCAGCAACCACTAGTCGTGTAAACAGACAGTGCTCCAGAGGAATGCTGGACTCTGTGACTTCACGCCCTGTGCTGCTACAGTGAAATGGATTCAGCTGTACAAAGGCCGCCCCATGCTGTGCTCTCCAGCCTCTAGCTGCCTCCTCCACCCCGCCGCTGCCCGCCCGCCATCCCAGAGCAGAGGCCGATCAAGGCAGAAAGAAACACACCTACTTCATCCAACACCGCCGACACACAAGAACACATTCACAAAAACACATGCACACAAGGGAACACACACACAGTCTTGTACAGCTAACCTTGTGGGGACATACAATTCAGTCCCATTCAAAATCCTATTTTCCCTAACCCCTAACCCTAAACCTAACCCTAATCCTAAACCTAACCCGTACTCTTACCCTAACCCTAACCCTAACCCTAACCTAAAAACCTAAACTTTATCCTAACCCTAAACCTAACCCTAGCTCCTAACCCTAACCCTACAACTAACCCTAGCTCCTAACCTTAATATTTAACTTAATTCTAACCCTAACCCTAATTCTAACCTTAACCCTAAACCCCCTAGAAATAGCATTTGACCTTGTGGGGACTAACAAAATGTCCCCAGCTGGTCAACTTTTTGTTCGTTTACTATTCTTCTAGGGACTTCTGGTCCCCACAACAATAGTTAAACACGTCCACACACACACACACACACACACACACACACACACACACACACACACACACACACACACACACACACACACACACACACACACACACACACACACACACACACACACACACACACACACACACACAATGTTCCCTCCCTCCCTCAACACAGCTGTCAGAGCAGCTACACTACCAGCTCCTGAGGCTCAAATTGTTTCCTCTTACCTTCACCCTACGCCCTGCTAGATTTATAGAAGTAGCCTGTACTGTACCAAGACCAGTAGAAATAGCGTAACTACATTAAAACACCTATATAAGTAGCATAACTACATTAAAACACCTATGGAAGTAGCCTGTACTGTACCAAGACCAGTAGAAATAGCATAACTACATTAAAACACCTATATAAGTAGCATAACTACATTAAAACACCTATGGAAGTAGCCTGTACTGTACCAAGACCAGTAGAAATAGCATAACTACATTAAAACACCTATAGAAGTAGCCTAACTACTTTAAAACACCTATGGAAGTAGCCTAACTACATTAAAACAAATATAGAAGTCACCTAACTACTTAAAAAAACATAGAAGTCACCTAACTACTTTAAAACACCTATAGAAGTAGCCTAACTACTTTAAAACACTTATAGAAGTAGCCAAACTATTCTAAAACACATATAGAAGTTGCCCAACTTTCATTAAAAACATATAGAAAGTACCCAAACTACATTCCAACACCTATAGAAGTAGCCCAACTACATTAAAACACATATAGAAGTCACGTAACTACTTTAAAACACCTATAGAAGTACCCTAACTACGTTAAAACACGTATAGAAGTACCCTAACTACTTTAAAACACCTATAGAAGTACCCTAACTACGTTAAAACACGTATAGAAGTACCCTAACTACTTTAAAACACTAATAGAAGTACCCTAACTACTTTAAAACACCTATAGAAGTACCCTAACTACTTTAAAACACTAATAGAAGTACCCTAGCTACATTAAAACACCTATAGAAGTACCCTAACTACATCAAAACACCTATAGAAGTTGCCTGTACTGTACCAAGACCAGTAGAAGTACCATAACAACTTTAAAACACCTAAAGAAGTACCATAACTAATTTAAAACACCTATAGAAGTAGCCTAACTATTTTAAAACACATATAGAAGTTGCCTAACTACATTAAAACACGTTTAGGGGTACCTTAAAAAAAATTACTATAGAAGTTTCCTAATTAAAACACCTATAGATGTAGCCTAAGTACTGTCGCTGGCACATAAATGTTTGTTATTAAAACTGTGTTCATGGGTACAGATTTTTTGTGACAAACAATCGCTAGGAGACACCAGAGACAGCGGTGTAGAACACTTAAGTAAAAATACTTTAAAGTACCACTTAAGTTGTTTTTTGTAATTTCAATTTCTACTATTACTTCACTACATTTCTAAAGAATATAATGTACTTTTTATTCCATACATTTCCCCTGACACCCAAAAGTACTCGTTTCATGTTGAATGCTTAGGAGGCATAGATTCCTTCACTTATCAATCTGGCAGACTCACTAAACACAAAAGCATCGTTCGTAAACATGTCTGAGTGTTGGAGTGTATCCCTGGCTAAATGTTTAAATGAGAGAACGGTGTCATCTGCTTTGCTTAATACAAGGAATTACTTTAGACTTTTACTCAAGTAGTATTTTACTGGGTGACTTTTACTTTTACTTGAGCAACTTTCTATTAAGGTATCTATACTTTTACTCAAGTATGACAATTTGCTACTTTATCCACCACTGACTCGAGAGAGGTGTTGAACATTGCTGCAATTGTTCTGCTAATTCCTTTTTAGCGCACTCTAACCAGACCTGTCACTGCATTCTGTTTCAAAACCTCCCCTACTTCTTTGGAGTAGTTAGTGGTGTGTTGTGATCTTTCCGTGCTGTGAATAGTAATGGTCTCTACCTGCACTGCATACTGTCAGACGAATGCTTTGTTACCATCATCGTTGAGAGAGCGAGAGATTATTCCCTGTCTGGTTTTATTACCTGACCTGTCTTGACACTTTCATCTTCTGTCATTGCAACGGTTTATTCTCCTTGGTTTATCTTAGTCTACTTGTTTTTCTTTTCTTTCCTACACAAATATGTACTTATCACTAGACAATGCTTTCTCTCCATGAGTTGACATGAGGTGACTGTTCATTTCATCCTTATACCTTCGCAATTAGCGTTGTGTGGTATGTTGTTTTTACTTAACGGGACAAAAAGAAGAATGAGGTCTGATGAGCTTGAGCAGGAAAGGTGAAGATAAGAGAAGTCTTTATAGAGATGGGTGAGAGGAGAGACATTAGAGTGTGCAAGTGTGGAGTTCATTGTAAAGTTATGATATTTAGAGGTGTTTGCTGAATGAGAGCTATGTGTGATTTATTGGAATATCTTGTAATATTATTGTCTTGTTATATTGTTCATTAAAAGAGAGTTTTGCGTCCGAGGGGAGGATTGGACATAGTGGAAAGACACTGCCCTCTACTGGTGTTTGCCCCCTGTACAGGTCAATCAATCAATCAAATGTATTTATAAAGCCCTTTTTACATCACCCGATGTCACAAAGTGCTATACAGAAACCCAGCCTAAAACCCCAAACAGCACGCAATGCAGATGTAGAAGCACAGTGGCTAGGAAAAACTCCCTAGAATGGCCAGAACCTAGGAAGAAACCTGGAGAGGAACCAGCCTCTGAGGGGTGGCAAGTCCTCTTCTGGCTGTGCCAGGTGGAGATTATAACAGAACATGGCCAAGATGTTCAAACGTTCAAAGATGACCAGCAGGGTCAGATAATAATAATCACAGTGGTTGTAGAGGGTGCAACAGGTCAGCACCTCAGGAGAAAATGTCAGTTGGCTTTTCATAGCCAATCATTCAGAGTTAGAGACAGCAGGTGGGTTGAGAGAGTCCAAAACAGCAGGTCCGGGATAAGGTAGCACGTCCAGTGAACAGCTCAGGGTTCCATAGCCGCAGGCAGAACAGTTGAAACTGGAGCAGCAGCACAACCAGGTGGACTGGGGAGCAGCAAGGAGTCATCAGGCCAGGTAGTCCTGAGGCATGGTCCTATTGCTCAGGTCCTCAGAGAGAAGAGAGAGAGAAAGAGAGAGAGAAAAAGAGAGAGAGAGAACGAGAGAGAGAGAGGGAAAGAGAGAGAGAGAGAAAAAAAGAGAGAAAATTAGAGAGAGCATACTTAAATTCACACAGGACACCGGATAAGACATGAGAAATACTCCAGATATAACAGACTGACCCTAGCCCCCCGACACAAACTATTGCAGCATAAATACTGGAGGCTGAGACAGGAGGGGTCGGGAGACACTGTGGCCCTGTCCGACAATACCCCCGGACAGGGCCAAACAGGCAGGATATAATCCCACCCACCTGTCCAATGCACAGCCCACACACCACTAGAGCGATGCCTTTCCGTTCACCCTCACAACCCTGGGCCAGACTACACTCAATCATAGGACCTACTGAAGAGATGAGTCTTCAATAAAGACTTAAAGGTTGAGACCGAGTCCGCGTCTCTCACATTGATAGGCAGACATTCCATAAAAATCGTGCTCTACGAGAGATAGCCCTGCCTCCAGCTGTTTGCTTAGAAATTCTAGGGACTGTAAGGAGGCCTGCGTCTTGTGACCATAGCGTACGTGTAGGTATGTACGGCAGGACCAAATCGGAAAGATAACTAGGACCAAGCCCATGTAATGCTCTGTAGGTTAGCAGTAAAACCTTGAAGTCAGCCCTAGCCTTAACAGAATGCCAGTGTAGAGAGGCTAGCACTGGAATAGTATGATCATATTTTTTGGTTCTAGTCAAGATTCTAGCAGCCGTGTTTAGCACGAACTAAAGTTTATTAGGTGCTTTATCCGGTTAGCAGGAAAGTAGAGCATTGCAGTCGTCTAATCAAGAAGTGACAAAAGCATGGATTCATTTTTCTGCATCATTTTTGGACAGAAAGTTTCTGATTTTTGCAATAGATGGAAAAAAATCTGTCCTTGAAATATCCTTGATGTTTGTCAAAAGAGAGATCAGGGTCCAGAGTAACGCCGAGGTCCTTCAAAGTTTTATTTGAGATGACTGTACAATCATCAAGATTAATTGTCAGATCCAACAGAAAATCTCTTTGTTTCTTGGAACCTAGAACTAGCATATCTGTTTTGTCCAAGTTGAAAAGTATACATTATTTGTCTTCAGGAAGGCAGTGACATGCTGCGCAACAGCTTTTTCAAAGAATTTGGAGAGGAGTGGGAGATATAGGCCGATGTTTTTAAAATATTTTCTCGGTCAAGGTTTGGCATTTTCACGATTGCCTTTATTACTGCCACTTTTAGTGAGTTTGGTACACATCCAGTGGATAGGGAGCCGTTTATTATATTCAACATAGGAGGGACAAGCACAGGAAGTAGCTCTTTCAGTAGTTTAGTTGGAATAGGGTCCAGTACGCAGCTTGAAGGTTTAGAGGCCAAGACTATTTTCATCAATGTGTCAATAGATATAGTATTAAAAACTTGAGTGTCTCCCTTGATCCTAGGTCCTGGCAGTGTTGTGCAGATTCAGAACAACTGAGCTTTGGAGAAATACGCAGATTTCAAGAGGAGTCCGTAATTTCCAATGATCATTAACTTTTCGACAAAGAGGGTCATGAATTTATCACTGCTGAAGTGAAAGCCATCTTATCTAGGAATCTTTGAGTTGTCCGAGAATTTATAGCACGGATCCTTGTTTGGGGTCTGAGAAGATTATTTGTTGCGATTGCAAAAGTAATAAAATGGTGGCCCGAAAGTCCAGGATTATGAGGAAAAACATGAAGATCCGCAATATTTATTCCACGGGACAAAACTAGGTCCAGAGTATGACTGTGGCAGTAAGTAGTTTTGGAGACATGTTGGACAAAACCCACTGAGTCGATGATGGCTCCGAAAGCCTTTTGGAGTGGGTCTGTGGACTTTTCCATGTGAATATTAAAGTCACCAAAATTTGAATATTATCTGCCATGACTACAAGGTCCGATAGGAATTCAGGGAACTCAGTGAGGAACGCTGTATACGGCCCAGGAGACCTGTAAACAGTGCTATAAAAAGTTATCGATTAGGCTGAATAGAATTCATAACTAGATGCTGTGGTGGCATATTTCTGCATTACCAAATGAGGAGAGTTACAAACTTCACACACCAGTCAGAGTTATACACTGCTCAAAAAAATTAAGCCAATAGGTACCGAGAGGAGATCCTCAGACCCCTTGTGAGACCATATGCTGACACATGCACATTTGTGGCCTGCTGGAGATCATTTTGCAGGGCTCTGGCAGTGCACCTTCTTGCACAAAGGCGGAGGTAGCGGTCCTGCTGCTGGGTTGTTGCCCTCCTACGGCCTCCTCCATGTCTCCTGATGTACTGGCCTGTCTCCTGGTAGCGCCTCCATGCTCTGGACACTACGCTGACAGACACAGCAAACCTTTTTGCCACAGCTCGCATTGATGTGCCATCCTGGATGAACTGCACTACCTGAGCCACTTGTGTGGGTTGTAGACTCCGTCTCATGCTACCACTAGAGTGAGAGCACCGCCAGCATTCAAAGTGACCAAAACATCAGCCAGAAAGCATAGGAACTGAGAAGTTGTCTGTGGTCACCACCTGCAGAATCACTCCTTTATTGGGGGTGTCTTGCTAATTGCCTATAATTTCCACCTTTTGTCTATTCCATTTGCACAACAGCATGTGAAATGTATTGTCAATCAGGGTTGCTTCCTAAGTGGACAGTTTGATTTCACAGAAGTGTGATTGACTTGGAGTTACATTGTGTTGTTTAAGTGTTCCCTTTATTTTTTTGAGCAGTGTACTTAAACTACATCTTTAATAAGAGCTTTGCAATAGCCTTTTTGACTTTCAATGATGCGCTACCTCTAATGAACCATTGAAAAGTACCAACAGAAAAGTACAAAGATATTTTATAGCCAAGATACACCCCTCTCAACTTACATGACGAACCACAGATCTTAGGAACAGTTCACAAGGGTTAAGATTTGTATGAAAGATATCTATAAAACATAGCAGACAGTTACTGCTGTGTCAATAGTTTTCATTGTAAAGACCAGTGTCTGGCCCTCCTACTCCAAACAGAAACCGTCTCTCCCTGGTACGGCATAGAACAGAACCATTAGCTCATGTTCTCTCGAATGCTCTTTAGGTTTTATCACCCAAAGATATCGTAAATCTCCTCTGTCAGTGTTATCTCATAGAGGCCCATCCTCAGTAGAACACACACACACAGTAGTTAACAGAATATTCTATTCTGTCGAATAAAACAGCCATTATAATGCAATACAAGCATTATAACATAATCTTGCATTTTTCCACGACAAAGCTCAAAAGACAAAAATGCTGTATTTTTTTTTTGTAAATTACAATTTGCTATGGTAAATGTTAGCAACACCTCCGCCTTTGCGGGATGCGCGGGGGATATGGTCACAAGTGTAACCAGGAGGAGAGGCCTCATTTAACACAGTAAATTCATCAGCCTTAAGCCATGTTTCAATCAGGCCAATCACATCAAGATTATGATCAGTGATTAGATAACTGACTATAACTGCCTTGGTAGTGAGGGATCTAACATTAAGTACCCCTATTTTGAGATGTGAGATATCACAATCTCTTTCAATAATGACAGGAATGGAGGAGGTCTTTATTCCAGAGATTGCTAAAGCGAACACCGCCATGTTTAGTTTTACCCAACCTAGATCAAGTCACAGACACGGTCTCAATGGGGATAGCTGAGCTGACTACACTGACTTTGCTAGTGGCTCCACTAAGCTGGAAGGGTGGCTAACAGCCTGCTGCCTGGCCTGCACCGTGTCTCATTGTGGAGCTAGAGGAGTTAGAGCCCTGTCTATGTTCATAGATAAGATGAGAGCACCCCTCCTGCTAGGATGGAGACCGTCACTCCTCAGCAGGCCAGGCTTGGTCCTGTTTGTGGGTGAGTCCCAGAAAGAGGGCCAATTATCTACAAATTCTATATTTTGGGAGGGGCAGAAAACAGTTTTCAACCAGCGATTCAGTTGTGAGACTCTGATGTAGAGCTCATCACTCCCCCTAACTGGAAGGGGGCCAGGGGGCCTTTCTAGCTGATTTACACGCTGAAGCTATGTTGCACTTTGTGACCTCTGACTGTTTCATCCTGACATCGTTGGTGCCGACGTGGATAACAATATCCCTATGCTCTCTACACTCGCCAGTTTTAGCCTTAGCCAGCACCATCTTCAGATTATCCTTAACGTCGGTAGCCCTGCCCCCTGGTAAACAGTGTATGATCGCTGAATGATTCTTTTTAAGTCTAATACTACGGGTAATGTAGTTGCCAATGACTAGGGTTATCAATTTGTCAATTCTAATTGTGAGAGGCTTCGGCGTCTCAGACCCCGTAACGGGTGGAGGAGAGACCAGAGAAGACTCGGATTCGTTGCTTAATGGGCAGAACCGGTTGAAAGTTTCTGTTTGCTGAATGAGCGACACCGGTTGAGCATTCCTACAGCGTTTTCTTCCAGAAGACATGAGAAATTTTTCCGGCTGCGGGCACCGTGCGAGGGGATTTATACTACTATCTGTACTGGTGGCACAGACGCTACCCTTGCCTAACGATTGCGTCTGAAGCTGGGCTTGCAGCATGCCTATCCTCACCATAATGCGATCGTTCTCCTGTATATTATGAGTACAGCGACTGCAGTTAAATGGCATAATGTTAATGTTACTACTTAGCTTCGGCTGGTGGAGGTCGTCCTGGGTGAAAAAGTTGAATGAAAAAAGTAGAGCGAGGGAAAAATAAAACATATAAAACAGTCATTAAAAAGTAAAAACCGTGAAGTTGGCAGGTAGCAAAAGAATGTTAGCAACAAACCGCACAGCAGCACAAAAACAAGTCTACAAGTTGTGACCGGAATGAGGAGAGAGACGGGGAGAATGGAGACGGGTAGGAGAGAGAGACTGGGCGGGAGATGGGGAAGGAGAGAGAGAGACGGGAGGGAGAGGAACAGGGAGGGGGAGAAACAAGGAGAGGAGAAACAAGGAGAGGGAGACAGGGAGGGAGGGAGAGAGACGGGGAGGCAGAGAAAAAGTTTTACGTTTTAGCTTAGTGACCTTTGGATTTCCTTTTCCGCATATTGCATTCCTTTTCTAACTTGATTATAATGTTATTGTCACGACTTCCACCGAAGGTGGCTCCTCTCCCTGTTCGGGCGGTGCTCGGCAGTCGTCGTCGCCGGCCTACTAGCTGCCACCGATCAATTTTTCCTTTTCGTTTGTGTCTGTCTTTTGTTTACATCTGTGTCCTATTAGTTCATTTCAGTAGGTTTATCAACCTCCGCTGCCTGCTAATTATTTGTGCGGGATTATTTGCTGTTGTTGCTCTGTTAGGGGTGCGTGTTTGCGCCACAGGTTTTTTTTTCTCACGGTCGTTGTGCCGTTTGGACTGTAATTAGGAAGCCATAAGCCAGCAGCATACCACCCTGCATACCACTGCTGGCTTGCTTCTGAAGCTAAGCAGGGTTGGTCCTGGTCAGTCCCTGGATGGGAGACCAGATGCTGCTGGAGGTGGTGTTGGAGGGCCAGTAGGAGGCACTCTTTCCTCTGGTCTAAAAAAATATCCCAATGCCCCAGGGCAGTGATTGGGGACACTGTCCTGTATAGGGTGCTGTCTTTCGGATGGGACGTTAAACGGGTGTCCTGACTCTCTGAGGTCATTAAAGATCCCATGGCACTTATCGTAAGAGTAGGGGTGTTAACCCCGGTGTCCTGGCTAAATTCCCAATCTGGCCCTCAAACCATCATGGTCACCTAATAATCCCCAGTTTACAATTGGCTCATTCATCCCCCTCCTCTCCCCTGTAACTATTCCCCAGGTCGTTGCTGCAAATGAGAACGTGTTCTCAGTCAACTTACCTGGTAAAATAATGGTAAAATAAATAAATAGGAGTAGAGGTTTCTCCTCCGTGTGTTACGTGTTTCCCCACCTGTTGTTGTTGTGTTGGGACTTTCAGATTAACATTGTGCTACTGGGACTTCCTTTCTCTCCTGCTCCTGACTCCTGCACCTCCCTCTTCTTAGGAGGCACCTAACAGTTATGAGTTCAACCACCTCTCTGTCTGTCTGGCACACAAAGACGCTGACACACAAACACACACACAAACTGCCAGACATACTCACAAACACACAGAATCCCACTTACCCCTGTGTCTGAGGAGGGAGAGAGTTCTGTCTGGTGCCATAGCAACCAATGCGGATATCCATCAGGAGGAGAGAGAAAAAGGAATTGGCAACGGCAGAATGACAGGAACCTAATGAGATAGAGAGGTGAGAGAGAAACAGAGAGACAGACTCACAAAGACACACACACACACACACAGGAACGAGATGAAATGAAGATGTTGAGGGCATCTGAGGACACAGAGAAAGAGTGATAGAGCGAACGAGAGAGAGGGGGAGAGAGGCAGAAAAAGAGAGAGAGAGAGAGAGAGAGAGAGAGAGAGAGAGAGAGAGAGAGAGAGAGAGAGAGAGAGAGAGAGGGCTGACCGGAGAGTAAGAGCAAACATAGAGATGAAAGAGCAACAGCGACAAAGGGAGGAAGGGAGGGAAAGAAACAGAGAGAGATAGAGAGGCTGCTCAGCCTCTCACAGACACAGATTTTTTTTCTGTCCCCATGACTGTGCTGTTCAGTAAACTACAGGCTACTGTGAACTCAGACACTGCAGCATTAGTCTCACTCAGGCCTCGTTGTCCGCCATGACTGGGAGGTCTACTGCACCCTAATATACGGTACCTCTAGCCCCGCTATTAGACTTGGGTAGGGTCTGAGCATTGAGGCTGTGAACTCAGACAGACACTCAGACACAGCAGCAGCACTCTGTGTGCATCACCCAGACCAGGTTCCATTTTCATAAAGTGTCTCAGAGAATGAGTGCAGATCTAGGATCAGGTCCCCCTGTCCATATAATCGTGTTTATTATAATCTGAAAGGGATACCTGATCCTACATCAGCACTCCTACTCTGAGAAGCGTTACGAATACGGGACGAGGCACAGTTGCAATTTATCTTCAGTTCACACTACATTCATTTCTGCATCCCAGAACTACAATCTTGGGTAATTTGATGCTTGTAGTCTGTCCATGAGAGACTAACACTACATCAACTGCATAATGTGGTCTGAGCAGTATTCTAAACCAGCTAGCCTTGCAACAAACAGACATTACGCTATAGATACACTTACAGTTGTGTTATTCTTGATTATGTAGTCCTATGCTTGAATCTGTTCTTCTGATTGGGTAAAAATTCCCCTCTGGACCATCCTGTATCACCCATGGAATTACATATTACAACTCCAGAATTGACATTGGGGTCCTAGTAACATGCATGAAAATCCATCCTTGGTAAAGGAAGTCTTTATAGAGAAGGGAGGGAGGAGACGTTTGAGTGCAGGTGAAGAGTTCATTATATAGTTATGATATTTAGAGGTGTTTGCTGAATGAGAGCTATGTGTGATCTTTTGGAATATCTTGTAATATTATTTTCTTGTTATATTGTATCTTAAAAGAGAGCTATGTGTCCGAGGGGAGGATCGGTCATAGTGAAAAGACACTGCCCTCTACTGGAGTTTGGCCCCTTGTACATGTGAGAGGAGCGAGATGGGGAGGGGGACACAGGTGGGGAGAGGCAAAGAGACAGGGGAAAAAGAGAGAGACTGGCAGGGAGATGGGAGATAGACATAAAATGTGACTCACCACCTGGATTCGGTCTTATGTAGCAAAATGTGAAATGGTGTTTTTTACATTGGATAAAAGTAGAGACTCCGAGCTTCAAAATGGTATAACATACTCTGCTTTGAAAGTTGATCAACTTGTTAACTCACGTTTGAGAAAATGTCCCTTTGAATGTTTTGGTATCTAGTGAAGAGCTCTTCTTTGTCTACACCTATTCAGCATCGTTCACACCCTCTTAAGCTTTAGCCACACCCATCTCGTTTCGCTCTCGGAGCGTTCAGAGCGCACACTTGACACTCTGGCCAATGATTTGTTTACCTCTGGATAACATGAAAACAGCCCAACCAGCTCTGCTGGCAACAATTTCATTACACTTTTTTTGCAGATGTTTACTGACACCGGCCATATTCAACGGGTGTTGTACACTTTAGCTTAAGACATGTAGCTAGCTAGCTAGGTAAACAATGAACCTAGCTTAGTAAACGATGTGTAAGATCACACACGTCACATAATGTTAGCTAACGAGCCAGCCAGCTAAAGTTAGCTAGTTAAACAACAGTTTAACCATGAATCTGCTGGGAGCTAACCAACCAGGTTTAATGTTAGCTAGCAAACATTAGGCTCTAACAAGTAAAGAAAACGGCTCTGGGATACAAATAATAACGTCATACACGTAACGTTAGCTAGGGAGCCAGCTAGCTAACACTACACTTGAGCTTGAAATGAAACCCCTTTCTGTAAAAATTAGAAATGTGTAATATCTGAATATATAGCTAGCTAGACTATCTTACATCATCATGCATGATGGTGCGTCTCCATCCTCACGGATGCCCTTAGTTTGAAGATGTAATCCGGAGACAGTTGTTTTCTCCATCTCTTTAGCCATCATACACTAATTCCACTGATTTCAAAACTTGATCCTCCAGAAAGTGGAGAGCAGCACTTATGCAGCTCCACTACACGACGCATAAAAAAGCTGCGTTCAACAGGATTACCAACACAGAATTACCAGCTCAAATAGACGGAAGCCTTCTATAGACCAATCCGAACTCTTCTCTCGGCACCTCCAGCACACTCTTTATCTCAGCCAATCATGGCTAGTGGAAAGGTTGCTGACTTTTTCTGTGGCTTAACCAAAGGCTCATAATTGAACAATTGTATTCGTATTTACAGATGGCAGAAGTTTGTTATTAAGGCACATGAAATGTAATGTGTTCCAGAAGGCATTTCTGCCAAAAAACACATTTTTATAAAAAAAATGTTTTTTTAAATGATCAAATGGCTCTCCTTCGAAGTCGTGACTTGCGACGAATGCCTAGTTACCTGACACGGGTCACAAATATTGTGTTAAACAATCTACATTTGTAGATCTGTCTTCACAGTATGTTTAGCTAGCTAGCCAGGCAGTTTTAGTGGAATTATTCCTTTTTTTTTTTTTTCATTACCCACATCGATACTACCTCTATCAGAAGACACTACTCAGACAACACCGAGTGTAGCCTCTAACCTACCCACTTTGTCTTGTCCTCTGTAGGTGGCTGAGTCAACCTTTGTCTTATTAATGAGGAGATGGCCTATGTTCAGTGGTCTTTATGGTGTTCTTAAGTGTTCTCTCTCTGTCTTTCCTTACAGGCTGTGTGTATTGTAACTAGGGTTACAAAAGGAGGATATATTACAGGAAAATGTCAAAGTTTACCAGTAAACTACCAGAATTGTGGTAACTTTCAAGAATTTTATGGGATTTATCACAAGACATCTCGTGATCTTTTTGAGTACTTCAGATTATCACAGTTGTCTGAAATTATCTCTGGCCCTCTGTGTGGCCTTATCACATGTACAATATCTAAAATAATAAAATAAAATTATACAAAGAATAGAATAACAAAGTTGTAAAACATGATCCTAAATATAACCCATCACTTAGTGAATGTTTAAACTGAGGGCTTCAGCATGAAATATCCTTTATATTTGTATACACTTTTTTTATGGTTATGTCAGTATGTCTTTTTTGTAAATGTTTTGGTGCCAAACTGGTGGCAGTTGTGAAAAAAAGTCAAGAGTTGGAAGAGTTACAGAGTTCATTGAAAAGAATGCCATTATGATGATCATGATTAGATGATTTTCTCATTAATGATGCTATTTTCGTTTTTCAACCAACACATGTGGACAATATGGACACATATACAGTATACAAAAAGGAATAGTCTGTATAAATCAAAATATTCGTTTCAGTTATTGAAGTATAAAATACAGAATATATTGTAAGATTGCCAAAGATTAATTACCAAAATGAACGCAAATTCCAGTAACTTGAACGCAAATTACCACTGGCATTACAACCCTAATTGTTCCCTAACAATTCTGGTCTGCAGGTGGCAGTCACACCCCCAATTCCTGCAGCTGTGGCCTGTTTTAGTCTGTGCTGCATTCAGCACTACCAGCAGGTGTGGAAAAATATCTCATCAGTTTCTATATCCCCCATCCCCCTATCCCTACTCAACACATGGTGCAGCAGAATGTTGGATGCTTCAGACGTGAGTTAGAGAGGAAATAGTCAACAAAACAAATGGCAAAAGGGAGCGGTTTTATGGCACACACACACACACACACACACACACGCACACGCACACACACACACACACACACACACACACACACACACACACACACACACACACACGACGACACACACACACACACACACACACACACACACACACACACACACACACACACACACAACAACACACACACGTGTGATATGACAGGTGCTCTGAATCATGCCAACCCTCTTCAGTCAGACAACCAGGGCTCTGAGTCACCTCACCATACAGGCCACACTGCAGCTTCAGAAGTACGTGTGTGTATGTGTGTATGTGTGCATTCGGAAAGTATTCAGACCCCTTCCCTCTATCCACATTTTGCTACGTTACAGCCTTATTCTAAAATTGACTAAATACAAAATTGTTCCTGATCAATCTACACACAATACCCCATAATGACAACGTGAAAACAGGTTTGTACAAATTTATAATAAGTTTAACACAGAAATACCTTATTTACATAAGTATTATTGCTATGAGACTTGAAATTGAGCTCAGGTGATTTGGAAAGGCACACACCTGTCTATATAACCTCTCTGGTACAAGTGGGATGCTAGCGACCCACCTCGACAACAGCCAGTGAAATTGCAGGGCGCCAAATTCAAAACAGAAATCCCATAATTAGAATTCCTCAAATATACAAGTATTATCCACCATTTTAAAGATAAACTTCTTGTAAATCCAACCACAGTGTCCGATTTCAAAAAGGCTTTACTGCGAAAGCACACCATGCGATTATGTTAGGTCAGCACCTAGTCACAGAAAACCAAACAGACATTTTTCAAGCCAAAGAGAAGAGTCACAAAAAGCAGAAATAGAGATAAAATTATTCACTAACCGTTGATGATCTTCATCAGATGGCACTCATAGGACTTCATGTTACACAATACATGTATGTTTTGTTTGATGAAGTTCATATTTATATCCAAAAATCTCAGTTTATATTGGCGCGTTATGGTCAGAAATGCAGATAGCCCGGTTAGCCAATGTGCGGGAGCACTGGTTGGTCGGCCCAACTGAGGTAGCATGTACCTGAATGTATAGTTAAAGTGATATGTGATAAACAGACATTAGCAGCAGCGTTAAAAGAGGGTTTGGTGGGGGGTCGGGGGGGCACACAAGGCAAATAGTCCGGGTAGCCATTTGATTACCTGTTCAGGAGTCTTATGGCTTGGGGGTAAAACTGTTGAGAAGCCTTTTTGTCCTAGACTGGCCCTCCGGTACCTCTTGCCATGCGGTAGTAGAGAGAACAGTCTATGGCTGGGGTGGCTGGGGTCTTTGACAATTTTTAGGGCCTTCCTCTGACACCGCCTGGTGTAGAGGTCCTGGATGGCAGGCAGCTTAGCTCAAGTTAAGTACTGGGCTGTACGCTTTACTTTCTGTAGTGCTTTGTGGTCAGAGGCTGAGCAGTTGCCATACCAGACAGTGATGCAACCAGTCAGGATGCTTTCGATGTTGCAGCTGTAGAAGTCTGTTGTTATTCTGGCACCACACGGCCAGGTCTCTGACCTCCCCCCTATAGGCTGTCTCGTCGTTGTCTGTGATCAGGCCTACCACTGTTGTGTCGTCTGCAAACTCCAACACCACTTAATGATGGTGTTGGAGTCGTGCCTGGCCATGCAGTCGTGGGTGAACAGGGAGTACAGGAGGGGACTGAGCACTCACCCCTGTGTAGCTCCAGTGTTGAGGATCAGCGTGGCAGATGTGTTGCTACCTACCCTCACCACCTGGGGGCAGCCCATCAGGAAGTCCAGGATCCAGTGGCAGAGGGAGGTGTTTAGTCACAGGATCCTCAGCTTAGTGATGAGCTTTGAGGGTACTATGGTGTTGAACAGCATTCTCAAATAAGTGTTCCTTTTGTCTCTATATGTCTTTAAGTGGCCCAGCCAGAGTCCGGACTTGAACCCGATCGAACATCTCTGGAGAGACCTGGAAATAGCTGTGCAGCGACGCTCTTCATCCAACCTGACAGAGCTTGAGAGGATCTGCAGAGAAGAATTGGAGAAACTCCCCAAATACAGGTGTGTCAAGCTTATAGAGTCATACCCAAGAAGACTCGAGGTTGTAATCGCTGCCAAAAGGTGCTTCAACAAGGTACCGAGTAAAGGGTCTGAAAACGTATGTTAATGTCATATATTTTTTTAAATGGCTAAAATTGATAAAAA
Source organism: Salvelinus fontinalis (assembly GCF_029448725.1). NCBI lineage: Eukaryota > Metazoa > Chordata > Actinopteri > Salmoniformes > Salmonidae > Salvelinus > Salvelinus fontinalis. Next base: position 55,839,962 of record NC_074673.1, read on the forward strand.
TATGTTTTTGCTTTGGCATTATGGGATATTGCGTGTAGATTGAAGGAAAAAACAAACAATTTAATCAATTTCAGAATAAGGCTGTAACGTGACAAAATGTAGAAAACTAAGAAGCCTGAATACTTCCCGAAAACACTGTGTGTGTGTGTGTGTGTGTGTGTGTGTGTGTGTGTGCGTGTGTGTGTGTGTGTGTGTGTGTGTGTGTGTGTGTGTGCCAAAGATTATGGAACACAGCACCACCTAGTGATACATACCTTCTGAAGAATGAACAGAGCGTCAAATTTAGATGTGTCTCAAAATGATGACAAAATATGCACAAGTCACTAAAAACAATGTCGGCTCTGAGGGTTAGAGGGAGGGAAGATTTCACGAGACAGATCATGACATATAAAACCACCACTCTCCTCCTCTTGTCCTGGCTATGTCAGACCTCAATTGAAGTTAATGTGGGACTGGGAGGGTCTGAGCCAGAGCAATGGTTGGGCCTGTCCTGCCCTGCCCTGCTGCCTGGCGCTCTCCTTCTCTGGTACAGACAGAGGGGCACAGCCCCACCTCGCCCGCCAGCTTGCCCTCCCGCACACCCTGCCAGCCAGACCAGCCCTCCCCAACCAGGGAGGACAGCAGCAGCCAATAGCACCTCTCAGCCAGCCAGTGTTAGAGTGGTTCGAGACAGACATTCAGCCAATCAGATTGCACTGCAGCAAGGAATGCAGCGGCACTAACAAACAAACAGAGAGAGGGAGGGAGCGATAGAGAGAGAACACATGATGATGGAACGAAAGAGAAAGAGGAAACATATCACACAGACAAAGTCATTTGGAAAAAGTGCAGGAAGTGGGAAAAACTCCAGTAGAAGATGTCGCTGACCTTACCGTGAAATGCTTACCTACAAGCCCTTTAACCAACAATTCAATCTTAATAAAATAGAGTTAAGAAAATATTGATTAAATAAACTAAAGTTTAAAAAAGTAACACAATAAAATAACAATAACGAGGCTTTGAACAAGGGGCACCGGTACCGAGTCAGTGTACGGGGGTACAGGTTAGTAATTTAGGTCATGTGTACATGTATGTAGGGGTAAAGGGACTTTGCCCCATGGCAAAATGTATTTAATCTATTTTAGAATAAGGCTGTAACGTAAGAAAATGTGGGAAAAGTGAAGGGGTCTGAATTACTTACAAATGCACTGTATGTGTATGATCTGGGCCAATTGCGGCTGAGAGTTGGGGCACTCGGCTGAGAGTCAAACTCGGCCAACGTCATGTGGCCCGAGTCTGGACCGCCTTCAGCAGTATTACTTATGGCTAGGCTGCAGGGGATTGAGCTCGGGCTGATTCAGGTGTGAGTTATCTGGCCCAAATGTATTACTTAAGGCCCGGGCTGATTCCGGTGAGAGTTATCTGGCCCAAATGTGGCTTGGGCCAATTGGGGCTACTCTCTGGCAGGTGATTACATGGGCTGCTTCATATAATTAACGTTTCACTATTTATTTATTTTTCCATATTTTCTCATTGTTTCTGTGATCAAAAAATACAATTCACATTTAAATGTAATTCTTTAAGAGCCCTGTGTAGTATTTTTGTATTTTGATACTTTGTGCAAGGCAATTGATAAGCATTAAAAACTTTGTGGATGGAACTTGACGAGTGGTGCAGCGGTCTAAGACACTGCATCACAGTGCAAACTGCGGTTGTACAGGTGCTGGTTCGAGACCCGTCCGCAATTGGGAGACGCATGAAGCGACGCACAATTGGCCCAGCGCCATCCAAGTTAGGGAAGGGTTTGGCCGGCCGGGATGTCCTTGTCCCATCGCGCTGTAGCGACTCCTGTGGCGGGCTAGGCGCATGCACACGGCCACCAGGTGTATGGTGTTTCCTCCATCACATAAAGTTTTTTTGTGGATGGGTATAATTTGTATGTACAAAATGTATAAAAGTAATATTTAAAATTACTAAATTGGGTCATTTCGTATACATTTATTTGAATTTGCATCGGGCCGCTTCTGGGGGGATTCTGGTAAGATGCCGTCAATGTCGGCTGAATTCTGGTACACTGAAACGAGCCGATGTACTCGGGCCGATTCTGGGCAGTCGTTCATTTTGATTCCGGGCTGAGTAAATCAAGTCCGAGACCCGATTCCGGGCCAATTCTATCAGTTCTGGCCCCCTGGAAGAGGTCCGATTCCTCATTGCTAGCTGGGTAGCTAATACTGACGATCAAGGGAAGAATAGACTTAGCTATAACGTTAGCTAGCCATCTCAAAACTTGTGTAGCTAGATACTGTTGCTAGGAAACTAGAGAGTGGCTAGGTTTCAGTCTAGTTTGAGAGTCAGTATTAGCTTCTCTTAGGTCATGTCTCCGATATTATTTGGAGTCTCATCACAAAATTATACATATACAGTGTATTCGGAAAGTATTCAGACCCTTTGTTATTTTATTGTGCAATATTTTCTTAACTCTGTTTTCGTAAAACTGCATTGTTGGTGAAGGACTTGTAAGTGAGCATTTCACGGTTAAGTCTACACTCGTTGTACACTCGTGACAAATAAAAAGATATTTGATTTGACATTTTTTTTAAATCCTCATCGATCTACACACAATACCCCATATTAACTAAGCGAAAACATGTTTTTAGACATTTTTGCAAATGTATTACACATTTAAAACATAAATACCTTATTTATATAAGTATTCAGGCCCTTTGCAAAGTCTGTAGAATTTCCCTACACATTCAATAGCTATAATACATCTGCACTGCTATATGAATTATCAGTTAATCTGACTATTCTCTCATTTATTTCATTGGATTTACTTTCAGCAGTTTGAGTTTGGGTTTCAGTATAGTTGTGTAATGTTGGTTGGGCATATTATTCTGTTTTTACGTTACTCCTGAATCACTGAAAAACAGAAAGGAAAACGCTGCTCACTGCTGCTCATGCTCCCAGGTAATATTTATTTATAACAACATTTTGACCCTTAGGTCTTCATCAGGCATCCATATCCCAGGTGTGGGTGGAAGGTCCTATACATAGGGGCAGTACTCAGTGACATCACTTCCTGAAACAGGAGGTAAAAAATGTATAACATAGGTTCACAAATTTTAACATTCAACGTATCAACATATATGATAATACACAAGGAATGTGATCAATATACATACACATACATTATTCAATTAGAACAACAACAAAAAACTATTTGGACATTTTGAAACTATAAAACAGTTTCAAGTCAAACTCCTTGTTAAGGCCAAGAGGAAACTGCCTGTTACTCAGGCGCTAAAGCCAGGATATGCATATAATTGGTATCATTGGAAACAAAACACTTTGAAGTTTGAAGAAATGTTAAAATAATGTAGGTGAATAGAACACAATAGATATGGTAGGAGAACTTCCAAAGAAAATCCAACCGGAATTGTTTTTTTTGATAGAGACCATCCTCTCAGAATTCAAGAGAAAGGTCATGTTGAAAATTAGCACCCTGGATGCAATTCCTATGGTTTCCACAGGGTGTCAGCAGTCTATGTTCAAGGTTTCAAGCTTTTAACTTCAAAACGAATAAGAAATATCAGTTTTAGCAGAAGGATATTATTATTATTATTATCCATATTATTTATGATTATTTATTTGAATTGTTTCACCGGAAGTTGTCCCGCTAGCGCGACCACTAGCCCTAAGTTAAAACAACATACAGTATTTCACTCCACCTTTCTGGTGTATGTGACCATAAAACCTATATTAATTCCTGCAGACTCCAAAACCTTTCAGCCGCAACTATAATTCTGTCTAGTTTCTTAGACTTCGTGTTTGTTTGGGCAGTACAATTTATCACCTTTGCAATAAACACCACAAAATCCACCGTCTTTACAATCAATGTCTCCATACCCCTCAACTGTTGAGTGGTATTCTGAACAGTCTGTGGGTCATCCACTGCCATAGCTTCCTCAGCTCCACTTGCTCCTTCAACTATTTCCCGCACCTCTCTGTAGGAGAATCCTTGCAACTTCAAACTCCTTTACACTAGAAGGACACTCCAGGAATTTGGCAACAGATTCTTCAACTACATGTTGATTCCGTTGCCCCACTTGAGACATAGCCCTACTTTTTGCAATTTTGGCACTGTAACGGTTTATTTATGAAGGCTCTTACAGCGTATCTCACGTATCCCATCTTTACATGTGTAGGCAGATACTCACCTTAAAACAGCCTGGCTTTCTTCCTTCTTTCCATCCACTACACAGTGCAGGAGCCCGCCTGCAATCATCTTCTTAAGACATGAAGCCTCAATGTCCAGGATACTCTTGATATCATACCTTTAACCGGTGCCCCGCTTCGAAATGTCACCAATTTATGGAGCCGCAAAGCTTTCTCAATCTGCTCTTCGGAGATGCATGAAATCAGGAAAAAAAACACTCCTGGTAACCCTGACTGATTCTACCTTTCCTGATGCATCATTTATCATCTTTCTGACCTCAAATGTATCTGCCAAAGTATACGTCATTATTACCACTTTGCACGACAACAACAAACTGATGATCAGTTACAACTTTGGCTATTGTTGCTCTATTTTACGTTGCCACAGTCTTCCATTCACTCTTGCCAAGCTTGCTCAGCAGGCCATCAGAATCAACCAACACTTCTGCTTCCATCATGATTCCATCCAGCTGTTGCTTCTCCAACCATCTCTCTATCACCACATCCTTTCTACTAGCTGCCATTCCGCTCCCAAAATATCGGTTTGAAGGCTGTGGTGGTCATTACATTTTGTCAGCCTGTGATTGTCAAGCAAATAACTGCCGGTCTCACTGTAATTGACCGTTAATTAACATAAACACATTTAGCATCTCCTGGCTTCCATTGCATAGCCTACAAGCCACTGATGCAGACCTTTAGAACATCTACATTTTAAAAAGTCTAATAAATCCATTTAACATAGCCTAAACCATCACCATGTGTCCATGATTTATTTTAGACAAGTCTAAAGAAACATGATATGAAGAAAATGTAGTCTTTCAGAAGAACAGAATAGCATACGCTGAGTTGTCCTTATGTTAGGTCCTGATCTGGCTATGCCATGTGGCTGTGGGCTTCGCTAGTTCATTTGGCAGACCAGATTTGCTTAGAATGATTTCATAGAATAAAGAATACTATTTCATAGTATAAAGAATACAATTGAGCATAGCTGAATAAAAGCGTCCGTTTTGCGCTTGGGCTGAATATACTTTAATAATTATAATTCCCTGGTCGTGGGTGCCAATCGCTGTGCTTCTGAAGCACCTCTCACTCACGTGGCTCTCTCAGATAATATCTCAATTCTTATTAGCCAATGCCCATCACGTGATCAGGTCCTTCTCACAGGCATCTCAGCTCCAAAGTTAGCTACAAGTGAAGATAGACACATCAGGGAAACAACTGCGGGCGACCTTCTTATTGAATTCCGAGGTGCATATTGAAGATGTTTGAAAAACTTTTCACATTTTCTTTCCTCCGCCAACAAGATGAGTAGGCCCAATGAACAGCAAAAGCACTAGCCTATGGCAATCTACTATTTCCCATACTACAAAAGTTGACGTATTCTATCCTTCTGTGTGAGAAATAAATATTCCAAACATAGCTGTGGGATGCAATAGATTTCATATTAATACAACCACTCGCATCAAAAACATTTTAACAATTGATAGGCAAATATTGTCACCCATCAGACTATTCTAAATTTAATCTTGTCTTTACATATACTAAATATTATAGGCCTATGTGTGAAATTAGTTTTGATTTAAAATGGACCATTGTCGTGCAACTTTCGGAACAGGGGAAAAAAGACATATCACCTAAGCCTGTTTCTGGTCTCAGGTTCAGGAATGGCTGAAAAAGCATAACATTCATTTAAAATCAACCTTAGAAATAGCATTTTTGGGAGATTTGAAAATACCTGGTTAGTCAATCACAAATACTCTCAGTAAAAGTATTTATCTTCAACTCGAAATCTGTGGATTCTATTTGATTAGATAGATTCAAATTGTATGTTAAACATCAGAGCACAGTTGAAAGATATATGGCGCGTAGAAATCATTCAGATGGTGGACAGCAGAGACAGGTGGAATGGCCTGAGGGAAACCGAGGGTTGGGATGTGGAACTGGGAGCGTTGGGCCGGTGGCCGAGAGGTCGCTGGTTCGGGTACCCGAGTCGACTGGGTCGGGGACCTGTCTAGGTGCCGTTGGGCGGGGAGCTTGACCCTGGTTGCTCCTGTGGGTTGCTCTGGATGGGAGCGTCTGTAGATGACTGGAATGTAATATAAATGTTGAGCGGCTTCACTGCAGGTAGATTGTATGTTTTAAAATTGGCATCTGCCCTAACATGACAGCTAAGCTGTCAAATAATAGGAAAACGAGGCAATGTGTAGGCTATGAATATCGGTAGCTAGCAAACATAACAAACCCTGACCTAAGCCCAATAGATACACAAATTACTCTAATATCCATTATGGTGGCTAGTTGGCTGGTTGTCTGTATGGCTAGCTAGTGAAAGTGACAGCTGGGGTTGACGCTTCAAAAGCGCAGCCCAAATGTACCACCACACACAACTTTTCTTGCATGACAGACTAGCTAGCTAGCTAGCTAGAGCAAGCAGCTTGGGCCATTTCCATATGAATTACATTGGTAGAAACAAGACAAAACAACCAACTAGTGATCTGACTATTTACAGCGGAACACTGAGATAATTATACAAAATAATTGAAAACTATGAGAATGCAGGGAAATCACAGGCACAATCTTTACAGCAGATTTTAGGAAAGCTTTACATAAAGTATGGCTATAATTTATTTATAACTGCCTAGATTATTTCAACTTTGGAGAATCTCTCATTAAATGGATGAAAGTTATGTATAACACTCCATTATGTAAAATTATAATTAATGGTTATTTCTCTGAACATTTTTTATTGTCAAGAGTGTAAAACAAGGTTGCCCTCTATCACAATACTTATTATGGCCATTGAATTGTTAGCTATAAGATTCTGATCCAATGATGAAATCAAGGGGTTAGAAATGAATGGGTTAGAAACAAAGGTATTAACTATTCAACAAGTTTGTTATGGCAAGCCTAAATAAGTTCAGGAGTAAAAATGTGCTTAACAAGTCACATAATAAGTTGCATGGACTCACTCTGTCTGCAATAATAGTGTTTCACATGATTTTTGAATGACTACCGAATCTCTGTACCACACACATACAATTATCTGTAAGGTCCCTCAGTCTAACAGTGAATTTCAAACACAGATTCAACCACAAAGACCAGGGAGGTTTTCCAATGCCTCTCAAAGAATGGCATCTATTGGTAGATGGGTAAAAAAACTGACATTGAATATCCCTTTGAGCAAGGTGAAGTTATTAATTACATTTTGAATGCCATATCAATACACCCAGTCACTACAAAGATACAGGCGTCCTTCCTAACTCAGTTGCCGGAGAGGAAGGAAACTGCTCAGGGATTTCAGCATGATGCCAATGGTGACTTTAAAACAGTTACAGAGTTTAATGGCTGTGACAGGAGAAAACTGAAGTTGAATCAACAACATTGTAGTTACTCCACAATACTAACCTAATTGACAGAGTGAAAAAAAGTACAGAATAAAAATATTGCAAAACATGCATCCTGTTTGCAACAAGGCACTAAAGTAATACTGCAAAAAAAGTGGCAAAGCAATTAACTTTTTGTCAGAATACAAAGTGCTATTCAACATATTACTGACTACCACTCTCCATATTTTCAAGCATAGTGGTGGCTCCATGATGTTTTGGGTATGCTTGTTATTGTTAAGGACTGGGGAGACAAAATCCTAGAGGAAAACTTGGTTTAGTCTTCTTTCCACCAGACACTGGGAGATGAATTCACCTTTCAGCAGGATAATAACCTAAAATAGAAGGACAAATCTACACTGGAGTTGCTCACCAAGAAGACAGTGAATGTTCCTGAGTGGCCGAGTTACAGTTTTGACTTAAATCTACCAGAAAATCCATGGAAAGACTGAAAATGGTTGACTAGCAATGATCAACAACCAACTTGACAGAGCTTGATGAATTTAAAAAAGAATAATGGGCAAATGTTGCACAATCCAGTAGTGGAAAGCTATTAGAGACTTACCCAGAAAGACTCACAGCTGTAATTGCTGCCAAATTTGCATCTACAAAGTACTGACTCAGGGGTGTAAATACGTAATTTATGTAAATGAGATATTTCTGTATTTCCTTTTCATTACATAGAAAAAAATCTAAAAACATGTTTTCACTTTGTGTGTGTGCGTGTGCCTGTGTTTATTCGTTTTTCATGACATTTTTTTTTCCTCATAGTGTTCCAGGCTGCTACAGTAAGGAAAGCAGACGTAGAGGGTTTATTTTTTCGAGTTTAGCTCTCTGAGTGCTGTGCTGGAGGTTGGCCTCCCCAGATTGGGACCCCTTTCCTTTCCTGTAGATGCATATGGGTTGTCTAAGGACACAGTGAACCAGGCTACCCAATCTCAGAGGGAAGGGGCCGGGCAGGGGGAGCGACGACTGGACGGACAGCCAGCTGGAAGGAATACATGAATAATCCTATAAACCCAAAACCGACCGGCTGGCTCAACCCTGTGCTTGTGGGAGAGGGGAGGGAGAGATGGGATTCGAAAAGAGAGAAGGGGAGGAGACATGAGGTGGGGCACTGAAAGGAGGGACAGAGGATAGGTTCATGGAGGAAAAGAAAATAAGTGAGAGAAAGAGAGATGGAGAGAGACAAGGGGGTTACACTTACACACAGTAATACATTTTAATTTCTCTAGCTACATGTATCTCTTTCCAGTAATGGGAGAATCAACACTGTAACCAGCAAAATTCGGCTTCACTGTTTTTGCACTGGATTTGAGAGCTAGTGCTACAAGTTCATGTTTCCTCCTCCTCACTCATCTGAGTAATGTCTTCCAGCTCATGTCATTGTGTGGTGATTGAGCCACTCTGAGGTGACCACCTATCAGACCTCTCCCCTCTCGTCCCTCTGTCTACCCCTCTCCTATGTCCCTCTCTCTGTTTCTGCACACAGACCTCCCATCGCCCTCTTCACTCCTCACCTTGCTCTCTCCCATTCTCCCCTCTCTTCCTCTCCTCCCCCTCTCCCCTTCGCTCCCATGTCCCAATTTTCCCCTTCACAGCCCTTCTCCCATCTCTGTCCTCTCTCCCCCTCCCTATCCCCCTTCTGCCGTCCTCTCTCCCCCCTCTCCGGTGTCCATCTCTTTCCCCACAGACCTTCTCCCATCCCCCTCATCTCTCTCCCCCTCAACGTTGTCCCTCTCTCCCACTCTCTCCCCACCCCTCACTCTCTCCCCCATCCCTCCTTGTCTCTGGGAATCTGTGTGAGTTTGTCTGGGTCCTGCTGGACAGTCTTTGTCCTGTGAACAGTGGAGGCCGGTCCTGCCCAAAGGGGCTACAGCCATCAATACCCACACTGTGAGAGCCTCAGTCTTTCACTTCATATCGCTTTCTCTACAGGAATGCCTGAGCAGTGAGGTAAGACACACACACACACACAAACACACACACATGCACGTCAGTACGTACGCACATGCAACACACACACACACACACACACACATGCATGCTAATACACACACACACACATACAACACAAACTGAATGAGTCATGTTTTGTGTGTGAACCCTCTCACCCTGGACTCACATCCTTTCTCCTCCATCAGTCTCTGCAGAGCTTTCCCTCTAATTAACAACCATCGGCTCCAATAGACCTGGACCACTCTCCCCCATTCTCCCCTCTCTTCCCCAGTCTCCCCAAGTCTCTGCCCCAGACTCTCCCTCACTCTCCCCCATAGGCGCAGGCCCACTCTCCCCAAGTCTCTACCATCCTATTCTCCCCAGTCTCTAGTCCACTTTCCACCACTCTCTTTCAGCCCAGTCTCCCCCCTGTCTCCCCCATAGCTAAAGGTCTATCTCTCCCAGTCTCCCCTAGCCCCCACCCCACGGCGCCCATTCTCAGCCCAGTAACCCGTATCCCCCAGCTCCAGCTCCAGCCCCAGCCCCCCTATCCTCAGCCTCCATCCCCCACCCCATAGAGGAGCGGGCCCAGGGCAGAGCCGGTGAGTCTGTGTGGAGTGTGAATGACTGTGGCGATGAACAACTTCTCAGGGTGTCTAATCCCCAAATTAATGGTGTGCTAGACTTCAGACTTCAAACTCAAAGCTGCCTCCCAAATGGCACCAATTGGGCTCTGGTCAAAAGTAGTGCACTAAGTAAGGAATAGAGTAGGATTTGGGCAGCTGCACAAAGAACATTGAGCAGCCTTCAGAGATAGAACTGCCAAAGGGGGAGGAGTTGCAATCTACTGCAGAGATAGCCTGCAAAGTTCTGTCATACTTTCCAGGTCTATGCCCAAACAGTTCGAACTTCTAATTTTAAAACTGAATCTCTCCAGAAATAAGTCTCTCACTGTTGCCGCCTGCTACCGACCCCCCTCAGCTCCCAGCTGTGCCCTGGACACCATCTGTGAATTGATCGCTCCCCATCTAGCTTCAGATTGTGTTCTGTTAGGTGACCTAAACTAGGATATGCTTAACACCCCGGAAGTCCTACAATCTAAGCTAGATGCCCTCAATCTCACACAAATCATCAAGGAACCCACCAGGTACAACCCTAAATCCGTAAACATGGGCACCCTAATAGACATTATCCTGACCAACTTGCCCTCCAAATACACCTCTGCTGTCTTCAATCAAGATCTCAGCGATCACTGCCTCATTGCCTTTATCCGCTACGGGTCCGCGGTCAAACGACCACCCCTCATCACTGTCAAACGCTCCCTAAAACACTTCTGCGAGCAGGCCTTTCTAATCGACCTGGCCCGGGTACCCTGGAAGGATATTGACCTCATCCCGTCAGTTGAGGATGCCTGGTCATTCTTTAAAAGTTACTTCCTCACCATATTAGACAAGCATGCTCCGTTCAAAAAATGCAGAACTAAGAACAGATATAGCCCTTGGTTCACTCCAGACCTGACTGCCCTCGACCAGCACAAAAACATCCTGTGGCGAACTGCAATAGCATCGAAGAGCCCCCGTGATATGTAACTTTTCAGGGAAGTCAGGAACCAATACACACAGTCAGTCAGGAAAGCAAAGGCCAGCTTTTTCAAGCAGAAATTTGCATCCTGTAGCTCTAACTCCAACAAGTTCTGGGATACTGTAAAGTCCATGGAGAACAAGAGCACCTCCTCCCAGCTGCCCACTGCACTGAGGCTAGGTAACATGGTCACCACCGATAAATGATAATCGAAAACTTCAACAAGCATTTCTCAACGGCTGGCCATGCCTTCCTCCTGGCGACTCCAACCTTGGCCAACAGCCCCGACCCCCCCGCTGCTACTCGCCCAAGCCTCCCCAGCTTCTCCTTCACCCAAATCCAGATAGCAGATGTTCTGAAAGAGCTGCAAAACCTGGACCCATACAAATCAGCTGGGCTTGACAATCTGGACCCCCTATTTCTGAAACTGTCCGCCGCCATTGTCGCACCCCCTATTACCAGCCTGTTCAAACTCTCCTTCGTATCATCTGAGATCCCCAAGGATTGGAAAGCTGCTGCGGTCATCCCCCTCTTCAAAGGGGGAGACACCCTGGACCCAAACTGTTACAGACCTATATCCATCCTGCCCTGCCTATCTAAGGTCTTCGAAAGCCAAGTCAACAAACAGATCACTGACCATCTCGAATCCCACCGTACCTTCTCCGCTGTGCAATCCGGTTTCGGAGCCGGTCACGGGTGCACCTCAGCCACGCTCAAGGTACTAAACGATATCATAACCGCCATCGATAAAAGACAGTACTGTGCAGCCGTCTTTATCGGCCTGGCCAAGGCTTTCGACTCTGTCAATCACCATATTCTTATCGGCAGACTCAGTAGCCTCGGTTTTTCTAATGACTGCCTTGCCTGGTTCACCAACTACTTTGCAGACAGAGCTCAGTGTGTCAAATCGGAGGGCATGCTGTCCGGTCCTCTGGCAGTCTCTATGGGGGTACCTCAGGGTTCAATTCTCGGGCTGACTCTTTTCTCTGTATATATCAATGATGTTGCTCTTGCTGCGGGCGATTCCCTGATCCACCTCTACGCAGACGACACCATTCTGTATACTTCTGTCCCTTCCTTGGACATTGTGCTATCTAACCTCCAAACGAGCTTCAATGCCATACAACACTCCTTCCGTGGCCTCCAACTGCTCTTAGACGCTAGTAAAACCAAATGCATGCTTTTCAACCGTTCGCTGCCTGCACCCACACGCCCGACTAGCATCACCACCCTGGACGGTTCCGACCTAGAATATGTGGACATCTATGAGTACCTAGGTGTCTGGCTAGACTGCAAACTCTCCTTCCAGACTCATATCAAACATCTCCAATCCAAAATCAAATCTAGAGTCGGCTTTCTATTCCGGAACAAAGCCTCCTTCACTCACGCCGCCATACTTACCCTAGTAAAACTGACTATCCTACCGATCCTCGACTTTGGCGATGTCATCTACAAAATAGCTTCCAATTCTCTACTCAGCAAACTGGATGCAGTTTATCACAGTGCCATCCGTTTTGTTACTAAAGCACCTTATACGACCCACCACTGCGACCTGTATGCCCTAGTCGGCTGGCCTTCGCTACATGTTCGTCGTCAGATCCACTGGCTCCAGGTAATCTACAAGGCTATGCTAGGTAAAGTGCCGCCTTATCTCAGTTCACTGGTCACAATGGCTACACCCACCCGTAGCACGCGCTCCAGCAGGTGTATCTCACTGATCATCCCTAAAGCCAAAACCTAATTTGGACGCCTTTCCTTCCTGTTCTCTGCTGCCTGCGACTGGAACGAATTGCAAAAATCTCTGAAGTTGGAGACTTTTATCTCCCTCAACAACTTTAAACATCTGCTATCCGAGCAGCTAACCGATCGCTGCAGCTGTACATAGTCCATCGGTATATAGCCCACCCAATTTACCTACCTCACCCCCCATACTGCTTTTATTTATTTACTTTTCTGCTCTTTTGCACACCAGTATCTCTACTTGCACATGATCATCTGATGATTTATCACTCCAGTGTTAATCTGCTAAATTGTAATTATTCGATTTATTGCCTACCTCCTCATGCCTTTTGCACACATTGTACACTGCTCAAAAAATTAGAGGGAACACTTAAACAACACAATGTAACCCCAATTCAATCACACCTTTGTTGAAATCAAACTGTCCACTTAGGAAGCAACACTGATTGACAATACATTTCACATGCTGTTGTGCAAATGGAATAGACAAAAGGTGGAAATTATAGGCAATTAGCAAGACACCCCCAATAAAGGAGTGGTTCTGCAGGTGGTGACCACAGACCACTTCTCAGTTCCTATGCTTCCTGGCTGATGTTTTGGTCACTTTTGAATGCTGGCGGTGCTTTCACTCTAGTGGTAGCATGAGACGGAGTCTACAACCCACACAAGTGGCTCAGGTAGTGCAGCTCATCCTGGATGGCACATCAATGCGAGCTGTGGCAAGAAGGTTTGCTGTGTCTGTCAGCGTAGTGTCCAGAGCATGGAGGCGCTACCAGGAGACAGGCCAGTACATCAGGAGACGTGGAGGAGGCCGTAGGAGGGCAACAACCCAGCAGCAGGACCGCTACCTCCGCCTTTGTGCAAGGAGGAGCACTGCCAGAGCCCTGCAAAATGACACATCCATAACTTGAGCGGAAACCAGATTGTAGCCTACTATAACATTTGGCTAACCTGTACCCTTAAACATTGACTTCGGTACCGGTAACCAATGTATATAGCCTAATTATTGTTTTTTTTACTGTTTTACTTTTTATTACAAATTTTAGTTTAGTTTGTTTAGTAAATATTTTCTTAACTCTATTTCTTGAACTGCATTGTTGGTTAAGGGCTTGTCAGTAAGCATTTCACGTTATGGTCTTCACCCGTTGTATTCGGCGCATGTAACAAATAACATTTGATTTGATAAGTGCTCTTTTTTTCAAATGAAAACAAACAATTGTCACAGGGAAAAAACTGTAATGTTTCTAATGGAGTGTCACCAGATTATCTCATCTCTCCTTCCATGATGGGAATATAGCCTACAGAGAGGGGTTTCTACACACATCCAAAATAATAACAGGAGCTTGCTAAAGTAATGTAATAGCCAACATAGATTAATAGGGCTTGTCCACTCACTGTTTTACTACTGCCAATATTTATATTTTAATGAAGCTTTGGTGATTAAGATTTATTTCAAAACAGTCTCACGAGACAAACCCTTTCTTGAGAGTCTTGACGAGGGCTGTGGCGGTCACAAAATTTCGTCAGCAGGTGATTGTCACGCAAATAACTGCCGGTCTCACTGTAATTTACCGTTAATTAACATAAACACATTTAGCATCTCCTGGCTTCCACATATAGCCAACAAGCAACGGATACAGACCTTTGGAGCATCTACATTTTAAAAAGTATAATAAATCCATTTAATATAGCCTACAACAATAAATCACAATAAATCCATTATTTATTTTAGACAGGTCTAGAGAAACATGATATGAAGAAAATGTTGTCTATTTTAGAAGACCAGAATAGCATACTCTGAGTTGTCCTTATCTTCTTGCAACTATAGGGGGTGCTGTTTTGCATTAGCATAATTTTCTCTACAGATTAAACTGCCTAGTACTCAATTCTTGCTCGTACAATATGCATATTATTGTTATTATTGGATAGAAAACACTCTCTAGTTTCTATAGCCGTTTGAATTATGTCTCTGAGTGGAACAGAACTCATTCTACAGCACTTTTCCTCCCAGTGAGTGAGTTTTCAGAACTCTTGGCCTCTGGTTCCAGATCAGTTTTAAAGCCACTGTTAATCCTATGAGGATACAAACACTGCCCACGCCTTCCTCTAGATGTCAGTAAGTGGTGACAATTTGAATGGAGTCGATTGCGCAATCATTGGCTCTATAAATCACCAAATACCGGAAGTAGCGTTCCTTTGGACACTGCGCTCAACGCAAGAAGGATATCTGACTGGCCTTTTTCCAAGCCTTGGTTTAGCCAGTAATATAGCGTCGGTCATCTTTTTACTCGTTATAGGTGTTAGAAACATCATAAGGTAGTTAATTTAAACCGTTTTATAGCAATTTATATCCGTTTAGTGCGATTTTGAGGCATTGCTTTGTAATAGACTTTGAAGCTCCGGGCACGTTTCGGCGTCCCGGTCGTACGTTAGTGGGCATTTCGACGGACAAGTGGACATCTTTCGACCAAAAGAAGATTAGACCCAAGAAAGGATTCATTGTCCAAGATTCTGATGGGAGAACAGCTCATAGTAAGAACAATTTATGATGATAAATCGTGTTTCTGTCGAAAAATGTTAAACGCTTATGCCGCCATTTTGTTTGCTATAGCTTCGCTTGGCGCAACCTGTATTGAAAAGTAAGGATAATTTAAAAAATGTAATTCTGCGATTGCATTAAGAATTAAATTGTCTATCAATCGCTGTCCACCCTGTATTTTTTAGTCAAGTTTATGAGTATTTATGTATAAGACTAGATCACTGTCTAATATGGTGCAGGACATTTTCTGACCAGCTGAGCTACTTTTGTCATTGTCTAACCATGATTTTGGTGGCTAAATATGCACATTTTCGAACAAACTCTATATGTATTGTCACGTTCCTGACCTATTTCTGTTAGTTTGTTGTATGTGTTAGTTGGTCAGGACGTGAGTTTGGGTGGGCATTCTATGTTGTCTGTTTCTATGTTGGTTTAGGGTTGCCTGGTATGGCTCTTAATTAGAGGCAGGTGTTTGGCGTTCCTCTAATTGAGAGTCATATTTAGGTAGGTTGTTTCACAGTGTTCGTTGTGGGTGGTTGTCTCCTGTGTCAGTGTTTGTCGCACCATACGGGACTGTTCGGTTTGTTTGTTCATCGTCATTTATGTGTAGGCTATTTTCCCTGTTCGTGCGTTCTTCGTGTTTTATGTGAGTTCGTCATCCAGGTCTGTCTACTCCGTTTTGTTATTATGTTAATTAGTCAAGTGTATTTCGTTTTCGTGTTTTCCGTCTTTTCTTTAATAAATATCATGTCTTCACAATCCGCTGCATTTTGGTTCAATCCCTGCTCCTCCTTTTCGGATGAAGAGGAGGAGGACAACCGTTACAGAACCACCCACCGATCCAGAACCAAGCGGCGTGAATTCGAGCAGTGGCCTGCTACACAGGAATCATGGACTTGGGAGGAAGTATTGGAGGGAAAAGGACACTGGGCTCACATTGGGGAATATCGCCGCGCTCGTGAGGAGATGGAGGCAGCGAGAGCCCAAGAGCGGTGGTATGAGGAGGCAGCAAGGAGACGTGGCTGGAAGCCCGAGAAGAGACCCCAAAAATTTCTGGGGGGGGGGGAGGGGGGCTAAGAGGTAGTGGGCCGAGGGCAGGTAGGAGACCTGCGCCCACTTCCCAGGCTAACCGTGGAGAGCGGGAGTACGGGCAGACGCCGTGTTACGCAGTAGAGCGCACGGTGTCTCCTGTACGTGTGCATAGCCCGGTGCGGGTTATTCCACCTCCCCGCACTGGTAGGGCTAGATTGAGCATTGAGCCAAGTGCCATGAAGCCGGCTCTACATATCTGGCCACCAGTACGTCTCCTTGGGCCGGCTTACATGGCACCAGCCTTATGCATGGTGTCCCCGGTTCGCCTACATAGCCCGGTGCGGGTTATTCCACCTCCCCGCACTGGTCGGGCGACGGGGAGCATTCAACCAGGTAAGGTTGGGCAGGCTCGGTGCTCAAGGGAGCCAGTACGCCTGCATGGTCCGGTATTTCCGGCGCTACCTCCCCGCCCCAGCCCAGTACCACCAGTGCCTACACCACGCACCAGGCTTCCAGTGCGTTTCCAGAGCCCTGTTCCTCCTCCACGCACTCTCTCTCTATGGTGCGTGTCTCCAGCCCGTTGCCTCCAGTTCCGGCACCACGCACTAAGCCACCTGTGCGTCTCCAGAGCCCTGTACACACTGTTCCTTCTCCCCGTACTCGTCCTGAGGTGCGTGCACTCAGCCCGGTGCCACCAGTGCCGGTACCACGCACCAGGCATATAGTACGTTTTGAGAGTCCAGTGTGCCCTGTCCCTGCTCCCCGCACTAGGCTTGAAGTGCGTGTCTCCAGTCCGGTGCCTCCAGTTCCGGCACCACGCACCAGGCCTACAGTGCGTCTCAGCCGGCCAGAGTCTGCCGTCTGCCCAACGGCGCCTGAACTGTCCGTCTGCCAAGCGCCGCATGAACTACCCGTCTGCCATGAGCCTACAGAGCCTTCCGCCAGACAGGAGCAGCCAAAGCCTTCCGCCAGACAGGATCAGTCTGAGCCATCCGTCTCCTCAGCGCCGTCTGAGCCATCCGTCTCCTCAGCGCCGTCTGAGCCATCCGTCTCCCCAGCGCCATCTGAGCCATCCGTCTCCCCAGCGCCGTCTGAGCCATCCGTCTCCCCAGCGCCGTCTGAGCCATCCGTCTGCCCAGTGCCGTCTGAGCCATCCGTCTGTCCCGAGCCATTAGAGCCGCCCGTCTGTCCCGAGCCGTCAGAGCCGTTAGTCAGTCAGGAGCCGCTAGAGCCATTCGTCAGTCAGGATCTGCCAGAGCCGCCAACCAGACAGGATCTGCCAGAGCCGCCAACCAGACAGGATCTGCCAGAGCCGCCAACCAGACAGGATCTGCCAGAGCCGCCAACCAGACAGGATCTGCCAGAGCCGCCAACCAGACTGGATCTGCCAGAGCTGCCAACCAGACAGGATCTGCCAGAGCCGTCAGTGAGCCATGAGCGTCCAGAGCCGTCAGCCAGCCATGAGCGTCCAGAGCCGTCAGCCAGCCATGAGCGTCCAGAGCCGTCAGCCAGCCATGAGCGTCCAGAGCCGTCAGCCAGCCATGAGCGTCCAGAGCCGTCAGCCAGCCATGAGCGTCCAGAGCCGTCAGCCAGCCATGAGCGTCCAGAGCCGTCAGCCAGCCATGAGCGTCCAGAGCCGTCAGCCAGCCATGAGCGTCCAGAGCCGTCAGCCAGCCATGAGCTGTCCCTCAGCCCAGAGCGGCTATTTATCCAGAACTGCCCCTCAGTCCGGAGTTGCCCCTCTATCCTGAGCTACCTCTCTATCCTGCGCTACCTCTCTATCCTGAGCTATCCCTCTGTCCTGAGCTATCCCTCTGTCCTGAGCTATCCCTCTTTCCCGGTGCTGCCCCTTGTGTCGATGTTACCTAAAAGATTTAGTGGGTGTAAGATGAGGGTGGTCATTTGTAGGGGGAGATGTAAGCTGGGATTGACTATGGTGGGGTGGGGACCTCGCCCTGAGCCTGAGCCACCACCGTGGTCAGATGCCCACCCAGACCCTCCCCTAGACTTTGTGCTGGTGCGCCCGGAGTTCGCACCTTATGGGGGGGGGGTTATGTCACGTTCCTGACCTATTTCTGTTAGTTTGTTGTATGTGTTAGTTGGTCAGGACGTGAGTTTGGGTGGGCATTCTATGTTGTCTGTTTCTATGTTGGTTTAGGGTTGCCTGGTATGGCTCTTAATTAGAGGCAGGTGTTTGGCGTTCCTCTAATTGAGAGTCATATTTAGGTAGGTTGTTTCACAGTGTTCGTTGTGGGTGGTTGTCTCCTGTGTCAGTGTTTGTCGCACCATACGGGACTGTTCGGTTTGTTTGTTCATCGTCATTTATGTGTAGGCTATTTTCCCTGTTCGTGCGTTCTTCGTGTTTTATGTGAGTTCGTCGTCCAGGTCTGTCTACACCGTTTGTTGTTTTGTTAGTTTATAGTCGAGTTCGTGTTTTTCGTGTTTTCTTTAAATAAATTATGTGTTCACAACCCGCTGCATTTTGGTTCCATCACTACTTTTCCTTTTCGGTTGAAGAGGAGGAGGACCGCCGTTACATGTATGTTGTAATATGATGTTACAGGAGTGTCATCTGAAGAATTCTGAGAAGGTTAGTGAAAAAATTAATATATTTTGGCGATGATTACGATATTAACGCTCTCTTTGGCTAGAATCAATGCTCTGGTAACGTTTGCATATGTGGTATGCTAATATAACGATTTATTGTGTTTTCGCCGTAAAACACTTAGAAAATCTGAAATGTTGTCTGAATTCACAAGATCTGTGTCTTTCCATTGCTATGTGCTGTGTATTTTTAAGAAATGTTTTATGATGAGTAAATTGGTAATACACGTTGCTCTCTGTAGTAATTCTAGGAGCTTTGGTGAGATTTGTGATGCTGGCTGCAATGGCAAACTATGATTTATACCTGAAATATGCACATTTTTCTAACAAAACCTATCCTATACCATAAATATGTTATCAGACTGTCATCTGATGAGGTTTTTTCTTGGTTAGTGGCTATCAATATCTTAGTTTTGCCGAATTGGTGATAGCTACTGGTGTTGAGAGAAAATGGTGGACAAAGAAAAATGGTGATTTTTGCTAACGTGTTTAGCTAATAGATTTACATATTGTGTCTTCCCTGTAAAACATTTTAAAAATCTGAAATGGTGGCTTTATTCACAGGATCTGTATCTTTCATTAGGTGTCTTGGACTTGTGATTTAATGATATTTAGATGCTACTATTTAATTGTGACGCTATGCTAGCGATGCTAATCAGTGTGGGGGGTGGGGGGGGTGCTCCCGGACCTGGGGTAGAGGCTCGTGAAAGGTTAAGTTAGGTCCTGATCTGGCTATGCCATATGGTTGTGGGATACACTGATTTAGCAGACAAGATTTGCTTAGAATTCCGTGGAAATCTTTTATAGTAATTTATAGTATGAAGAATACAATTGAACAAAACTGAATAAAATTGAAAGGATATTTTCTCCAAACGATTTGAGGCAGTGCACACATTCGGCGATTCTGTGTTGAGCGGTTAACAAAGAAACAGCTACTCCTATATGCTTAATTTTTTGTTATTTATGTAACTTTACTTGTGATACAAACGTTGGGCTATGTTTTGATTTCTAATACATTCTAAGGCTGCGTGATGATGATTCGAAAAAGGTAACATGAAAGGCATGAGTTCTGCTTTGTTTTTTTGTGCAGGCTGTATACACTTCATCAGTCTGACATTCACAATTTGACAAGCACTTGATAATGCCTTGAATTTCTTGGTGGCATCCCCTTTGTGTGGCCGTAATGCCCCCTTAAAAAATCCATGCCTTTTGCGACCATTGGGTTGAATATAATAATTTGAATTCCTTTCTCTCTGCGTTCTGTGTGCTTCAAAGCACATCTCACTCACATGGCTCTCTTTCACATGATCTGGTCTTTCTCAGAGGCTACAAGTGAAGACAGACACATCGGGGACGCAACTGCGCGCTTCCTTATCCAAATCCAAGGCACATGTTGAAGAGATTGAAGAACTGTCCACATTTACTTTTCGTCAGCCAACAAGATGAGTAGACCTAACAGCAACACCACTAGCCTATGTCAGTCTACTTTCCATCATAATACAAAAGTTGGCGTATTCTATTCTGTGCGAGAAATAAATATTCCAAACATAGTCTGGGACAGTTGTGGGATGTGATAGATCCCAAATGAATACACCCCCCCCCACATAAAAAAAAATACACAAAGAGGCTGAAGCAACAGATCAGAAAGTTTTTCACAATGCCTGACATTTAATCCTCGTAAAAATGTCCTGTTTTACGTCAGTTAAGATCACCACTTTATTTTAAGAATGTGAAATGTCAGAATAATACATAGAGAAAATGATTTATTTCAGCTTTTATTTATTTCATTACATTCCCAGTGGGTCAGAAGTTTACATACACTCAATTAGTATTTGATAGCATTGACTTTAAATTGTTTAACTTGGGTCAAACGTTTCGGGTAGCCTTCCACAAGCGTCACACTAGAAGTTGGCTGCATTTTGGCCCATTCCTCCTGACAGAGCTGGTGTAACTGAGTCAGGTTTGTAGGCCTCCTTGCTCGCACACACTTTTTCAGTTCTGCCCACAAATGTTCTATAGGATTGAGGTCAGGGTGTTGTGATGGCCACTCCAAAACCTTGACTTTGTTGTCCTTAAGCCATTTTTCCACATCTTTGGAAGTATGCTTGTGGTCATTGTTTATTTGGAAGACCCATTTGCGACCAAGCTTTAACTTCTTGACTGATGTCTTGAGATGTTGCTTCAATATATCCACATACATTTCCTGTCTCATGAGGCCATCTATTTTGTGAAGTGCACCAGTCCCTCCTGCAGCAAAGCACCCACACAACATGATGCTGCCACCCCCGTGCTTCACGGTTGGGATGGTGTTCTTTGGCTTGCAAGCCTCACCCATTTTCCTCCAAACATAACAATGGTCATTATGGCTTAACAGTTCTATTTTTGTTTCATCAGACCAGAGAACATTTCTCCAAAAAGTACGATCTTTGTCCCCATGCGCAGTTGCACAGTGTAGTCTGGCTTTTTTATGGTGGTTTTGGACCAGTGGCTTCTTTCTTGCTGAGCGTCCTTTCAGGTTATGTCGATATAGGACTCGTTTTAACGAGGATATAGATACTTTTGTACCTGTTTCCTCCAGCATCTTCACAAGGTCCTTTGCTGTTGCTCATGGATTGATTTGCACTTCATGAACCAAAGTACATTCATCTCTAGGAGACAGAACGCGTCTCCTACCTGAGCGGTATGATGGCTGTGTGGTCCCATGGTGTTTATACTTGCGTATTATTGTTTGTACAAATGAAATTGGTACCTTCAGGCGTTTGGAAATTGCTCCCAAGGTTGGACCAGACTTGTGGAGGTCTACAATTTTTTTTCTGAGGTCTTGGCTGATTTTAGAGGCACTGAGTTTGAAGGTAGGCCTTGAAATACATCCACAGGTACACCTCCAATTGGCTCAAATGTTGTCAATTAGCCTATTAGAAGCTTCTAAAGCCATGACATTTTTCTGGAATTCTCCAAGCTGTTTAAAGGCAGTCAATTTAGTGTATGTAAACTTCTGACCCACTGGAATTGTGATACAGTGAATTATAAGTGAAATAATCTGTCTGTAAACAATTGCTTGAAAAATTACTTGTGTCATGCACAAAGTAGATTGCCTAACCGACTTGCCAAAACTATAGTTTGTTAACAAGAAATGTGTGGAGTGGTTGAAAAATGAGTTTTAATGACTCCAACCTAAGTGTATGTAAACTTTCGACTTCCTTCACAAGTGATAGGATTATATTGTCACCAATCTGACTATTCTTGATTTAATCTTGTCTTTACATTTGTATTGATTTAGAATGGACCATTGTCATGCACCTGTCTCGAAACGGGCAGGGGAAATAAAGTACTTGTAATCTATGCAGTTACGTAGCAAATGGACGACACTTTTCCCCTGGTTTGTTTTCATGCCAGCCAGGTAGGCTATACTCCTGTTGTAAAGACAAGCAATATATAGTGGGCCAAGCCTATAGAAAGCTGATGGGATCCTCCTCTTTTTAATAGAAGCCATCACTGTTTTCTCACGCAATTGCACAGCATATAGAAATGTTGCGCAACATGAGCACATGGGCTCTCATGAAGTGTTAAATTAGATTTTCGATTACATTTGCATTGATGTCAGAGTGATAAGACGGACAATAGAGTGCTGAGTACCAGACAATTAGCATGTTTGGTAGGCTACCAATGACCTTCAGCAGCATCAGAGCTTGGAGAAGCCTAATCACCGTGACTAAACGGTAACTTGGCATTTGATTGCCATCATGACTCGTGACCGCCGATGTGGCGGTGATACGGTCACCGTAACAGCCCTAGTCTTGACTACTTAGTCCCCCCAAAAACAGCCTTCATTGAGAGGAGGGGAGGCTATGCCTGGTCAGATATTGCCATTAGTGGTGCGCGGGTCAGCTTTTTGTTCAGCCACAACCTCCCACAATTGCTAATAACCCATCCGCAAACACCCGATTATATGTGATGAAGTGAAAATCTGAGGCCCGCAACTGACCCTAACAGCACTAAGCATTAGGAAGCAGATTATTCAGTCAACCTTTTATCTGTTCTTGATTATGGTGATATTATTTATTAAAACTTCTTGTCAATAGGGGGGCGCTATTTTCACTTTGGAAAAAATCGTGCCCAATTTAAATGGCCTCGTACTCCATTCTAGATCATACAATATGCATATTATTATTACTATTGGATAGAAAACACTCTCAAGTTTCTAAATCTGTTTGAATTATATCTGTGAGTAAAACAGAACTCATTTTGCAGCAAACTTCCAGATAGGAAGTGAAAAATCTGAAAACGAGGCTCTGTTTCAGGGCCTGCCTATTCAATTGCCTAATATTTATCGATATGCATGCACTTCATACGCCTTCCACTAGATGTCAACAGGCAGTGGAAGGTGGAATGGGGTGTCTAGCTTGATCTGAGGTCGAACAAGAGCTTTTGGAGTGGCAGGTCAGGAATTTCCTTTCTCTACCTAGGCGCGCGAAGCACCTCCATATTGTCTTCTGATAAGCGCTCGGTATACACGGCTAATATCTCCGGCTCTGATTTTATTTGATACATGTGATAATAACCTCGTAAAGTATGTTTTTTCAACCGAGTTTTATCAGATTATTCAATGTTTATTGGGACTTTTGGAGTTTTCCGTTCATTGCGTCGAGAGAAATTGGGAACGTCATCAACATTGGCTAGCATTGTGGCGCGAATTCGACAGGAGAAAAGGACATTCTAAAACCAAACAACGATTTATTCTGGACCTAGGACTCCTTGTACAAGTTTCTGATGGAAGCTCAGCAAAAGTAAGAACAATTTATGATGTTATTTCGTATTTCTGTGGAAAATGTTATTTCTATTCTCCGCCGTTTTGGCGGGCGCTGTCTCGCAATAACACAAGCTGTTTGTTATGGTAAAGTTATTTTTTAAAATCTAACACGGCGGTTGCATTAAGAACCAGTGTATCTTTCATTTGCCATACAACAAGTATTTGTATGTAAAGTTTATGATGAGTTCTTTGGTCAGATTAGGTGAGTGTCCAAAATAGCTCCGGACATTCTGGTGAATCGATGCTACATATTCACAATGTATAACCACGGTTTGCAGCTCTAAATATGCACATTTTTGAACAAAACATAAGTGTATTGTATAACCTCATGTTATAAGACTGTCATCTGATGAAGTTGGTCAAGGTTAGTGATTAATTTTATATCTTTTGCTGGTTTTTGCGAATGCTATCTATGTGGTGAATAAATGCGGTTGTGTGTTTGGCTATTGTGGTAAGCTAATATAATTCTATATTGTGTTTTCGCTGTAAAACACTTAAAAAATCTGAAATATTGGCTGGATTCACAAGATGTTTATCTTTCATTTGCTGTACACCATGTATTTTTCATAAATGTTTTATGATGAGTATTTAGGTATTTCACGTTGCTCTCTGTAATTATTCTGGCTGCTTTGGTGATATTTGTGATGGTAGCTGCAATGTAAAACTATGATTTATACCTCAAATATGCACATTTTCGAACAAAACATACATTTATTGTATAACATGTTATAAGACTGTCATCTGATGAAGTTGTTTCTTGGTTAGTGACTAATTATATCTCTATTTGGTCGGTTTTGTGATAGCTACCTATGCGGTAGAAACATGGTGAAAATATGCGGTTGAGTCTTTGGCTATTGTGGTTAGCTAATAGAAATACATATTGTGTTTTCGCTGTAAAACATTTAAAAAAATCGGAAATGATGGCTGGATTCACAAGATGTTTATCTTTCATTTGCTGTATTGGACTTGTGATTTCATGATATTTATATGCTATTATTTACTTGTGGCGCTATGCTAGGCTATGCTAGTCAGCTTTTACTGATGAGGATGCTCCCGGATCCGGGATGGGTGTTAAGTAAAGGTTAAAGTGCAGCTGCTACTACTCAAACCTTTGGATGCCATCTATCATCGTGCCCATAATTTTGTTACATGTGAGAGTTTTGATACTCATCTCTGCATTCTATATCAAAAAGTTTGCTGAACTTAGCTAAAGACCTGAAGATCTCTACATTACTCCCTTTTTGTTTACAAGGCCCTACTTCATAAATGTCTTATATTGGTTAACTCTTGAGGTTCCTAGTGTCTCCACCGAGCTAGGTTAATCTGCTTTTAGTTTTAAAGCACCGTATTGCTTGAACCAAATTCTAAATACATTTAATCTTAATGTTCTGGTGCCATTCGGGCAGTTTAGAGTTTGATTCGGTACTAATTTCTGGAGGAATGTAACTATTTTTCTCAGTGATTTGTGATGTTTTACTTGTGCTTCCCATGACTGTGTTTTTGTATTTTATTATACAGTATATATTCAAAAGTATGTGGACACCCCTTCAAGTTAGAGGATGTGACTATTTCAGCCACACCCGTTGCTGACAGGTGTATAAAATCGAGCACACAGCCATGTAATCTCCATAGACAAACATTGGCAGTAGAATGGCCAACATGGCACCGTCATAGGATGCCACCTGTCCAACAAGTCAGTTGGTCAAATTTCTGCCCTGCTAGAGCTGCCCTGGTAAACTGTAAGTGCTGTTATTGTGATGTGAAAACATCTCAGAGCAACAGCGGCTCAGCTGCGAAGTGGTAGGCCACACAAGCTCACAGAATGGGACTGCCGAGTGCTGAAGTGCGTAGTGTGTAAAAATCATCCGTCCTCGGTTGCAACACTCTCTTCCGAGTTCCAAACTGCCTCTGGAAGCACAATATCGTCAGCACAATATATGTTCATTGGGAGTTTTATGGCTGATCAGCCGCACACAAGCCTAAGATCACCATGCGCAATGCCAAGCGTCGGCTTGAGTGGTGTAAAGCTCGCCGCCATTGGACTCTGAAGCACTGGAAATGCATTCTCTGGAGGGATGAATCACACTTCACCATCTGGCAGTCTAACAGTTGAATCTGGGTTTGGCGGATGCCAGGAGAATGCTACCTGCCCGAAGGCATAGTGCCAACTGTAAAGTTTGGTGGATAAATAATAGTCTGGGGCTGTCATTCATGGTTTGGGCTAGGCCCCCCTTAGTTCCAGTGAAGGGACATCTTAATGCTATAGCATACAATGACATTCTAGATGTATATTTACTTCCAACTTTCTGGCAACAGTTTGGGGAAGGTCCTTTCCTGTTTCAGCATGACAATTTATTTATATGTTTTACCTTTATTTAACTAGGAAAGTCAGTTAAGAACAAATTCTTATTTTCAACAGTGGGTTAACTGCCTTGTTCAGGGGCAGAAAGACAGATTTGTACCTTGTCAGCTCGGGATTCGATCTTGCAAACTTTCGGTTACTTGTCCAACGCTTTAACCACTAGACTACGCTGCCCCCCCAATGCCCACATGCACAAAGCTAGGTCCATACAGAAATGGTCTGTCAAGATTGGTGTGGAAGAACTTGACTGGCCTGCACAGAGCTCTGACCTCAACCCCATCGAACACCTTTGGGATGAAATGGAATGCTGACTGCGAGCCAGGCCTAATTGCCCAATATCAGTGCCTGACCTCACTAATCCTCTTGTGGCTGAATAGAAGCAGGTCCCCACAGCAACATCTAGTGGAAAGCCTTCCCAGAAGAGTGGAGGCTGTTATAGCAGAAAAGGGGGGACCAACTCCATATTATTATTCAATTTATCTTGACACAACCCCTTGTCTGTCATCACACGTCATTAGAGCACGATATATGTTTGTTGTTGTTGAACTCTGTCGAACGCTGAAACTGAAACCTGTCGAACGCTGAAACCTGAACTAAGAACCTCAGTTTAAAAGCTGAAAGTGTTTTTATATTTTTTTATTTTATTTTGAGTCCTGCGGCTCTGTTGGGCTAAATTGCTGTGAGCGCTGCTATCTGTCCCGGGATCCTGACAGATTCCGTATAGGGGGAGAGACGCAAAAGCCCAGCTAGCCTAGCTGGCTCGCCGGTCTCAAATGGAGGCCGCTATTAAACCTTTCCAGTTCTGCAGGAGCTGTGTTTACTGCTTTGTTCCAGGACAATGTGGACAGCGCTGACTTTCAATGTAGCAACAGCTTGCTTACGGAGGACTACAGGAGCTACTCTTAGCAAGCAAGTAGCAAACCTACATAAGCTACTGGGTAACCTATGCCCACCTACTTTTTATTTTTCTTCTACCCCAGTAGCCGGACACCGCTCTGGTCTGGTGGAAGATTCGCCGCCGTGTTGGCTCTCCACAGCGACTGGCCTGTGCTAGGCAGGGTTCCATTCCCGAAGGGGTCTCTCCCTTCCCTGGAGACCGGAGCTTATCTCGATCCAACCAACCAGCCATAGAGGTACGTCACTCGCCGTGGAAGTCGAAGAAGGGGTCCTCTGGCAACAGGGGTCTCCATGGAGATGTTGAGCCCGGAACTGACACAGACCAGAATCAGCTTTGCCGCCCTGGATCCAGAGGTTCCGCGCCTTCGTCCTTGGTGGCTTCCCAATGCTGGATCCGGAGGTACCTGCGTCTTCCTCCTCGGCTCTGTCTCCCTCTCCGGTGGCTTCAACCTCGGGTTCAGATCCTCAGAGCTCCCAGCCTCACCAGACCGTAAGGCTGCCTGAGAGAATGGCCCATTCAACATCATCAGCTGTCATCATAGGCAGCTCTATGGTGAGAAACATCTCGGTCTCCAAGGCAAAAATCATGTGCTACCCAGGAGCACAAGTACAGGACATAACAAGGCTGCTTCCGACTGTTCTATCACAGATGCCGGGAGCTGACACTATCGTAGTCCATGTGGGGTCAAACGACATCAGGAGGGCTAGCTCGGAACATTTGAATATGGATTTTAAAGATCTGGTTTTAGCATTAAAGCTGCCCAGTCAGGAAAAAACGTCAAACTGTAACTAGTGCCTGCAACATGGATAATGTTGTCAGTCAACCTACCAGGGTAGTTACAAACAGCACAGGAATTAAATCATCAACATGTATTGATCACATCTTTAATAACGATGCAGATGTTTGCTTTAAAGCAGTATCCAAATCCATAGGATGTAGTGATCACAATATAATAGCCATATCTAGGAAAACCGAAGTTCCAAAGGCTGGGCCTAATATAGTGTATAAGAGGTCATACAAGAAGTTTTGTAGTGATTCATGTTGATGATGTAAATAATATTTTCTGCTCTGTGGTGTGTAATGAGGAACGTCCAGACGCTGCACTTGACGCATTTATGAAACTACTTATTCCAGTTACTATTAATGTGTGCCGATGATTTAAGCTTTCTCCTGAGTCCACAATCTTCAACCCTGAAATGTTTTATTGAAGACTTGGATAATTTCTCCAGTTTATCTGTATTAAAACCCATCTATAATAAATGCAATATTACAGATTGGGTCTCTAAAAGTGACAAACTTTAAATTGCTATGAGGTCTCCCAATTAAATGGGAGGATGGTGCATTTGATGTGCTTGGTGTACACATTCCAGAAAAGTTGAATGATCTTGCAACTATCAATTTTGGTAGAATAATTTGCAAAATAGATAGGATCTTGAAACCATCTATAGGGAAATGACCCTGAATATTTCCCTAGTGATACCGCAGGTTGCATACAGTATCTATTCATGACTCTACCGACTCCAAGAGAATATTTTTTTAATTAATGTGAGCAAAAAAAGTAATTCATTTAATATGGAATGGAAAACCAGATAAGGAATATGAGTTTGGAGGGCTAAAATGTTTTAATATCAAGGCATTAAACCTCTTAAAGCTGCTATTATACCGAAACTGCATCTAAATCCAGTAGTCTACGAAGAGAGGCACATCCAATGTTTAAAAATGGGATCTTTTTTGTTATACAGATTAAAACTATCAATTTCCAGTGGATTGACAATAGAACCCTGTTTGAAGCACACTCCTTAAAATGAAGCCTTACAGAGTATGCTACAATTCCAATTTCATCCCCCAGACGAGAGAGAATATATATATATTACAGCAAATAATATGGCTAAAATTCAATGTACTGACAGTATCATGGCTCATGCTAAGACCCAGATGCAGACACAGGAGGCAGATAGTACGAGTCTCAAAGTTTTTTATAGTTCAAGGGGCAGGCAATAGGTAAGTCAAGGCAGGCAAAGTGTCATAATCCAAATCAGAGTCAGGCAGGTACAGGCAGGTACAGGACAGCAGGATCAGGACAGGCAGAAAGGTCAGAACTGGGAAGACTAAGGAAAGCACAAACTAGCACACAGGAACACACTGGAAGGACTTGACAGAACAAGACGAACTGTCAACAGACAAACAGAACATCTCAATTCCAAAATCACGGGCATTAATTTGTATTTGTATTAATTATGGATCCCCAGCTATTCTTCCTGGGGTCTAGCAAAACTAAGACAGTTTATACAATAAAAAAAAACATTACAATACATTCACAGATTTCACAACACACTGTGTGCCCTCAGGCCCCTACTCCACCACTACCACATATCTACAGTACTAAATCTGTGTGTGTGTGTGTGTGTGTGTGTGTGTGTGTGTGTGTGTGTGTGTGTGTGTGTGTGTGTGTGTGTGTGTGTGTGTGTGTGTGTGTGTGTGTGTGTGTGTGTGTGTGTGTGTGTGTGTGTGTGTGTGTGTGTGTGTGTGTGTTCGTTAGCCATGCACAGTGACTGTGGGCTGATCCTAATACCGCATCACCAATAAGAGTGCACTTCTTATGCCTAGACAGTGCCTTCGGAAATGATGTAGTCCATCAGAGTCTTGTTTTCTCACGGTCTGAGAGTTTTGAGTTGCCTTTTGGCATACTCCAAGCGGACTGTCATGTGCTTTTACTGAGGAGTGGCTTCCGTCTGGCTCTACCATAAAGTCTTGATTGGTGGAGTGCTGCAGAGATGGTTGTCCTTCTGGAAGGTTCTCCCATCTCCATAGAGGAACTCTAGAGCTCATTCTGACCAAGGCCTCTCTACCCCGATTGCTCAGTTTGGCCGAGCGACCAGCTCTAGGAAGAGTCTTGGTGTTTCCAAACTTATTCCATTTAACGATGATGGAGGCCACTGTGTTCTTGGGGACCTTCAATGCTGCAGACATTTTTTTGGTACCCCTCCCCAGATCTGTGCCTCGACACAATCCTGTATTAAACTCTACGGACAATTCCTTTGACCTCATGGCTTGGTTTTTACTCTGACATGCTCTGTCAACTGTGGGACCCTACTATACATTCTAGTCCATTCTAGAGTTCCTGTTTAGTTCATTCCTTAGTACTCCTGCAATCGTTGCCTTTTAGATCATGATGAATATTATATGGATAAGATTATATGGACAGATATTAGATCAGCATACTTTGTGGATACGGGCCCAGATCCCTTTCTCAGAGACCAAGTTGAGACTTCTGCTGTATGTGAATTACTACCCTGTCCATCTACAGGAAGCCCATGCACTGAGTCTTGTAGTAGGTACTGATGTACTTAATGATTGAGAGAGCAGTGATGTCTCACTGTCTCAGACCTGGCTGGAACACCTGGCTCAGTACTTCCACTGAGGAAACAGTCTATAAGGAATAAAGTTTCCATTAATTTCTCTAGTCTGGAAACATAGTCTTAGAACACCGTCCTACTTCCTAGTCATACATTGTGTGTGTGTGTGTGTGTGTGTGTGTGTGTGTGTGTGTGTGTGTGTGTGTGTGTGTGTGTTTGTGTGTGTGTGTGTGTGTGTGTGTGTGTGTGTGTGTGTGTGTGTGTGTGTGTGTGTGTGTGTGTGTGTGTGTAGGGACACAGATTGTACAGTGAGCTGTTTGAATAACTGAACCATCACTAATTCAATTATACGTCTTGAGATTCAGTAAAATCATAATTGTATGTTCATTTCCATTCCTCTCTTTTTTCTCTCTCTTGTTCCCTCGTTACAAAATGACTTCCTGCTTTGTTCAGCCCCCCCAGGGTGAGAGTGTGCTCCAAGGAGGTGGTTATAGAATAAGCACAGTTAAAGTACCAGTCAAAAGTTTGGACACACCTAGTCAGTCAAGGGTTTTTCCTTATTTTTACTATTTTCTACATTTTATAATAATAGTGAAGACATCAAAACAATGAAATAACAAATATGGAATCATGTAGTAACCAACAAATTATTAAACAAATCAAAATAGATTTTAGATTCTTCAAAGTAGCCACCATTTGCCTTGATGACAACTTTGCACACTCTTGGCATTCTCTCAACCAGCTTCACCTGGAATGCTTTTCCAACAGTCTTGAAGGTGTTCCCAGATATGCAGAGCACTTGTTGGCTGCGTTTCCCTCACTCTGCGGTCCAACTCATCCCAAACCATCTCAACTGATGCAGCCCTCCATCACTCTGCTTCTTGGTCAAAAAGCCCTTACACAGCCTGGAGGTGTGTTGTGTTATTGTCCTGTTGAAAAACAAATGATACTCCCACTAAGCGCAAACCAGATGGGATGGCGTATCGCTGCAGAATGCTGTGGTAGCCATGCCGGTTAAGTGTGCCTTGAGTTCTAAATAAATCACAGACAGTGTCACCAGCAAAGCACCCTGCACCATCACAACTCCTCCATGCTTCACGGTGGGAACCACACATGCAGAGATCATCTGTTCACCTACTCTGCGTCTCACTAAGAAATGGAGGTTGGAACCAAAAATCTCAAATTTGGACTCATCAGACCAAAGGACAGATTTCCACCGGTCTAATGTCCATTGCTTGTGTTTCTTGGCCCAAGCAAGTCTCTTCTTATTATTGGTGTCCTTTAGTAGTGGTTACTTTGCAGCAATTCGACCATGAAGGCCTGATTCACGCAGTTCCCTCTGAACAGTTGATGTTGAGATGTGTCTGTTACTTGAACTCTGTGAAGCATTTATTTGGGCTGCAATTTCTGAGGCTGGTAACTTTAATGAACTTATCCTCTGCAGCAGAGGTAACTCTGGGTCTTCCTTTCCTGTGGTGGTGCTCATGAGACCCAGTTTCATTGTAGTGTTTCATGGTTTTTGCGACTGATTGAGTGACTGTCATGTCTTAAAACGATGGCCATGTGTGTGGGTAATGGAATTTTATCAAAGCCGCTTCCCATTCGCCTTTCAAATCTACTAGCTTGACAAACTTTGTCGTATAACTATAACTTGTATTATTTGGATAGATGTGACATGCTGAATTACTGGGGAGTGTAATATAAAATCCTGCATCACCCATGGTGAGTGTTTTCTCAGTAAATGACAAATTCCATCAACTTGTAATGTTTTTAAGGTCTCTGCAACAACTTCCTTCAAAGTTATCCAACTGTTGAATTTCTTGGGCCATCCCAGACATTTTACAAGACGTATTATATTCCGCTTCTGCCTTTTTCAGACATAAAAAAGTGGTTTTCTACTTTAAAAGTTCTATCCTTACCAACAACAATTCTTTGTAATTGCTGTTCATAAAATGTCCCCTCTACAGTATTTCATCACAATTATAATATTTCATTCTGTATACACTCGATGTACAGTATACGCTCTACTATTGTGAAGAACTCATCAGTATAACCTTTTCATATCCTTTTGTAAATGCACCTCTCATCTTTGAGTTTCTGACAATATCCCATACTTCAAACGTTTTTTAACCCTTAGAGGTGGTGTGTCGTAAACTTTTTTGAGAATCTGACAGAAATTTGTTTGGTCTCCTCCACAGGTTTCATTTGAATACTTCTATGGTAACTATGATTGTATCCTTGAACTAAGCACTCATGTCCGCAAGTTTATTTGAAATTGCGAGCTTATATTGTGAATAATAACTCTTTCTTTTCAAATAAATTGAAACCTGATGATGTAATATGTAGGTCTCTGAGCTGACAATCATTCTGAAACCTCCCGAATACAGAGTTTCTTGCAAGGGTTTCTCTAAATTTGATAGTTTGTCTTTCTTTACCCCCATACGCACCGGGGCTAAGGATCCTGGGACTAAACACCTCTCTCTGCAACTGGATCCTGGACTTCCTGATGGGCCGCCCCCAGGTGGTGAGGGTAGGTAGCAACACATCTGCCACGCTGATCCTCAACACTGGAGCTCCCCAGGGGTGCGTGCTCAGTCCCCTCCTGTACTCCCTGTTCACCCACGACTGCATGGCCAGGCACGACTCCAACACCATCATTACGTTTGCAGACAAGACAACAGTGGTAGGCCTGATCACCGACAACGACGAGAGCCTATAGGGAGGAAGTCAGAGACCTGGCTGGGTGGTGCCATAATAACAACCTATCCCTCAACGTAAACAAGACTAAGGAGATTATTGTGGACTACAGGAAAAGGAGGACCGAGCACACTCCCATTCTCATCGACGGGGCTGTAGTGGAGCAGGTTGAGAGCTTCAAGTTCCTTGGTGTCCTCATCACCAACAAACTAGAATGGTCCAAACACACCAAGACAGTTGTGAAGAGGGCACAACAAAGCCTATTTCCTCCTAAGGAAACTAAAAAGATTTGGCATGGGTCCTGAGATCCTCAAAAGGTTCTACAGCTGCAACATCGAGAGCATCCTGACTGGATGCACCACTGCCTGGTACGGCAACTGCTCGGCCTCTGACCGCAAGGCACTACAGAGGGTAGTGCGCATGGCCCAGTACATCACTTGGGCAAAGCTGCCTGCCATCCAGGACCTCTACACCAGGCGGTGTCAGACGAAGGCACTGAAAATTGTCAAAGACCCCAGCCACCCCAGTCACAGACTGTTCTCTCTACTACCGCATGGCAAGCGGTACCGGAGTGCCAAGTCTAGGACAAAAAGGCTTCTCAAAAGTTTTTACCCCCAAGCCATAAGACACCTGAGCAGATAATCAAATGGCTAACTGGAGTACCTGCAGTGACTCTTTTTGAGCTAACTCTCTTGCACTGACTATGCACACACACACTCACACATACCTTCACTGATGCCACACACACACACACACACACACACACACACACACACACACACACACACACACACACACACACACACACACACTTTCACACTCACCTCATACACTGCATTCGGAAAGTATTCAGACCCATTGACTTTTTCAACATTTTGTTAGATTACAGCCTTATTCTAAAACGGATTAAATTGTTGTTTTTTTCCTCATCAATCTACACACACCCGTAATGACAAAGCAAAATCAGTTTTTTAGAACTTTTTGTCAATTTATCACCAAAAAATCCTTGAAATATCACATTTACATAAGTATTCAGACCCTTTACTCAGTACTTTGTTGAAGCACCTTTGGCAGCGATTACAGCCTCGACTCTTCTAAGATGTTACAAGCTTGGCAAACCTGTATTTGGGGAGTTTCTCCCATTCTTCTCTGCAGATCCTCTCAATCTCTGTCAGGTTGGATGGGGAGCATTGCTGCACAGCTATTTTCTGGTCTCTCCAGAGATGTTTGCTCAGGTTCAAGTCAGTGCTCTGGCTGGGCCACTCAAGGAGATTCAGAGACATGTCCCAAAACCACTCCTTGATTGTCTTGGTCGTGTGCTTAGGGTCGTTGTCCGATTGGAAGATGAACCATTGCCCCAGTCTGAGGTCCTGAGCGCTCGGTAGCAGGTCTTCATCGAGGATCGCTCTGTACTTTACTCCGTTCATCTTTTCCTCGATCCTGACTAGTCTCCCAGTCCCTGTCGCTGAAAAACATCCCCACAGCATGATGCTGTCACCACCATGCCAGTTTTCTATACTCTTCCCCAGATCTGTGCCTCGACACAATCCTGTCTCGGACCTCTGTTGACAATTCCTTCCACCTCATGGCTTGGTTTTTGCTGTGACATGCACTGTCAACTGTGGGACCTTATATATACAGTTGTGTGCCTTTACAAATCATATCCAATCAATTTTATTTACCACAGGTGGACTCCAAATCAAGTTATATCTCAAGGATGATCAACGGAAACAGGAAAGACCGAGCTTAATTTCGAGTCTCATAGCAAAGGGTCTGAATACTTACGTGAGGATGTTTTTAGGACGTTCTTGTGATGTTGTGTCATGATCTCCTGAAGGTCCCCTGAATGTTCTAGGGACAGTGTGTCATGGTCCCCTGGAGGATTTTGTGTAGTTCCAGATTTGTCCCGGGGACGTCACCTGATGGTCACCTGATGATGGAAAAAATATGTTTTACGCAGGGCACGCACACCCTAGTTTCATGACACATCACCCCTTGTTACTGTTGCCAAGCTCATCAAGACCCTGATTGGTGAAGTGCAGTGTGACTGAAAAAACAAATGATGATTTTTATGACACTTATTCAGGAGTAACATAAAAACAGAATAATATGCCCACCAACATTAGACCGCTATATTGAAAACCCAAACTCAAATTGCTGAAAGTCAATGTAATTAAATAAATGAGAGAATAGTCAGATTAACTGATAATTAATATAGCAGTGCAGGTGTATTAAAGGTAATGACTGTGTAGGGGACTTCCAAGTCTACAGACTTTGGGGAGTAGCAGAAAGATCAGCACACATTACATCCAGAGGTTCTGAGTTCAAATCCCTGGTGGGGTCATATTGAAAAGTCAGTACTAAGTGAACATGTCAAATGTAATCCTATTGTGATTGATTAAAGATTTGTACACTATTTTATCGGAACAGCGTACCACTTACCTTAAAACCCCTATACCATTTCATGATTTCACTCATAATGGTTTGGGACACCTGGGACCATCACGTGACAAAAACCTCCAGGGGACTATGACACAATGTCCCAAAAACGTTCAGGGGACCATAACACAACGTCCCAAGAAACTGCTAAAAATGTCCTTTGGGACTTCCCCGAGACAAACCAGGAACTATACAAAGATCCCCCAGAGAACATTCCATTGGGAGCATCACGCGACGTCCTACGGACTAGTAAAATGAAAGACCTGAGAACGACCTAAAAAGGTCCTGACATGGTCCTCAGTGATGTCCTGGGTACTTACAGGGATCGAGATAAATGAACCCCAGAGAACGTTCCCATGGGACCATCACGCAACATTCTTAGAATGTTCTCAGAATGTCAGTGGGATAACCATCGCTCCAAATGTTCTCAGGATGTCCCGTGTTTGCTGGGACCCATTTTCCACAATCACAACACACACACACACAAACAAGGGTGTCTTGCTCACACACAAATAAAATAATTAAGACCCCAAAACCATATACTGAGAACCCCTATGGTATAAACACATGATGTCTATCCCCACGCCTCCTCATCAATCACGACTTTGGCACGCAAGGTATCGGATACTTTTGGGTATTTGAATTGCATTTGCTAGACATTTTTCTGCACTGTGGGAGCTAGAATCATAAGCATTTCTCTGCACCTGCTATAACACCTGCATATCTGTGTACGCGACCAATAAACTTTGATTTGATTTGAGAAAGATGCACAAAGACTATCAAACCGTCACTCAACCAGGGAGAAGGACAGTCATTTAAGAAAATCACCGAACATAGATACTGATATAACCACAAGTTCCAAGTGTTTCTACTTAAAAATCAGTCCTAGAAATCATGCTTGATTCTCTCTGCTTCTTCCGTTACTTGCCATACTCTTCAAATCTCTAGCGCTTCTAACAGAAAAGTGAATGAGAGAAGACAGACAGGGGAGGAGAGGGCAGTAGAAAGTCAGTGAAGGGATAACACAGCTGCTCTCTCTGCATGGTGATCTTGTTCATCTGCTGCCTCTCCTGGAGACAGAAAGTCTTTGAGCACTGCTGCCTGTAGCTGAGCGACAGTCTTGGAGCATTGTACACCCTGTAGCGAAGACTGGGTCGACACAGTCTTGGAGCATTGTACACCCTGTAGCGAAGACTGGGTCGACACAGTCTTGGAGCATTGTACACCCTGTAGCGAAGACTGGGTCGACACAGTCTTGGAGCATTGTACACCCTGTAGCGAAGACTGGGTCGACACAGTCTTGGAGCATTGTACACCCTGTAGCGAAGACTGGGTCGACACAGTCTTGGAGCATTGTACACCCTGTAGCGAAGACTGGGTCGACACAGTCTTGGAGCATTGTACACCCTGTAGCGAAGACTGGGTCGACACAGTCTTGGAGCATTGTACACCCTGTAGCGAAGACTGGGTCGACACAGTCTTGGAGCATTGTACACCCTGTAGCGAAGACTGGGTCGACACAGTCTTGGATTACTACAAAGTTAAGGTTCCGCAGTTGCCACTAGTTTTAGTGCTACAAAACCCTTCATTTGAACAGTTTACTGCCTGTAGCTGAGACTGGAGACTGGGTTTGAGAAGTCAACTTGCTAAAGGACCTGACTGAGGCCAGGTGTTCCAGTTTAGGCCAAGCTAAAGATGTAAAGGCCCGACGGACATTAATAACATACTGAATGTGGACCCATTAGGACAGAGTAGACATTGTAGTCTTTCTCTATGGGGAGTTAATGCATTGCCTTTATCTCAGTAATTCCTCATCAATATGCAAAACATGCACATCAAAGTCAAATAGTTTGCACTTTTCAATAAGTAAAGTTGAGCGGTAATGTGTGTGTAAGTGTGTTGGAATGCATGTGTGGCCGCATGCACGGACATGCTCTTTGTCATCTATGTTTATTCTTATTTTCCCTCTCCCTCCTTTCTATCTCTTTCACCCCTTCTCCACTCCCCTCCCTCTCTCTCTCTCATTTAGTTATTCTGCTCACGCACTCCTGCGGCACCCTTTCTTCACTCCTCAGACAGCCTGGGATGCCACTGTCTCGACAGACACTCCCACAATGCAATGCTTCTACTCCAGCTCCCTCAGTCTGGGCCAGGGCCTGGGTCTAGACCCATGCACACACATGCACACACACACGAACGCACACACACACACACACACACACACACACACACACACACACACACACACACACACACACACACACACACACACACACACACACACACACACACACACAAACACACTGGACCAGGGGTCTCCTACCTTTTCTAGCATGTTAGCTACTTTTAAATGATGAAACATGTCACGAGCTAATCATGATTTTTTTGTCCTAGCTTTCAAATTGTATTTTCCAAAATTCAGTTCTGTGTTTAATAATTCCTGTTTTTTTCCATTTTTTCACTCTCAAAATTCCAGTCATTCATAGAGAAACAAAGAAATAGGATGTTCTGAGTCCATGTCAATGCTTAAATTACATCAGAAGACCATTTGAGGGCTGTAAAAAAAACATGATTAATTGCGCATTTTGCAAGAGAGGAATGTGCTGGTCGAGCGATGTTTTTGCTGCTGCATACGTCAAAACAGTTGGCAAAACCAAAGCCCACCCAAATAATGATGATATAATTGTGCCAGGTAAGACTACTTTGCAGTTAACATTTAATTGAGAAGGTTTTGGGGAAAGTATTTCTGTCTAAATATAATTTATTATTATTATTACTACCCAGAAGACAGTTAGCATTATTGCTAACTGGCTACACTAAGTGAATGATAGACCAAAGTGCACACCACACAGACATACAGGGGCAATATTGCAGGAAATTAATTGGCATATATTTTTTGTTACGTTCAGCACTATAGGGGGAATGGGATATGTCAATGTGGATTTGAATGAATAGTAGCCAGGAGCTTGAGGTGTCAGATACTTGTGAGATTTGTTTATGACAGTTTGCATGGGAACATGTGAAAATACATGCACTTTCAGAATTGTTTGGTGAGCTACTCATGGGTGGGCTGCGAGCTTCTGGTAGCTCGCGATGGACGTGTTGTAGACCCCTGCACTGGACAGTGACCAGTAACTTATTTTGTACATAATGTTTCTGCCACCATGTCTTATGACCGAAAAGAGCTTCTTTATATTAGGGTAGCGATTACTCACCCCGTACTGGAGGAATTCTTCTTCTTTAACAGGTTCGATGGGAGGGATTTACTCCAGACACCCGACAAGGCCCTCATAACTGTCATTCGCAGGAGGAAAAGACGAAGATATCGTGGACGATGGTCCTGGTGCCTTGCAGGGCAGCGAGAGGGTAATCTACCTTTACCATCAGTCCTATTAGCAATGTACAATCAATGGGAAATAAAATAGACGAACTTCGAGCACTTATATCCTACCAACGGGACATTAAAAACTGTAATATCTTATGTTTCACAGAGTCGTGGCTGAACGACAACAATTAACATACAGCTGGCGGGTTTTAAGCTTTTTCGTCAGGATAGAACAGCGGCCTCTGGTAAGACAAGGTGCGGCGGCCTATCAATATTTGTAAACAACAGCTTGTCCACGAAATCTAAGGAAGTCTCAAGGTTTTGCTCACCTGAGGTAGAGTATCTCATGATACGCTGTAGACCACACTATTTACCAAGACAGTTAACTTCTATATTTTTCGTAGCTGTCTACATATCACCACAGACCGATGCTGGCTCTAAGTCCGCACTCAATGAGCTGCATACGGCCATAAGCAAACAAGAAAACACTCATCCAGAGGTGGTGCTCCTAGTGGCAGGGGATTTTAATGCAGGGAAACTCAAGTCCGTTTCACCTCTTTTCTATCAGCATGTTAAATGGGCAACCAGAGGGAAAAAACTCTAGACCACCTTTACTCCACACACAGAGATGCGTACAAAGCTCTCCCTCACCCTCCATTTGGCAAATCTGACCAAAATTATATTCTCCTGATTCCTGCTTACAAGCAAAGCCTAAAGCAGGA
Organism: Salvelinus fontinalis; assembly: GCF_029448725.1. Lineage (NCBI taxonomy): Eukaryota > Metazoa > Chordata > Actinopteri > Salmoniformes > Salmonidae > Salvelinus > Salvelinus fontinalis. Next base: position 55,879,582 of record NC_074673.1, read on the forward strand.
AGCACCAGAGACTCGGTGAGTAAGAAAGTGGTCAGATGAAGCAGATGCTAAGCTACAGGACTGTTTTGCTAGCACAGACTGGAATATGTTCTGGGATTATTCGGATGGCATTGAGGAGTACACCACATCAGTCACTGGCTTCATCAATAAGTGCATCGATGACGTCGTCCCTACAGTGACCGTACGTACTTACCCCAACCAGAAGCCATGGATTACAGGCAACATCCAAACTGAGCAAACTGGCATGGGTGCTCAGATCTTCAAATGGTCCTACAGCTGCACCATCGAGAGCATCCAGACTGGTTGCATTACTGCCTGGTATAGCAACTGCTTGGCCTCCGACCGCAAGGCACTACAGAGTGTATTGCGTACGGCCCAGTAAATCACTGGGGCCAAGCTTCCTGCCATGCAGGATCTCTATATCACGTGGTGTCAGAGGAAGGCCCTAAAAATTGTCAAAAACTCCAGCCACTCTAGTCATAGACTGTTCTCTCTGTTACCGCACGGCAAGTGGTACCGGAGCGCCACATCGAGTTCCAAAAGGCTTCTTAGCATCTTTAGCATACTGGTTATTGTTCGGAATTTCGGAAGACTGGCGTGCCCAAAGTAAACTGCCTGTTACTCAGGCCCAGAAGCTAGGATATGCATTAAATTGGTAGGATTAGATATAAGTTTCTAAAACTGTTCAAATAATGTCTGTGAGTATAACAGAACTGATATGGCAGGTGAAAATCTGAGGACAATCCATCCTGACATTTTTTTTTGAGGTCACAGGCCATTTCAATGCAAGCTTATGGGATTTACAAATAGATAGGACACAGCTTGCAGTTCCTATGGCTTCCACTAGATTTCAACATTCTTTAGAAAGCGTTTCAGGCTTGTTTTTTGAAAAATGAGCAAGTAGTTGTAGTTTTTCCAAGGTGTTTCTCATTTGAAAAGTAGTCTTGTTGACGCGTGAATGAGGTGCGCGCTCTTCGTTATTTATCTTCCCTATTGAACATACTATTCTCCGTCTTAAATATTATCATTCATTTAGATATTAGAGTACCTGAGGATTAATTAAAAACATTGTTTGACTTGTTTGGATGAACTTTACCAGTAACTTTTTGGATTCGTTTGTATGCACGTTGAACGAGTGGATTACTGAGATCATGGCACCAACTAAACTGACATTTTTGGATATAAAGAAGGACTTTATCAAACAAAACTACCATTCTTTGTGTAGATGGGACCCTTGGGATTGCAAACAGAGGAATATCTTCAAAGGTAAGTGATTTATTTAATCGCTATTTGTGATTTTGTGACGCCTGTGCTGGTTGAAAAAGTATTTTGATGTGGTGCACTGTCCTCAGATAATCACATGGTATGCTTTCGCCGTAAAGCCTTTTTGAAATCTGACAACGCGGTTGGATTAACAAGAAGTTAAGCTTTTAAATGATGTATAACACTTGTATTTTCATGAATACTTAATATTAGGATTTTTGTATTTTGAATTTCGTGCTCTGCAATTTCACCGGATGTTGTTGTAGGTGTCCCGCTAGCGGTTCATGCGCCCAAACAGGCTAACCACTAGGCTACCTGCCACCCCAGGTTTATTCAGGAACGTTTATTGTGCTACTTTGATGTGTCAAGTGGGTGAGATGTGCAGTCTGTGTTTGACTTTATGAATTTTGAGATGTCTGAGTTTAACTTCATATAGAAACTCGTTGTCCAAACCTACGATGGCACAGCTGTAATGGAATGTATCTGCTATTTGTATTTACAGCTAAGTCCACTCATGTTCTCTGATTAAGAGGTGATGACTACTCCACTCCACTACCATTGTCAACTCTCTCCTGACATGAACTGAAGCCACGTCTCATGTGCCCGCTCATTCACTGGCACATTGAATGTTTCCCTTCCAAGCACTGTGAGTACCCTTATCAATATTCTCTCATTACTATATGTAGAGGCAATCACATACACAATCACATTATTACACATCAAAGATTTTACTCCTTGCTTGGACTAACTCATTCTTAGCTCTTTTGTCAAACTGCGTAGTGTCTTGTGTTATTGTTTTTTGTCTTCCCAGTCAAATCCTGTCCTGCACTGGTCAAGCCTCTGAACACCTCAACTCATGCATCACACCCTCATTCAATCACTGCTGTGATCCCTTTCCAACACTGTAAGTAGCCTTCTCATTCCCCTTCCCCATAATATTATACTATAAATGTCTTTATTAAATGCTTTAGGTTTAAATAATGAGTCTTTGATGATTTTTGAAACACACTTTGTGGTCTGCGTGCCTTCCGCACCTGTACCGTGGGTCTCCCGTCCTCCTAAATTTACCAACTCACCAGCCTCCACTGATGTCAACTCATAGTCCAATATTGAAGTTGGAGGTGACAATCGATAGAGGAGGAATTGTACATCTAGTCCGTTTCAAGTTGCCCTTGGCTAGGACCAACACATACATTTAAGCTATTAAAACCTCAAGAACGATACTATGTTCACATGGCTTTGTCTCTGAAACTATGTGAAGGACAGAAAGAGAACAAGTGGAGAAATGATGTAAAAATCTTCTCCACTTGACTCCTGCCTACTAAAGGCTGTAGGAAAGGGGATACCTAATGCTGTACTCAATATCTATTAGTCTACAGGTGGCAGTACCTTGGTGCTAATCACCCTGAAAACACTACTGCTGCTGCCAAGACTACAGCGATATTAACCCATCTCATCTCACATGGCAGACAGGGAGAGGAGAGGAGAAGAGAAGAGAAGAGAAGAGAAGAGAAGAGAAGAGAAGAGAAGAGAAGAGAAGAGAAGAGAAGAGAAGAGAAGAGAAGAGGAGAGGAGAGGAGAGAGAGAGAGAGAGAGAGAGAGAGAGAGAGAGAGAGAGAGAGAGAGAGAGAGAGAGAGAGAGACGAGCTGCATAATATAGTCAAGGGAGCTGAACGTTGGGAAAGAGTGCGAGGTGGAAAGAGAGGAAGAGGGGAGAAGGGCATAGAGGAAAGGGAGGGGGAGAGATGAGAAAATAGAGGGGAGGAGGGGAGTAAGGGGCAGAAGGGGGATGGAGGAGGTGGGGGGTCCCTGGGACTTGCAGAGGAGTGCAATTCTCTTTAATGGGATGCCAGTTTGTCATACAATGGTGTTCCTTTTGTCTGAAATGAAATCTCAGGTTCAATTTCAGCTCAAGGGTTGGAGATTGGCCACACATGCTCTCATTAGCTGCCCTTCTCCAGAAACCCTGTCTCTTACCATTTTCTGTGTCTTTCTTTCTCTCTTCCTCCAATCCTAACATTTCCAACACTTCAATGTCAATTCAATGTCAATTTCAAGGGCTTTATTGGCATGGGAAACATATGTTTACATTGCCAAAGCAAGTGAAGTAGATAATATAAAAACACTAGTGAAATAAACAAAATAAAAACATTAACAGTAAACATTGCACACAGAAAAGTTCCAAAAGAATAAAGACAATTTAAATGTCAGATTATGTGCAAATAGTTACAAGTACAAAAGGGAAAATAAATATAAGGTTGTGTTTACAATGTGGTGTTTGTACTTCACTGGTTGCCCTTTTCTTGTGGCAACAGGTCACATATCTTGCTGCAGTGATGGCACACTGTGATGTTTCACCGAACAGATATGGGAAGTTTATCAACATTGGCTTTGTTTTCAAGTTCTTTGTGGGTCTGTGTAATCTTAAGGAAATGTGTGTCTCTAATATGGTCGTACATTTGGCAGGAGGTTAGGAAGTGCAGCTCAGTTTCCACCTCATTTTGTGGGCAGTGTGCCAGAGCGGTCTTCTCTTGAGAGCCAGGTCTGACTAGGCAGCCTTTCTCAATAGCAAGGCTATGCTCACTGAGTCTCTACATATTCCAAGCTTTCCTTAAGTTTGAGTCAGTCACAGTGGTCAGGTATTTATTCTGCCACTGTGTACTATCTGTTTAGGGACAAATAGCATTCTAGTTTGCTCTGTTTTTTTGTTAACTACTTGACACATTGAAAATAATTCTCTTTTTGTTTTCTCATGATTTGGTTGTGTCTAATTGTGTTGCTGTCCTGGGGCTCTGTGGGGTCTGTTTGTGTTTGTGAACAGAGCCCCAGGACCAGCTTGCTTAGGGGACCCTTCTCCAGGTTCATCTCTCTGTAGGTGATGGCTTTGTTATGGAAGGTTTTGGAATCACTTCCTTTTAGGTGGTTGTAGAATTGTGTAGTTGTTTCTTCCTGTGGGAAGAAATGTGTGTGCTTTGCCAATTTTAACCACATACTTGTTGTTTGTGTACATAGATGTTATAATGTTTGTTTTTCCCCCAACACCATTTTCCATAAATTTGTATAGCAGACCCTCATGCCAAATTGAATCTAAAGCTTTTTGAAATCAACAAAGCATGAGAAGACTGTTCCTTTGTCAATTAGAGTGTGCAGGGTGAATACGTGGTCTGGCGATACAACACAAGAGAAGCGTCTGGACATGAACACAGAACCAATACTGCCTGAAAAGTGATGCTAGGGAGTGCTAGCTAAAGGGGGAGTAATCAGGGTAGTGATGGAGTCCAGGTGTGCCTCATGATGGGGCGCAGGTGTGCGTAATGTCACGAACTGCCTCGAAGTTCGTAACAAAAAGGGAGACAATGTGGAGATAAGGAATAACAAAATATATTTATTAACTGAAGTAAACTAAATACAATTAACAATGGTGCGTGTAGTCAGTAATCAGTAGTGTAAGTGAGTGCTTGCGTGCATAAATGTAATAATGAAAGATGTTGAAAGGCGTCAACGCAACAAACAAAAATGGCCACAAAAATGCCACAACCAAAATCTATCAGTGTCTGCATGGAGAGAGTCTCCTCAATGAATGGGGAAGTTGTACATTTATCCTGGGACACACCCGAGCCCAGGTGTGTCCCATTTCGCTGACGACCCTCCCGGCTCCGCCCACCGACATCCTATTAAGGAAAACAAGAGCAAAGAAAAAACATTCGGCAGACAGATTGGGAGGGTTGTCACAGAGTTGGCAGGACCGCTTGTTAGTAAACCGGCAACGTCGAGCTCCAGCATCGGGGAGCGGGAGTAGACGTGACAGTAGCCCCCCTCCCTCCTGTTAGTTGGCAGTGAACTATGTGGCCATTGAGGGCAGCAATGTCGATCAGTTGGAAAAAGATCTTATACCACTTGGTAGTTTTCTGAACGCATTCCACAAAGCTGTTTATCATGTCCGCCTTATCCACTGCCCCCATTTTGACGTTACAGTCAAGCACACAGTCTGGTTTGATGTTTCTCTCTTCCGTCAGGTGGTCCACCTTCCCTGTGGCCGACATGGTTACTGTTTGGACAGTGGAGAGGACATGGATGTCTCGTTTGTCATTCCACTTTACTGCCAGCTGTTGACATTTCTCCTTGAACTCAACCTCCCCCTCTGCATCTTCCTGCTTCCGAATCCTGGCATCCCCTTCCTGTTCGACCTGACTGTGCCACAGGTCGTTGTGCTGTTGGAGAGCAGATGCTGGAAGAGTGTGGGACTGCTGTACCAATTGACCACATACAAAGTGTGTCCTTTGCCGAGATGAGGCGCCAGCATGGTCATCACCACGACCCGGACACCCCAAGCCCCTCATAATGTTGGATGTCAGTGTTGGACCTTGTGTAAACTATAATGTCCTGGACAAATCCTGTCTTGACGTCGCACATGACAAAGAACTTGACCCCAAACCTGTGCCTTTTAGAGGGAATATATTGACGGAACACCAGCCTACCCTTCCATAACATCAGGGACTCATCAATGCATAGGTCATTGTATGGCACAAAGACCCGACCAAATGCTGATGTCAGGCTGGTAAGAACATTTCTTATTTCGTGCACTGGGTCATTTAGGTTGGCAGTAGCATTGTTGAGGAAATGCAGGCATCACAGCAGAACTAGGAAGCGGTCTTGGGAAAAGAGGGGGTCAAAACATAGGATCTGTGCTCCAGTATTCTCTTAGGGAGTTCTTCACTATTCACCTGAGAAGGACTCTAACCAGGAAGGTATACATTTCACTAATTGTGGTTGTCACCCATTTAGCGAGTTTCGTCCTCACTCCTGACTCGCTCTTCACCTGTAGCTCCGAGGCATAGTGATTGGTCTCTCTCCCACCAGCTTCTCTGTCAGAAACAGCTTGAAGCACTCTGCCTCAGAGGGAAATGGGAAGGGGCTTTGCACTCCAGACTGGGACTCATCAAAGCAAACAGCAGGGCCAGGAGGGATGAAATGGCTGGTGGCTTTCCAGCTTCCATAGGCCTCATGTACTTCATCCACTGTGGGTCTGCCTACATCACCAATATCTTCAGAGGGACCTGGGACTTCGTCAGTGGACAAGGGGTCCTCAGATTCGGGGTTCTCAATGGCAAGAAGTTTGGGGGGGGGGGGGGCAGCTCTTCACTGTCACTGTCAGAATCTGATTCCTGACTTTCATACTAAGACTCACGGCTGCACCATCGAGAGCATCCTGACCGGTTGGATCACCGGCTGGTATGGCAACTGCTCAGCATCTGAACGTAAGGCGCTACAGAGGGTAGTGCGTACGGCCCAGTACATCACTGGGGCCAAGCTTCCTGCAATCCAGGAGGAAGCCCACATTTTTTTACGAGACTCCAGTCACCCAAGTCATAGACTGTTTTCCCTGCTACCTACATGTTCAAATTACCTTGACTAACCTGTACTCCTGCACATTGTCTCGGTACCGGTACCCCCTGTATATACCCTCGTTATTCTTATTTTATTGTGTTACTTTTTATTATTTTTTACTTTAGTTTATTTGGTAAATATTTTCTGAACTCTTCTTGAACTGCACTATTGGTTACGGGCTTGTAAGTAAGCATTTCACGGTAAGGTCCACACTTGTTGTATTCGGCGCATCTAACAAATAAAGTTTGATTTGATATGATTTGATTTGATAACTCAATTTAAGGTTGCATTACTCTATTGTTTATAACAGGAACAGGAACCATGTATACCTTTAAAAAAAGCAAAAGCTGTCAACTACATTGTCTGAGTAGGCTTATGTGTTAGGCTAGGTCAAATGTAGGGTGAAGTGGTGGTTTCATTACCACCACTTCACCCTACACAGATTACACCTAGTCCTAGAATAGAAATCTTTTTGGCTGGAGATTTTTCATTGATCTTGCTTTTTAGTCCAGGACTAGGGTTAATCTGTGTCTGGGAAAACATCCCCATGATGTTTTAATGAGTAGATTGGGATGATGTCTTAGATGAAAAAAACAAATTTACATAACCAAGTACATTAATTGGTTAAACCTACTCTAAGATATGTATTAGAGAGATTTGAATGCTAATCAACCCATCCACTGTGAGTACATCTGTTGTTGAGGTACAGTAGATCAACAAAGGTACAGTACTCTAGCAGTAGTCAAGCTGCTGATGATGAAAAGCCTCGTTAGTGCATAGGTCAAATTAGATCGACAATGTCCTGTCTTTTTCGGCTTCAGAAAAAAATCTATAATTTCACAAAAAATATGTTTTTTTTGTATGATTTGAAAGAAAATGTACAGAATGTGGATGAACAATAACCTAGCCTCCTCGTCTGCCTTTTTGGACATTGAAAAATGTACCGTTTTCATGTATGTACAGATTTACTCAAACAAAAGAGTGATCCAAAATGTTGAGCGATCCAAAATGTTGAAATGATCCAAAATGCTTGGTAAATACTGTATGTCCCCTTGACCATGGGGAAGAAATTCGGTGTTGCACTGCCTTACTGCATGTGCAACCCTGAAACGATTCCCTCTGGATCCAGACTCTCTTTGATTTTCCTAACCTGCATTGGTTTTGAAACGTTAAACATATGGGTCATACACGTAGACAGAGAGACAGACATAGTGAGACAGCCAGAAAGCCATGTCACTGCATCGGGAGTAGGGAAGCTACATGGAACTGCCAGTCTGTGTCCCAGACAGACAATATTGAGCCAGACTCAAGCATCATCATACAGCCTGGCAGTACTAGCAGCATCCATGTATTTTGGGCTCGGCCGAGCTGAATAAAGCTTCTTCCTATGGGGTGACGACAGCTGTGCACCATTGCTCTGGCCTGAAAGTGAATGAATGGGACAAAGGGTGTATGAGGAGAGTAAGGAGAAAGAGAGTGATGCTCTTTTACAGCAGCAGCGGGGTGAGGCGGGGTGAGGCAGCGTTCAGACGGGCTGGGCCAGCCATCTCTTGAGCAGGACGGGGTGTGTGAGGAGTGCTACTCTCCCTTTCCCTTTCTGCTAGCTGTAGCTATGTCTCTCACTCTGTGTCTGCTCGGCCCCGGGCCCTCAGCCATTTTGGAAAGTCTCTCTCTGTCTCTGTCTCTCACTACACGGCATGGATTGGACAGGCTGGGGCTGAGGCGTGGTCTGCTGTGTTATGGAGCAGGCGGAGGAGACGAGACTCACCAGGCAGCTGGCTCGCTGGCGTTTGGGGAGAGATTGGAGGCATGTTAGCAGAGAAAACTCTGCTGCGAAAAGCAGTCCTTTTCAGTCTTCACTTTTCCTAAGAATCTTCTGTCGTTTTTTCCCCTCAATCTTCTGTTAGGCTTCTATTATTTTTAGTCTTGCACTCTCTCACGCTCTCTCTCTCTCTCTCTCTCCTTCTCTCCTGCTCTTTTCTTCTCTGACTTTCGCTCTTTTTTTAAATGTTTGTGGTTCCATTTTTTCCCCCTGCCTGTTCGAGGAAATGCATTTTCGTCATCCCCTTGTTTGATTTGATTCGGGGAGTTTAAGACAAAGGGAAACATCCAACATTTTGGCACGGCTCAGGAGAGTCAGAACCGCAGCCAAGGACACTGCTGGTGTCCTAAAATCCCTGGGCAGAACGACACAGCGGCCCCCCCCAAAAAACACCACCCTTTAATTTGCATGGTCACAAACTCCACTTTCTCTGGAGCCAGCCCTGCGCAGCTACAGCAGCTCCTCCTCGACCATATCTCACCGTCTGCATTCAACCTTACGCCGTCTCTAGCTCGCCGTAGCTTTTTTCAAACCCCATCTTGAGGGTTTTGGGTTTTGTACCCCTGTAAATTAGGATAGGACAGGGGGACAGGAGAGGGAAAGAGGGGGAAAAAGAAAGTGTCTTTGCTTCGATTTCTGCCCGGTGACTTGGCAATATTCTCTTATTTGAACAGTGCTGTTGTTATTGGGCTTTTTTCACTAGTAGTTTCAGAACAATTCTGTGTGTTTTGGGGTGTACTGACATTGGGACGTGTTTGTGACTGTGTGTGTTTGTTTGTTTTTGTTTGTGTATCTGGGTCAGACAGGCTCTCTGCTCAGTTCAATGTGGTTGTAATGTGTGTATCTGGGTCAGACAGACTCTCTGCTCTGTTCAATGTGGTTGTAATGATTTATGTGTGTGTCGTTCCAGGTCTCTGCCTTATTTTTGCTGAAGGAACCGGCCTACTCTGTCCCTCAAGCCTGACTCCATTTTGACGCCAGATGAAGAGACGAGGAATGACCAGCCATGTGGTCCCCACACTATGCCAGCTCCAGCCCACACCATCGGCTACCTACTACCACACTGGTACGTTGGCATTTCTCTTTTTGTATTTCTCTACTTTCAGATCCATTCTTCTATCCTTGGTCTTGGTTTGTTGTGATAAGTTAATCAGTGTGACCTATGATTCTGTACCTCTCCTTACCTCACAGGACCCTAGCGGTGTATTGTTAACAGAACTTGTGAGTTCCTGTATTTCTGGCAGATAACTACGGTAAAATAAATAAAGCAAATGAAATCTCCGCCTCACGTATATTCACTCTCAGCTTGTGAAAAATGTTTTGCAGCGATTGTTGTGAAAGATAGTGTGCTGATGTACATGAACAAAACGTTGTGTTTTCTGAGACAAAATGCTATATTAATACGACCTCTCTTTGCCGTTTTCTATTGCATAATGCATCATTTAACGCATCTGCGTCCGGTTTCGCCGTCACATTTTAAATTGCACAATGCCAATTGAATGACCTTTTCGATTTGTAGCTGAATGTCTAAAGCGTTCTATAATTTCTGTATTTTAATAAGACATCAGTTGGTAGAGCATGGCGTTTGCGATGCCAACATAGTGGGATCGATTTCTCAGAGCCAACTATACATAAAAAAATGTATGCACTGTAAGTCGCTTTGGATAAAAATGTCTGTTAAATGGTATATATCACATGTTGTGTTTCTGTAGGGGGGTAAAAGACAGACAAGGTGGCTCTGCAGACCTCACTGGGTACTTTGACTGATTGTCAATTTCATGTGACCTTTCATTTGACATTTGACTGTTGTTGTCTTATTCATAGTGAAATGATACCTTTCTACACTTGTATATCCTAGGGTGACTCTCCCTCAAGCAGTTATTTAATTGTTGTCTTTATATAAGAGCTATGGCCAATATGTTCATTTTTAACTTGTTTTTTTTCTCTGCAATTCCGCATTGCACTATATTGTCAACTCACTGACACTGTGTCAAGTCGTAACAGATATTTTTAGCAAAGTCTGTGTCGGTCCATTTTTACATTACAATTCAGACATCAAGAAGACAGATAGACATATCTGAAATGAAATACTTCTTGTTCGTTCTGGATATTCATGGTGGACACTTATACGTAGATTTGTCATAGGCTACCTCTTGAAAATAATGAATATACGCTAACATAACAATACAAAAAGGCGTTGTAATAACCAATGTACTATTCTCTCTCCGCCCTTTCAGAGTTTGATATTGAGAGGCAAAAGCATGAGTCGTATAAGGGTTATACAACTAATGCCATAGTACATTAAGGGAAAAGGAAAGGGGGATACCTAGTCAGTTGTACAACTGAATGCATTCAACTGAAATGTGTCTTCTGCATTTAACCTTTAGAGGCATTCTGGTATTCTATATTTCCCTATTGTCGGCCTATGTCAGACACAGCGAGACTCCCAACAATGGATTATAAATGATAACGTTGTCTTTGACATGTTTCTATGTTCAGACAGGGTATCCTTCATCTCGTTTACTCCCTGAAGAGAACTTGCCAGCCGCCACAAACCCGTAGATCCGAACTTGTGTTGTCTGGCCACACAAGCTTGTGTCTATAGGTATGTGTCTGTGTGGCCATCACAGCACCCCTCTTTCACCTGGGAGTATACAATATAGCTATGCTGCAGCACCAAGCTGGAATCTTGTGACAGCAATCGTATCAGGCTATGTGATAGTATGAAGAAGCAGGGCTGGGCCTGGCTGGGTCATAGTAGGGAGAGAGGTACCTGAGATGAAAGGGTATAAAGGTTAAATGGTTAAAGGGTAACCATCATTGGAGCCCCGTGCTTAGGACAGTCTCACACCATCTACCGGGGCCGCATTCTCAACTGCTGCCCCCCCCTCCTGTAACCCTGCACCTCTGAACCCCTCACCCCAAAACCTGTACCGTGGTACATGCTTTTTTGACAAAACATTTGCTAGGAGACGCTAGAGCACCGTGTTGCACACACATTGTGGCAAATGTTCAGCCAAACTTGCAACTTGAGTTAACTGGGATGTGACCTAATTCAGCTAGTGCCCGCAACGGTAACCCCAAAACCGTACACCCCCTACTGTACCTTTCAACCTCAGACCCTCGCCCCCTACACCTCTATTGTACACCTCAGCCCTTTACCTCTCGACTCTCACCCCCTTCCACACCATCTTCCTCTATGCAGACAGTGTTCCCGCTGGTTGAGGTAGTAGGTTGTATAGTTCAGAGTGACATCACAGGAGATAACTGTACAGCCTCCTAGCTTTCCCTGAGGAAACGCTAATCGCCATGGTTTACCTGCTGGAAACTGCTGGAAAACGCGGAATAACTGCTGTCAACGTGTATTTGTATGTATGTGCTGGGTGGGGTTTGAATTTTTGCTGAGAGTTTTTCTGCACTGGAGGAAGATGCAGATGAGCTTTGTGATTTACATAAATTCACTAAAACCCACAGTGACACACGGTTATGTTAACAGTATGGCACATTTCATGTACTTTTGGCCAGCTAATAGTTTAACCACCGATCTGGCAAAAGTACATGCAATATAATTATTTTTTAACCTCCTCGACACTTTGATTGAGCTGTTGTGCAATCATACTCAATATTTTAATGGGATTTCACTGTTTGGATACACTATGCCACCTTTTTCTATAATGAGGCAAGGTTTATTACATAATGCAGGAAGGTTCAACGAGTTTGGCCTGTGTCACGGATCACCCCGGAACTTTCATTACGCACACCTGTTCCCACTGATTCGTACTTGTATGAGTGTGCCCTTTGGTTTCCATTGGGCTGTCGATTACTGTTACAATGTCCGTTAGTGCGTGTGAGTATCTGTGTGTTTTGGGCATTCGTGCCACGTCTATTGCGCAGATGATTACGGGTCTCGTCCCGTGTGTTAATCATTGTGTTATTTATTCGAGGTACTCCTCGCTCTTTTGTTTTGGGTTTCTACCCTGTGTTTTGTTACGTGGTTGTTCCGCCTTCGTCCCCGTGCCTTTACACGGCACGCCGTAATTTGGGCTTAATAAAAAAAAATATTACGCATTCCTGCGCCTGTCTCCCGAATAATTTATGCCAACGTGACAGCCTGTGTTTGTTCTCTCTCTTGGGTTACAGTTAGCCTACAGTACAGGTGTTGGACTTCCAGTTATGGACGGTTACAGGTTTACTCTCCAGATACGAAATATGACAGTGGCTGAGTCCCAAAATGGCGCCCTATTCCCTATGTAGTGCACTGCTTTTAACGGGCTCTGGTCAAAAGTATTGCACTACATAGTGCATAGGGGGGGGGGGGGGGTATTTGGGACGCCTTCAATGTCATCTATCTAACAATCACACTGATCACCTGAGTGGGAATGTGACTCTCCTAGACAAGTCCTTACCGTGAGTTCACTGACACGTACTGGAATGCAATGTTAAAACCTGTCTAGGATGAGGGTGCCGCTAGCGGCACTCCCCCCCCACCCCCACTGAAAAGGCAGAGCCGCGAAATTCATATTTAACTTTCACACATTAAAGTCCAATACAGCTAATGAAAGACACAGATCTTGTGAATCCAGCCAACATGTCCGATTTTTAAAATGTTTTACAGGGAAGACACAATATGTAAAGATGTAAATCTATTAGCTAAAAACACATTAGCATAATCCACCATTTTTCTTTGTCCACCAACAACAGTAGCTATCACTAATTCGGCTAAACTAAGATATTTATAGCCCCTAACCAAGAAAAAAACTCATCAGATGACAGTCTGATAACATATTTATGGTATGGGATAGGTTTTGTTAGAAAAATGTGCATATTTCAGGTAGATGGCATAGGTTACAATTGCACCCACCGTCACAAATGGACTAGAATAACTACATAGAGCAACGTGTTTACCTACTTACTAATCATCAAACATTTCGTAAAAATACACAGCATACACTAATCGAAAGACACAGATCCTGTGAATACAGACAATATTTCAGATTTTCTAAGTGTCTTACAGCGAAAACACAATAAATCGTTATATTAGCATAGCACATGTGCAAACATTACCCCAGCATTAATTCTAGCCAAAGTGAGCGATAACGTAAACATCGCCAAAATATATTATGTTTTTCACTAACCTTCTCAGAATTCTTCAGATGACACCCCTGTAACATCACATTACAACATGCATATAAGGTTTGTTCGAAAATGTGCATATTTAGCCACCAAAATCATGGTTAGACAATGACGAAAGTAGCCCAGCTGGTGAGAAAATGTCCGTGCGCCATATTAGACAGTGATCTACTCGTATACACAAATACTCATAAACGTGACTAAAAAATATAGGGTGGACAGCGATTGATAGACAATTTAATTCTTAATACAATCGCGGAATTACATTTTTTAAATTATCCTTACTTTTCAATACAGTTTGCGCAAAGCGAAGCTACGTCAAAAAACATGGCGTCCTAAGCCACTAACATTTTTCGACAGAAACACGATTTATCATAATAAAAATTTCCTACTTTGAGCTGTTCTTCCATCAGTATCTTGGGCAAAGGATCCTTTCTTGGGTCTAATCGTCTTTTGGTGGAAAGCTGTCCTCTTGCCATGTGGAAATGCCAACTGCGTTCAGCATGAACTGGAAGCGTGCCCAGCGATTCACAGCGTTTCAGAAATAAATGTCCCAAAATCGCACTAAACGGATATAAATTGCTATAAAACGCTTTAAATTAACTACCTTATGATGTTTTTAACTCCTATAACGAGTCTTAACATGACCGGAGAAAGATTACTCCCATCACTAATGCTTGGAACAGGTGCGGGTCGGTGTCCTCCAGGCGCATGACGCAGCTCCAAAAGAGTGACTAGCTACAGGGTTTTTTAATTTATAGTGCCTGTGAACGCGCAATCAACCCCATTCAAATCGTCATCACGTAAAGGCATCCAGGGGAAGACGTAAGCAGTGTCCGTATACTCATAGCAATAACAGTGGCCTTTTAACTGACTCCAGATCAGGGGCCAACATTTCTGAAATCTGACTCCATGTCAGGGAAATTGCTGTAGAATGGGTTCTGTTCCACTTAGAGACAAAATTTCAACTCCTATAGAAACTATAGACTGTTTTCTATCCAATAATAATAATAATATGCATATTGTACGATCAAGAATTTTGTAGGAAGCCGTTTCAAAAATTACACGATTACCATAAATAGTGACAACAGCGCCCCCAGCCTCAACAGGTTAAGTATGTGAGCGGTTGATCTTCACTTATCGATGGCACATTTAATAGATTTTTGCCACCAGTCAATTGGTCTTCACTTGATCAAGCACTGATAAGATAAGGGAGGCCAGTTAGTAGAGATGAGCATTTGTATCCTTGTTTTAAATGCAATCGCCACAGTATGATTGTACAACTTCTCTCTCATTTGAATAAATACAGTTTGATTGTACATGTAAAGCTCTAATTTGACTGAATCTTACAGCTCTGTTTCTTACTCCATTAGACTGGACTGGCCTAGTTAGTCTTGTCTATAGGTTCCACCACAGTCTGTAGAGTAGTGTAGACATATTGCCTCCTTCCCATTCCTCTGGGCAGTACGCAGCCAGGCCAAAGTTATCCAGCGGTTGCCCCGTGTTGGTGAGACGTGGTAGTGGTATATAGTAGTGTGTGCTGTGGTAGGAGGGACTGGTGTGACGATCCTGACTCTGTTCTCTGTCCCAAGGCCACCGGGTAAGGTGGGAGGGGGTTGGGAGAGTAAGGGGTGGGGGAGACGGAGGGTAGAGGTGAATAGTTAATGGCTCGTAGAAGGTGGAGAGGGGATATGGTGGTAGTGAAGGGGAGGTAGGAATGTACAGTGAACCCGCGGACTCAATCTGTCACGATTTACAATCGCCTCCTTTCGGTGCTCCGAACCTGGATGGAATATGAAGAAGATTTTGTCAGTGAGTGTGTGTGTCCTTTTGCACGTGTGTATATGTGTGTGTGTGTGTGTGTCTCTATTTGTTTGTGTTTGCGTGTATCTGTGTATGTTTGTTAGTGTTTGCGTGTGTATCATTAGTCTACAGCAGAGCAGTGTGTATCATTAGTGTAGAACAGAGCAGTGTGTATCATTAGTCTAGAGCAGAGCAGTGTGTATCATTAGTCTAGAGCAGAGCCGTGTGTATCATTCGTCTAGAGCAGAGCAGTGTGTATCATTAGTCTAGAGCAGAGCAGTGTGTATCATTAGTGTAGAACAGAGCAGTGTGTATCATTAGTCTAGAGCAGAGCAGTGTGTATCATTAGTCTAGAGCAGAGCCGTGTGTATCATTCGTCTAGAGCAGAGCAGTGTGTATCATTAGTCTAGAGCAGAGCAGTGTGTATCATTAGTCTAGAGCAGAGCAGTGCGTATCATTAGTCTAGAGCAGAGCAGTGTGTATCATTAGTCTAGAGCAGAGCAGTGTGTATCATTAGTCTAGAGCAGAGCAGTGTGTATCATTAGTCTAGAGCAGAGCAGTGTGTATCATTAGTCTAGAGCAGAGCAGTGTGTATCATTAGTCTAGAGCAGAGCAGTGTGTATCATTAGTCTAGAGCAGAGCAGTGTGTATCATCAGTCTAGAGCAGAGCCGTGGGTAACATTAGTCTAGAGCAGAGCAGTATGTATCATTAGTCTAGAGCAGAGCCGTGTGTATCATTAGTCTAGAGCAGAGCCGTGTGTATCATTAGTCTAGAGCAGAGCCGTGTGTATCATTAGTCTAGAGCAGAGCAGTGTGTATCATTAGTCTAGAGCAGAGCAGTGTGTATCATTAGTCTAGAGCAGAGCAGTGTGTATCATTAGTCTAGAGCAGAGCAGTGTGTATCATTAGTCTAGAGCAGAGCAGTGTGTATCATTAGTCTAGAGCAGAGCAGTGTGTATCATTAGTCTAGAGCAGAGCAGTGTGTATCATTAGTGTAGAGCAGAGCAGTGTGTATCATTAGTGTAGAGCAGAGCAGTGTGTATCATTAGTGTAGAGCAGAGCAGTGTGTATCATTAGTGTAGAGCAGAGCAGTGTGTATCATTAGTGTAGAGCAGAGCAGTGTGTATCATTAGTCTAGAGCAGAGCAGTGTGTATCATTAGTCTAGAGCAGAGCAGTGTGTATCATTAGTGTAGAGCAGAGCAGTGTGTATCATTAGTCTAGAGCAGAGCAGTGTGTATCATTAGTCTAGAGCAGAGCAGTGTGTATCATTAGTGTAGAGCAGAGCAGTGTGTATCATTAGTGTAGAGCAGAGCAGTGTGTATCATTAGTGTAGAACAGAGCAGTGTGTATCATTAGTCTAGAGCAGAGCAGTGTGTATCATTAGTCTAGAGCAGAGCAGTGTGTATCATTAGTGTAGAACAGAGCAGTGTGTATCATTAGTCTAGAGCAGAGCAGTGTGTATCATTAGTCTAGAGCAGAGCAGTGTGTATCATTAGTCTAGAGCAGAGCAGTATGTATCATTAGTCTAGAGCAGAGCAGTGTGTATCATTAGTGTAGAACAGAGCAGTGTGTATCATTAGTCTAGAGCAGAGCAGTGTGTATCATTAGTCTAGAGCAGAGCAGTGTGTATCATTAGTCTAGAGCAGAGCAGTGTGTATCATTAGTGTAGAGCAGAGCAGTGTGTATCATTAGTCTAGAGCAGAGCAGTGTGTATCATTAGTCTAGAGCAGAGCAGTGTGTATCATTAGTCTAGAGCAGAGCAGTGTGTATCATTAGTCTAGAGCAGAGCAGTGTGTATCATTAGTCTAGAGCAGAGCAGTGTGTATCATTAGTGTAGAGCAGAGCAGTGTGTATCATTAGTCTAGAGCAGAGCAGTGTGTATCATTAGTCTAGAGCAGAGCAGTGTGTATCATTAGTCTAGAGCAGAGCAGTGTGTATCATTAGTCTAGAGCAGAGCAGTGTGTATCATTAGTCTAGAGCAGAGCAGTGTGTATCATTAGTGTAGAGCAGAGCAGTGTGTATCATTAGTCTAGAGCAGAGCAGTGTGTATCATTAGTGTAGAGCAGAGCAGTGTGTATCATTAGTCTAGAGCAGAGCAGTGTGTATCATTAGTGTAGAGCAGAGCAGTGTGTATCATTAGTCTAGAGCAGAGCAGTGTGTATCATTAGTGTAGAGCAGAGCAGTGTGTATCATTAGTCTAGAGCAGAGCAGTGTGTATCATTAGTGTAGAGCAGAGCAGTGTGTATCATTAGTCTAGAGCAGAGCAGTGTGTATCATTAGTGTAGAGCAGAGCAGTGTGTATCATTAGTCTAGAGCAGAGCAGTGTGTATCATTAGTGTAGAGCAGAGCAGTGTGTATCATTAGTGTAGAGCAGAGCAGTGTGTATCATTAGTGTAGAGCAGAGCAGTGTGTATCATTAGTCTAGAGCAGAGCAGTGTGTATCATTAGTGTAGAGCAGAGCAGTGTGTATCATTAGTCTAGAGCAGAGCAGTGTGTATCATTAGTGTAGAGCAGAGCAGTGTGTATCATTAGTCTAGAGCAGAGCAGTGTGTATCATTAGTGTAGAGCAGAGCAGTGTGTATCATTAGTCTAGAGCAGAGCAGTGTGTATCATTAGTGTAGAGCAGAGCAGTGTGTATCATTAGTCTAGAGCAGAGCAGTGTGTATCATTAGTGTAGAGCAGAGCAGTGTGTATCATTAGTCTAGAGCAGAGCAGTGTGTATCATTAGTGTAGAGCAGAGCAGTGTGTATCATTAGTGTAGAGCAGAGCAGTGTGTATCATTAGTGTAGAGCAGAGCAGTGTGTATCATTAGTGTAGAGCAGAGCAGTGTGTATCATTAGTGTAGAGCAGAGCAGTGTGTATCATTAGTGTAGAGCAGAGCAGTGTGTATCATTAGTGTAGAGCAGAGCAGTGTGTATCATTAGTCTAGAGCAGAGCAGTGTGTATCATTAGTGTAGAGCAGAGCAGTGTGTATCATTAGTCTAGAGCAGAGCAGTGTGTATCATTAGTCTAGAGCAGAGCAGTGTGTATCATTAGTGTAGAGCAGAGCAGTGTGTATCATTAGTCTAGAGCAGAGCAGTGTGTATCATTAGTCTAGAGCAGAGCAGTATGTATCATTAGTCTAGAGCAGAGCAGTGTGTATCATTAGTCTAGAGCAGAGCAGTGTGTATCATTAGTCTAGAGCAGAGCAGTGTGTATCATTAGTGTAGAGCAGAGCAGTGTGTATCATTAGTCTAGAGCAGAGCAGTGTGTATCATTAGTGTAGAGCAGAGCAGTGTGTATCATTAGTCTAGAGCAGAGCAGTGTGTATCATTAGTCTAGAGCAGAGCAGTGTGTATCATTAGTGTAGAGCAGAGCAGTGTGTATCATTAGTCTAGAGCAGAGCAGTGTGTATCATTAGTGTAGAGCAGAGCAGTGTGTATCATTAGTCTAGAGCAGAGCAGTGTGTATCATTAGTGTAGAGCAGAGCAGTGTGTATCATTAGTCTAGAGCAGAGCAGTGTGTATCATTAGTGTAGAGCAGAGCAGTGTGTATCATTAGTCTAGAGCAGAGCAGTGTGTATCATTAGTCTAGAGCAGAGCAGTGTGTATCATTAGTGTAGAGCAGAGCAGTGTGTATCATTAGTGTAGAGCAGAGCAGTGTGTATCATTAGTGTAGAGCAGAGCAGTGTGTATCATTAGTGTAGAGCAGAGCAGTGTGTATCATTAGTGTAGAGCAGAGCAGTGTGTATCATTAGTGTAGAGCAGAGCAGTGTGTATCATTAGTGTAGAGCAGAGCAGTGTGTATCATTAGTCTAGAGCAGAGCAGTGTGTATCATTAGTGTAGAGCAGAGCAGTGTGTATCATTAGTCTAGAGCAGAGCAGTGTGTATCATTAGTCTAGAGCAGAGCAGTGTGTATCATTAGTCTAGAGCAGAGCAGTGTGTATCATTAGTCTAGAGCAGAGCAGTGTGTATCATTAGTCTAGAGCAGAGCAGTGTGTATCATTAGTCTAGAGCAGAGCAGTGTGTATCATTAGTCTAGAGCAGAGCAGTGTGTATCATTAGTGTAGAGCAGAGCAGTGTGTATCATTAGTCTAGAGCAGAGCAGTGTGTATCATTAGTCTAGAGCAGAGCAGTGTGTATCATTAGTCTAGAGCAGAGCAGTGTGTATCATTAGTGTAGAGCAGAGCAGTGCGTATCATTAGTGTAGAGCAGAGCAGTGTGTATCATTAGTCTAGAGCAGAGCAGTGTGTATCATTAGTGTAGAGCAGAGCAGTGTGTATCATTAGTCTAGAGCAGAGCAGTGTGTATCATTAGTCTAGAGCAGAGCAGTGTGTATCATTAGTCTAGAGCAGAGCAGTGTGTATCATTAGTGTAGAGCAGAGCAGTGCGTATACTGCTATACTTTACATCTCTCTCTCATTTCAATGTTCAATTTAAGGGGCCTTATTGGCATGGGAAACTTATGTGACATAGATAATAAACACAGTTGAAATAAGTGTAACGCTCGTTGTTGGAAGGATTGGACCAAGGTGCAGCTTGGAAGGCGTTCATCCTGTTTATTAATGTGAACCAGCAACAAAACAATAAAGAGTAACAAAACGAACGTGCAGCTTTGTAGTGCAAAAAGGCTACAATACAAAAACAAGATCCCACAACCAACAGGTGGGAAAAGGCTGCCTAAAGATGATCCCCAATCAGAGACAACGATAGACAGCTGCCTCCGATTGGGAGCCATACTAGGCCAACCTAGAAACAAAAAACTAGAATGCCCACCCTAGTCACACCCTGACCTAACCAAATAGAAAAAGAAAAGGATCTCTAAGGTCAGGGTGTGACAATAAGCAGTAGAAAATTAACAGTAAACATTACACTCACAAAAGTTCCAAAAATAAAGATATTTAAAATGTCATATTATGTCTATTTACAGTGTTGTAATGATGTGCAATTAGTTAAAGTACAAAGGGGAGAATAAATACACATAAATATAGGTTAATTTCTCTGTAGGTGATGGCTTTGTTATGGAAGGTTTGGGAATCGCTTCCTTTTAGGTGGTTGTAGAATTGAATGGCTCTTTTCTGGATTTTGATCATTAGCGGGTATTGGCCTAACTCTGCCCTGCATGCATTATTTGGTGTTTCACATTGTACACAGAGGATATTTTTGCAGAATTCTGCATGCAGAGTCTCAATCCCATTTTGTGAATTCTTGGTTGGTGAGCTGACCCCAAACCTCACAACCATAAAGGGCAATCGGTTATATAACTGATTCAAGCATTTTTTTGCCAGAACCTAATTGGTATGTTAAATTTAATGTTCCTTTGGATGTCATAGAAGGCCCTTCTTGCCTTGCTTTGTGGAAGTTACCGGTGGCACTGATGTTTAGGCCGAGCTATGTATAGTTTTGTTGTGTACTCTAGAGTAACTGTCACGATCGTCGTAATAACATTCGGACCAAAGCATAGCGTGATATGGGTTCCACATGTTTATTGAATGAAACACAAAAACAATAAAGAACGACCGAAACGTGAAGTAAATGAAGTGCTCACAGGCAACTACACATAAACAAGATCCCACAAAACACAGTGGGGAAATGGCTGCCTAAATATGATCCCCAATCAGAGGCAACGAAAAACAGCTGCCTCTGATTGGGAACCATACCAGGCCAACATAGAAATAAACAACCTAGATTACCCACCCTAGTCACACCCCGACCTAACCAAAATAGAGAATAACAAGGCTCTCTATGGTCAGGGCGTGACAGCAACAGTGTCTAGATGGAATTTGTATTCATGGTCCTGTCAACTGGACCTTTTTTGGAACACCATTATTTTTGTCTTACTGATATTTACTGTCAGGGCCCAGGTCTAACAGAATCTGTGCAGAATATCTAGGTGCTGCTGTAGGCACTCCTTGGTTGAGGACAAAAGCACCAGATCATAAGCAAACAGTAGACATTTGACTTCAGATTCTAGCGGAGTGTTCTAGTGCCCTCGCCAATTTGTTGATATATATGTTGAAGAGGGTGGGATTAAGCTGCATCCCTGTCTCACCCTTCGGCCCTGTGAAAAATAAATGTGTGTGTTTTTTGCCCATTTTAACCGCACACTTGTTGTTTGGGTACATGGATTTTATAATGTCATATGTTTTTCCCCCAACACCACTTTCCATCAATTTGTGAGCAGACCCTCATGCCAAATTGAGTCAAAAGCTTTTTGAAATCAACAAGCATGAGAAGACTTAGCCTTTGTTTTTGTATTGTTTGTTTGTCAGTTAGGGTGTGCAGGGTGAGTACGTGGTCTGTCGTACTGTAATTTGGTAAAAAGCCAATTTGACATTTGCTCAGTACGTTGTTTTCGCTGAGGAAATGTAAGAGTCTGCTGTTAATGATAATGCAGAGGATTTTCCCCAGGTTGCTATTGACACATATCCCCCAGTAGTTATTGGGGTCAAATTTGTCCCCACTTTTGTGGATTGGGATGATCAGTCCTTGGTTCCAAATATTGGGGAAGATGCCAGAGGTGAGGATGATGTTAGAGTTTAAGTATAGCCAACTGGAATTTTGTGGCCTGTATATTTTATCATTTAATTTAGGATACCTTTAAACCCACAGGCCTTTTTGGTTTGGAGGGTTTGTATTTCGTCCTGTAGATAATTCAATGTAATTGGAGTGGGCTCTGGAAGTCTTTAATAGTTGATTCTAAGATTTGTATTTGAACATGTATGTGTTTGATGTTTGTTCATTGTTATAGACCCCAAACATATTGGAGAAGTGGTTTATCCATACATCTCCGTTTTGGATAGATAACTCTTTGTGTTGTTGTTTGTTTAGTGTTTTCCAATTTTCCCAGAAGTGGTTAGATTCTATGTATTTTTCACTTACAATGAGCTGATTTCTGATGTGCTGTTCCTTCTTTTTCCGTGTTATAATTATGTGTTGTTTAAGTGATTCACCATAGTGAAGGCGTAGGCTCCGGATTTTCTGGGTCTCTATTGTTTTGGTTCGATAAGTTTCTCAATTTCATTCTTAGGTTTTTGCATTCTTCATCAAACCATTTGTCATTGTTGTTCATTTTCTTAGGTTGTCTGCTTGAATTTTTGGGGATTTGATAGGGAAGCTGAGAGGTCAAATATAGTGTTTAGGTTTTCTACTGCCAAGTTTACACCTTCACTGTTACAGTGAAACCTTTTTTTCCAGGAAATTGTTTAGATGGGATTGAATTTGTTGTTGCCTAATTGTTATTTGGTAGATTTCCACACTATTTTCCTTCCATCTATAGCATTTCTTAATATTATTTGGCTTTGATGCCTCATGATTGAGCAAGGCTCTATTCAAGTAAAGTGTGATTTTGCTGTGATCTGACTGGGGTGTCAGAGGACTGACTGTGAAACTCTGAGAGACTCTGGCTTGAGGTCAGTGATAAAGTAGTCTACAGTACTACTGCCGAGAGATGAGCTATATGTGTACCTACCATAGGAGTCCCCTCAAAACCTAAAATGTTCCTGTTTTGACTAATTTAATTGAGTGGGTTAGGTATGTTCTATACCAAATTAGGATATCCCCTGAGTATCTTCCCAGTTTCACACCTGTTAGTTTGGTGGATGGGACTACCAGCTCTCTGTAACCTAGAGGGCAACCAGTGGGTCCGTCTCCTTTCTACCATGTTTTTTGTAGGATGACAATGTCTGTATTTCCAATTTCTTTGATTAAGTCTGGGTTCTTGTTCTTTAGGCCAAAGACAGATGACCTCAGACCTTGTATAGTCCAGGATGAGATAGTAAAAAGCTTTGTGTTCCATAGTGTCTACTGTTGTTTTCGTGTGGTTTAGGCCACCACACGAAACATCACAGTAGGTGTTAGCAGAGCATGTTGAGCATCTGATACATACTTCTTAGGTCGCAGGATGGGGCTTGGGTGGGTGTAATAGTAGGGGTTGGGCCTGGTGCTTTGTCTCACAGCCTGGGCATATATCCTGCTGTCATGTTGAGGTCCTTGCCGCTGGGGCGGGGGGCATGGGGTGGGCAGAAGTGGCATAGGTCTGATATGGGGGGCCTATATATGGTGTGGCCAGGGTTTGCTTAGGGTGGTCTTAACTGGTTGGGATGTGCCTAGTGATGCTGTGGTCTGGGTGTAGGTTCTCTTGGCGACGGTTCTCTCTGTGCAGGTCTTTCAGGAGGGGATCTTACAGGTCTGGGAGGGGGTCTCGTTGGTCTGGGCGGGGTGTCCATTGCTCTGTTGCTCCTGTGTGAGGTGCTGGGACTATGGTTGAGGTTGACATCCTTCGGGTTCCTGGCAAAAGTTGGGATTGCTGCCATGTAGAGGTGGACCTGGTCGTAAAGGCTGTTCATATCCAGGGTGGAGTGGTGGGCCAGGTAGACATTAGGTTTTGAGGCACAGTCTCGCGAAATGCTTGTATTTACCTGCTGTATGGTGGCAGGGTGAAAGTATATTCTTGGTAGCAGGGTGGAGATAACCACTTGTGTGTTGGGGAAAGTGGAAGAAGCTTTTTCAGTCACTCCCTTGAGTGCTGTTGCCACCGTTTCCTGCTGGGCCCTCAGGTCATTTGTGCCTGAATGAATTATGATGTGGCTGGGGCACCCTAGTCTGTCCTCTGACAACAGCTCCAGGGAATGCCTAGTGTATGGGCAGTGTGTGGGTTAGTGTATGGGCTATCAGAGGAGCTGACAGGAGGGTTGTTTGGAGAGGATGGGGTCTAATGGGTTGGTGGGTCCTGTGTTGTCTGTCCCATTGTGGTGTTGAGGTTGTGGTCTGGGTCTGAGGCGGGCTGTTCTGCTGGCTTCTCTGGGGGAGTGTCCTGCTCTCTGTCACACCTCAGCTTTCTCACCTCGTCCTTCAGCGCCATGTGTGCCTCTTTAAGTTTTCTCAGCTCAGTCCATAGAGCAGCCAGCTCTCTCAGACAGACGTTATTCTCCACCTTCTGCCCTCCAGGTCTTGTTGGGGGAAAGTAGTTGTGCCGGTCTGTTTTGTGGGTTTGTTCTGTCTGGATTGTGTGGACCAGCTCTCTGAGCTCCACCACGTCTCTCTCCAGCTCTGTGAATGTATCCCTCTCAATGATGGAGGAGCAGTGCAGTTGTGGGACCTGGGTGTGTTCAGTGCTTGGAGGGGGGGGGGGTTACTATCCTCGTCCGCAGGACAGTTTGAAGAGGTGTGATCAGACACACTCAGGAGGGGGGATTCGTCACAGAGAGAGATATTTCTTCCCATAAAAGTCCTGCTGGAACTGCATAAAAGTCCTGCTGGAACTGCATGAGGATGCAATGCACCATTCCTGTCCCAGACTTGTACACGTTGAAAGAGGTTGTTTCAATTTCCTTAATGTCTAGTATTCCACCCTGGGCCAAAACACTTTCTCTTGACATAGGGGTAGTGTGCTCTAATAGCACTGTGTCATGCCAGGGGATGGTCTGGTTAATATATCACTGTGTCAGGCCAGGGGATGGTCTGTGTTAATATAGCACTGTGCCATGCCAGGGGATGGTCTGGTTAATATAGCACTGTGCCATGCCAGGGGATGGTCTGGTTAATATAGCACTGTGTCATGCCAGGGGATGGTCTGGTTAATATATCACTGTGTCATGCCAGGGGATGGTCTGTGTTAATATAGCACTGTGTCATGCCAGGGGATGGTCTGTGTTAATATAGCACTGTGTCAGGCCAGGGGATGGTCTGTGTTAATATATCACTGTGTCATGCCAGGGGATGGTCTGGTTAATATAGCACTGTGTCAGGCCAGGGGATGGTCTGTGTTAATATATCACTGTGTCAGGCCAGGGGATGGTCTGGTTAATATAGCACTGTGTCAGGCCAGGGGATGGTCTGTGTTAATATAGCACTGTGTCATGCCAGGGGATGGTCTGGTTAATATATCACTGTGTCAGGCCAGGGGATGGTCTGTGTTAATATAGCACTGTGCCATGCCAGGGGATGGTCTGGTTAATATAGCACTGTGCCATGCCAGGGGATGGTCTGGTTAATATAGCACTGTGCCATGCCAGGGGATGGTCTGGTTAATATATCACTGTGTCATGCCAGGGGATGGTCTGTGTTAATATAGCACTGTGTCATGCCAGGGGATGGTCTGTGTTAATATAGCACTGTGTCAGGCCAGGGGATGGTCTGTGTTAATATATCACTGTGTCATGCCAGGGGATGGTCTGGTTAATATAGCACTGTGTCAGGCCAGGGGATGGTCTGTGTTAATATATCACTGTGTCAGGCCAGGGGATGGTCTGGTTAATATAGCACTGTGTCAGGCCAGGGGATGGTCTGTGTTAATATAGCACTGTGTCATGCCAGGGGATGGTCTGGTTAATATAGCACTGTGCCATGCCAGGGGATGGTCTGGTTAATATAGCACTGTGTCAGGCCAGGGGATGGTTTGGTTAATATAGCACTGTGCCATGCCAGGGGATGGTCTGGTTAATATAGCACTGTGTCATGCCAGGGGATGGTCTGTGTTAATATAGCGCTGTGCCATGCCAGGGGATGGTCTTGTTAATATAGTACCATGCCAGGGGATGGTCTTGTTAATATAGTACCATGCCAGGGGATGGTCTGTGTTAATATATCACTGTGTCAGGCCAGGGGATGGTCTTGTTAATATAGTACCATGCCAGCGGATGGTCTGGTTAATATAGCACTGTGTCAGGCCAGGGGATGGTCTGTGTTAATATAGCACTGTGCCATGCCAGGGGATGGTCTGGTTAATATAGCGCTGTGCCATGCCAGGGGATGGTCTGTGTGGAAAATTAAGTTACTTTCGTTCCTCTCTTTGTAGCAATCAGCAAATAGTGTCTCTGGGTTGTCCTTGATAAAAAAATATATACTTATTCCTTGCAGTGTTATTTGTAATATCCATACTGTACACGGATAAGCCATTGGAGACTCAAAGGCCTCTGCATTTGGGTGTGGGGGTTGTGCATCTCTCCTGCCATTGTTGGGCTCAAGAGTTTTCACACATCTGACTTCACACTTCAGTGCTAATTTTAGGTGCCGCCAGGTCTGGTCTGTCCTAGCAGCTTGGTAGCTTAGTATACTTATGTACTTAGTTTATATAACAAAATTACCTAGAGATTATTGCCTTTTACTTTTTAGTTTCAGAAGTAGGTTCAGACTAAATATTACTCACTCAGTTTTGTGTTGAATGGTAATTCCAGGGTCTGCTGTGTTTCTTCGGCAGGTTCCACTGCGTTTCTTCTGCAGGCTCCACTGTGTTTCTTCTGCAGGCTCCACTGTGTTTCTTCTGCAGGCTCCACTGTGTTTCTTCTACAGGTTCCACTGTGTTTCTTCTACAGGTTCCACTGTGTTTCTTCTACAGGTTCCACTGTGTTTCCTCTGCAGTTTCCACTGTGTTTCTTCTGCAGGTTCCACTGTGTTTCTTCTGCAGGTTCCACTGTGTTTCTACTACAGGTTCCACGGTGTTTCTACTACAGGTACCACTGTGTTTCTTCTGCAGGTTCCACTGTGTTTCTTCTACAGGTTCCACTGTGTTTCTTCTACAGGTTCCACTGTGTTTCTTCTACAGGTTCCACTGTGTTTCTACTACAGGTACCACTGTGTTTCTTCTGCAGGTACCACTGTGTTTCTTCTGCAGGTTCCACTGTGTTTCTTCTACAGGTTCCACTGTGTTTCTTCTACAGGTTCCACTGTGTTTCTTCTGCAGGTTCCACTGTGTTTCTTCAGCAGGTTCCACTGTGTTTCTTCTAAAGGTTCCACTGTGTTTCTTCTACAGGTTCCACTGTGTTTCTTCTGCAGGTTCCACTGTGTTTCTTCTACAGGTTCCACTGTGTTTCTACTACAGGTACCACTGTGTTTCTTCTGCAGCTTCCACTGTGTTTCTTCTGCAGGTTCCACTGTGTTTCTTCTTCAAGTTCCACTGTGTTTCTTCTACAGGTTCCACTGTGTTTTTTCTGCAGTTTCCACTGTGTTTTTTCTGCAGTTTCCACTGTGTTTCTTCTCCAGGTTCCGCTGTGTTTCTTCTACAGGTTCCGCTGTGTTTCTTCTGCAGGTTCCACTGTGTTTCTTCTACAGGTTCCACTGTGTTTCTTCTACAGGTTCCACTGTGTTTCTTCTACAGGTTCCACTGTGTTTCTTCTGCAGGTTCCACTGTGTTTCTTCTGCATGTCCTGCTGTGTTTCTTCTTTTTGTTAGAAGTTTTTTCTTGACAGTCCTTGGTAGTCCATTCAGGGAATTTTGTCCAAAATCAAGGTTTGAATTTGGATTTGGATTGAAGATTTTAATGTTGAGGTTCGTATCCTGTATAGGTCCTTATGAAAACATTAAGGTTTATCTACATTTTTCAACTAATTCTATGCTATTTTGTAGAAGAACTCAGGAGCCCATGAGCTCACTTTCTCTCTCTGTCTACTCTCTCATTCTCTCTCACTCTGTTTCGTCTCTCATTATCTCTCATTCTCTCTCACTCTGTTTCGTCTCTCATTATCTCTCATCCTCTCTCACTCTGTTTCGTCTCTCATTATCTCTCATCCTCTCTCACTCTGTTTCGTCTCTCATTATCTCTCATCCTCTCTCACTCGTCTCTCATTATCTCTCATCCTCTCTCATTCTCTCTCACCCTGTCTCGTCTCTCATTATCTCTCTCTCTCTCACTCTGTCTCGTCTCTCATTATCTCTCTCTCTCTCACTCTGTCTCGTCTCTCATTATCTCTCTCTCTCTCACTCTGTCTCGTCTCTCATTATCTCTCTCTCTCTCACTCTGTCTCGTCTCTCATTATCTCTCTCTCTCTCACTCTGTCCCGTCTCTCATTATCTCTCTCTCTCTCACTCTGTCTCGTCTCTCATTCTCTCTCTCGTCTCTCATTATCTCTCTCTCTCTCGTCTCTCATTGTCTCTCTCTCTCTCGTCTCTCATTGTCTCTCTCGTCTCTCTCTCGTCTCTCTCTCGTCTCTCTCTCTCTCTCTCTCTCTCTCTCTCTCTCTCTCTCTCTCTCTCTCTCTCTCTCTCTCTCTCTCTCTCTCTCTCTCTCTCTCTCTCTCTCTCTCTCTCTCTCTCTCTCTCTCTCTCTCTCTCTCTCTCTCTCTCTCTCTCTCTCTCTCTCTCTCTCTCTCTCTCTCTCTCTCTCTCTCTCTCTCTCTCTCTCTCTCTCTCTCTCTCTTGCCATGACTTTATTGACATGGCAAGTTCATTATTACTTACATTGTCAAAGTATACATATCGAAAAATAAAAATAAAATATATATGTATATATATACAAAATATATATATATTTATATATAAATAAATGGTGACACTATGTATCTTCCTGTCTCCTCTCTCATTCTCTCTCTGTGTCTCCTCTCTCTCTCTCTCTCTCTCTCTCTCTCTCACACTTTTTGTCTCTCTGTCACTCTCTCACTCACCCTTTTACGACGTCGGTAAATGTCTGTAAATTTGCAGTGCCTGCCATGGAGCGTGTCATGTTATCTGTGTGTGTGTGTGTGTGTTTGCGTGTGTGTGGACAGAAGCAGGCTGATAGAGTGGCCCAAGGCGATAGTGATAAGGGGTGGTGGGGCATTAGGAGAAGGACAGGGATTTTCTCTCTCTGCAATACAAAGATGTTTTGAGCACCACACCAACTGTTTAATGCTTCAGCTGCATGTGATGTGATGATGGCCACATAGAGCATGTGATGTCTGTTTGTGACCCAGTAAAGGATTGGCTTAGTATGAAAGCACATAGGAATAGAAACATTGGCTTAGTATGGAAACGCAGGAAGAGACTGATTGGCTTAGTATGAAAACACACAGGAATGGTTATCTCAAAGGAAGGGTGGACACCGCTATAGGTGTCCTGTGATAGTCTCCACCTCCTCCAGGTGTTGCTTGTTTTCCCCAGTGTATTTCTCCCTGTGTTTCCTGTCTCTCTGTGACAGTTCGTCTTGTATGTTTAGTCAAGTCAACCAGCGTGTTTTTCCTGTACACCTTTTTGCTATTTTCCTTTTTCTAGTCCTCCCGGTTTTGACCTTTGCCTGTTTCTGTACCCGCCTGCCTGACTATTCTGCCTGCCTTGACCACGAGCCTGCCTGCCACTCTGTACCTCCTGGACTCTGATCTGGTTTTGACCTTTTTGCCTGTCCACGACCATTCTCTTGCCTACCCCTTTGGATTATTAAACATTGTAAGACTCCAACCATCTGCCTCCTGTGTCTGCATCTGGGTCTTGCCTTGTGCCTTGATAATAGGCTCTACCCATTGAATCATATAGTTATCTGCAAGAGAATGTGAGAAAGTGAATATGATGTGGTGAGCAAAAAAGACTATCAATAGAGTTATTACTGTTTCCATTATCTTCTTACGGATACTGTATTGGTAAACCTTTCGGCTTAGTTCGAGAGAGAACATTGATTCTGCTGTCGTTGATTTGTGCCCTCTGCATGTCGTTTGTCAGCAGTCCCCTGTCGCTGCTTTGCTCTCTTTCCTGCCATCTTTCTCTTTTCCTCTCTTTTCATTTCCTGTTTTAATTTATAATTTTGACGGTCCTGAGCTCATGTTGATAAGATATTTAGACATGCACATCACGTAAAATTGTTCTCTTTATCTTTCTGTCTCTTGCGGCTTTGAGTCTGCATGAACTCATTCAATGTTCCCTCTCACGCCTGCTCCCTCTCTCCCTCTCTCTTGTTCCCTCCCTCGCTTCGTGAAACACACGCTCTAATACCCAGTTGCAAAGAGAGGGGGAAAGAGACAGGAACAGCGCTGAAAGGGAATGGGAGAGGAGAGAATGCTGGACTTGCTGACCAGAAACGGATTCCGATCATTTTATTTGGACAGAAAAGGAGCATGAAAAGAAGACACTAAGGCGAGAAACGGTTGTCTTTCTCTGTCACGCTCTCATTCTCTTCCTTCCCCCCTCTCCCGCACTCTCTCCTTCCCTCTCTCTCTCTCTCCGTGTCTGTGTATCTCTCCTTCCCTCTCTGGGTAGCGGGCCTCTGGGTCTAACTGATTTCAGCTGTGGGAGGAAATTAATGGATAATATGTAATTCTCTGTCCAGTCCTCTGCTGCTGCTGTCGAATACTGTCTCTAACAGGAAGGAGTGGGGCAGGGAGGGCATACAGTCAGACAGGGGAAGGCAGGCAGACAGGGAGGAAGGCAGGACACAGAGTCTTCAGTTTCTCACTCAGTAGACTCAGCAGCCTGCCCTACAGAGACAGAGCTTGACAGAAGGAGAGAAAGAGAAAGAAAAGGAGCGACGGAGGAAAGGAGATAAGAACAAGGAGAGAGAGAAAAAGAGAGACAGAGGCAGACAGATAAAAGCAGAGCGAGAGAAGATGGGTTAATAGTGTGCCCCAGAGGAGCAGAGCGAGCTAGCCGAGGAGAGGCTCGTGGGTAGAGAGTCGACGGTAACAGGTGTTGGTTGACACACTCTTTCTCATTATTCCATTCTGTCTCTGTTTATTTCCATTGCTCTTTTACCGTCCGTCTGTCTGTCGCTTGCATCAGATGACACACAGACCTCTGCTTGTTTTCTCTCTGGGCAAGATTAGGACACACGGGAGAGGGGGAGAGAGTATGTATTTAGTATGTAAATGTCTGAGTTACTGTGCACCTTTTTCTGGCAGATGACTGGTATGCTGGCATCACGGCCCTGTCTCTTTCGTTCTCTCTTTCTTGACCGTCAGCATTGATCGATCGATTTTTACTCAATGCTTGTTCCTTTCTTTCTACGCCTGCATCTGCCTCGTTATTGGTTCTCCTTTCTCCAGGGCAGAAGCTCTTTTTGAGACAATCCCTCTTTTTTGATCTCACATTTTCATTGTCACTTTCTGGCTCTGTCACTTCCTCTCGTTCACCCTTTCTGTCTCCCCTTTTTTCTCTTTCTGTCCTTCTGTCTCTCTCGCTTTCTCTTCCCTTTCCACCAGTCGCTGTCTCTCGCTCGCTCTCACTTTCTCTCTCTCTGACTCGGAGCAGACTGTGGCAGCCTCAGCGACCATGACCAGAAGGGTGAGTTTGAGTTCCTTCTTTATTGCTTCCTCTCTTCCTCTCTCCCAGCGCCCTCCTCCTCTTTCTGACAGCCCTGATCTGAGATGCTGCCTGTACCGTACTAGGTCTACCAAAAGCGTTGTGTAACGTAATGTGCTGCCTGTCTATATGTGTGAGGAATGATATAGATGGATTTTCATGGCCGCTGGATCTTAGTGATCCTTTTTAGGTGTGATGGCGCTGGCTTTCTGCTGCAGCATTTCTGCTCTGGCTGCCATTGTGTGTGTGTGTGTGTGTGTGTGTGTGTGTGTGTGTGTGTGTGTGTGTGTGTGTGTGTGTGTGTGTGTGTGTGTGTGTGTGTGTGTGTGTTAGGGTTGGGCGCTATCCAGATTTTCATACCGTTTCTGTAACATACCGGGGTATACAGTATTAACGAATGTGCACACAAGGGCGCTGTTTAAAACGATACATTTATTTATGACGCACAAAACAATTTAGGCAACAGGGATCTTAGTCCAGGAGGGGATTGAATGCCTCTGCTGTAATCAAGAAGCTTGATCTTGATGTCCAGTCACTTAGCTAGCAAGTTAGCAAACCAAATGCATAGCTGGAGCCCTAAGCTGGATCTAATTTGACACATCGGAGATGTATTATAGTTATACTTAACTTATAGTTAAAAGCAATGGCGTAGCACGCACCCCCGCAGCCCCCACTAGGCGGGGATGCCCCCAACCCCAAAATATATCAAATATATACTCTGAACAAAAATAGAAATGCAACAATTGTAAATATTTTACTGAGTTACAGTTAATTTAAGGAAATCAGTCAATAGAAACAAAGGCCCTAATCTATGGATTTCACATGACTGGGCAGGGGTGCAGCCATGGGTGGGCTTGGGAGGGCATAGGCCCACCCACTTGGGAGCCAGGCCCAGCCAATCAGAATTAGTTTTTCCCTACAAAAGGGATTTATTCCAGAAAGCAATACTACTCAGTTTCATCAGCTGTCCAGTTGGTTGGACTCAGACGATCCCGCAGGTGAAGAAGCCAGATGGGGGCTGGTGTGGTTACATGTGGTCTGCAGTTGTGAGGCCAATTTGACGTACTGCCAAATTCTCTAAGACAACATTGGAGGTGGCTTATGGTAGAGAAATGAATATTCAATTCTCTGTCAATATTTCTGGTGGAAATTCCTGCGGTCAACATGCCAATTGCATGCTCCCTCAACTTGAGACATCTGTGGCATTGTGTTGTGTTACAAAACTGCATATTTTAGATGGCCTTTTGAGTGGCCACATTTTAGAGTGCACCTGTGTAATGATGATGCTGTTTAATCAGCTTCTTGACATGCCACACCTGTCAGTTGGATGGATTTTCTTGCCAAAGGAGAAATGCTCTCTAACATGGATTTAAACAAATTTATGAACAGAATTTGAAATAAATAAGCTTTCTGGGATCTTTTATTTCAGCTCATGAAACATAGGACCCACACTTTACATGCTGTGTTTACATTTTTGTTCAGTGTATATATACAGTACCAGTCAAAAGTTTAGACAAACCTATGGTTCAAGGGTTTTTCTTTATTTTTACTATTTTCTGTACTGTAGAATAATAGTGAAGACATCAAAAGTATGAAATAACACAGAATCATGTAGTAACCAAGCAAATAAGCAAAGAGAAACGACAGTCCATTACTTTAACTTCACTAGGATAGGGGGCAGCATTGGGAATGTTAGATTAGAATATGCATATAATGAGTAGATTTGGATAGAAAAAACATTGAAGTTTCTAAAACTGTTTGAATGATGTCTGTGACTATAACAGAAGTCATATGGCAGGCAAAAACCTGAGAAAAAATCCAACTGGGAAGTGGGAAATCTGAGGTTTGTAGTTTTTTTAACTCCTGGCCTATCGAATACACAGTGTCTATGGGGTCAAATGGCACTTCCTAAGGCTTCCACTAGATGTCAACAGTCTTTAGAACCTTTTTTGCTGCTTCTACTGTGAAGTGGGGGCGAATGAGAGGGGATTGAGTCAGAGGTCTGCCAGAGAGCCACAAGCTCAGTCTTGCGCGTTCACGTGAGAGCGAGCTCTGTTCCATTGCAACTCTACAGACAAAGCAATTCTCCGGTTGGAACATTATTGAAGATTTATGTTAAAAACATCCTAAAGATTGATTCTATACTTCGTTTGACATGTTTCTACGGACTGTAATATAACTTTTTGGACTTTTCGTCCGTACTTTCTGCTGGACTTGCACGCACGTCGTGAGTTTAGATTGTGTACTGAACGCGCAAACACCAAGGAGGAATTTGGACATAAATGATGGACATTATCGAACAAAACAAACATTTATTGTGGAACTGGGATTCCTGGGAGTGCATTCTGATGAAGATCATCAAAGGTAAGTGAATATTTATAATGCTTTTCTGACTTCTGTTGACTCCAACATGGCGGATATCTGTTTGGCTTGATTTGTTGTCTGAGCGCCATACTCAGATTATTGCATGGTTCCCTTTTTCCGTAAAGTGTTTTTGAAATCTGACACAGCGGTTGCATTAAGGAGAAGTGGATCTAAAATTCCATGCATAACAGTTTTTATCAATGTTTATTATGAGTATTTCTGTAAATTGATGTGGCTCTCTGCAAAATCACTGGATGTTTTGGAACTACTGAACATAACGCGCCAATGTAAACTCCGATTTTTGGATATAAATATGAACTTTACCGAACAAAACATACATGTATTGTGTAGCATGACGTCCTATGAGTGTCATCTGATGAAGATAATCAAAGGTTAGTGATTAATTTTATCTATATTTCTGCTTTTTGTGACTACTCTCTTTGGCTGGAAAAATGGCTGTGTTTTTCTGTGACTTGGCTCAAACCTAACATAATGCTTTCGTCATAAAGCCTTTTTGAAATCGGACACCCTGGCTGGATTTTCAACAAGTGTATCTTTAAAATGGTGTAAAATACATGTATGTTTGAGGAATTTAAATTATGGGAATTCTGTTGTTTTGAATTTGGCGCCCTGCAGTTTCACTGGCTGTTGACGAGGTGGGACGCTACCGTCCCACATACCCTAGTGAGGTTTTAAGACAATTCAAGAACTTGCAGTCGCAAAAACCATCAAGCGCTACGATGATACTAGCTCTCATGAGGACCGCCACAGGAAAGGAAGACCCAGAATTACCTCTGCTGCAGAGGATAAGTTCATTAGAGTCACCAGCCTCAGAAATTGCAGCCCAAATAAATGCTTCACAGAGTTCAAGTAACAGACACATTTCAACATCAACTGTTCAGAGCAGACTGCGTGAATCAGACCTTCATGGTTGAATTGCTGCAAAGAAACCACCCCTAAAGGACATCTATAAGAAGAAGACACTTGCTTGGGCACTTGTTTGGGCAAAGAAACACTAGCAATGGACATTAGACCAGCGGAAATCTGTCCTTTGGTCTGATGAGTCAAAATTTGAGATTTTTGGTTCCAACCCCCATGTCTTTGTGAGACAGAGCGGACGGATAAATGTGATTTATTTAGAATTCAAGGTACACTGCATTCTGCAGTGATACACCATCCCATATTGTTTGCGCTTAGTGGGATCATTTGTTTTTCAACTTTGTTGGTTACTACATGATTCCATATGTGTTATTTCATAGTTTGATGTATTCACTATTATTCTGCAATGTAGACTGTAAAAAAAAAAAAACTTGAATGAGTTGGTGGGTCCAAACTTTTGACTGGTACTGTGTATATGTGTGTGTATATGTACATGTTATATTATTTTTATACCATCAGTATTTCGAAATACCCCAGTATATTGTATAAACGACATATCGCCCAAGCCCGGTGTGTGTGTGTGCATGCGCTCACGTATTCGCATGTGTGCTGTGTGTGGCATTGTTGTATTTATTTGTATTTTTAGAGGTTTCCTTCAACGCCAATCGCTGTAATGGTGATCAGAGATTGGGATTCTAATAGTATGGCTGTTTGAGGCTCGAGGGGAACCTGATTGTGTCTCTGTGTGTGTCTTGGTGAGTGTGTGGTCATGCGTCTGGTGACTGCAGTTATGTGACTGTGTGCGCTTGATCTTGTTTGTTCTTGTGCGTGTGGTCAGTGTGTGTGGTCATAGTTGTGTGTGTGCCTGTACTCTTCTAATGCTTCCATTTGCAGATGTGTGTATATTTGTATGTGCTACATGTGTGTGTTGTGGTGTTTTGTGCATGGCATGTATGTATTGTAATGTGTGATGGACATATGAGGGAATGGGGCCGTGTGTGTGTGCGTGTGCGTACCCGTGCCCTGACCGGAGACTACAGTACTGTAGCACAAAGCTGCGGGGACAGAGCGATAGCGGTCATTGTCTGTGTGTTTCAGCTTAAGCAGTGTGCTGATGTCCTATCTCTCTCTCTCTCTGTCTCACTTCGGATTGACAAATCATACAGAAAACTGTACCTCTCTCAATCCCTGAGACCCTAACTTGTGACTTTTTCCTGTGATGTGCACGGGTTGGGTTCTCGGGAGCTGCGAGGGGTGCTCACACATCTCCAGAAAATGCATTTCGTAAATAAATGAGTTTTTTGGGTGTCGGCGGAGAATAAACGCTGTGCTGGCAACAGAAAGAGAGAAGAAAAAAAATTCTCATGTGAGACAGGAGGGGGAGAAATGCTCGCCTCATCTGACTGAGAAATGAAAGGAGAGGCATAGAATGAGGGAATTGTTAGATAAGCTTGGGAATTGTTAGATGCTTAGTTCATGTTGAGGTAATTGTCAGTGTGTAGAAGAGACAGAGGGAGTAGAGACGTAGGGAGGAGGAGGAGGAGAAGGCACAGAGCGGAGGTAGGAGCCTACTGTAGCACATTGGAATGTGGGCCTGAAGGACATGTGACTGACTGCTATGGAGGGATAGAGGGAAATAGGAAAATAGGGACGGAGGGAGCAGGAGGACAAGGACGTGCTATGGGTGGGGTGACAGACACGGTGACATGCTAACACATTTTCTACAAAAAAAAAACAGGGAAGAGACCCCACCACAAGCAATTGATGGCCACATGTCCTCCCTATTCCCCTTGCTCTTTTGCTCATCCCCCCATGAATTGATCAATACTATGGGCTTGTGACCTCAGTTTTTGAGAGCAACACAGAGTACTGGTGAGAGCGTGGTCCTGACTGCTCGGTACACCTGTGTTTGACCTCATGGAAACCTTCGCCAACCCACCAACCCACCTCGGAGTTCAAACTCACTCGTCTGTGTGTGTGTGTGTGTGTGTGTGTGTGTGTGTGTGTGTGTGTGTGTTGTCCTCAACTCTAATTTGGCTGGGTGCATGAATATTCTTGTCCCGGTCCATTGTGGATTGATACTACAGTTTATTAAATAGCATAGGCTACAGTAACAAGTACATCCAGTGTTTGCTCAATAGCCTATGTGTTGGCAGTCAACATCGTTGTAATTACCGTCAACAAGCTAATAGACTTCTCCTAAAATACAAAATACTAGGCTCCCGTAAATTGTATTGTATGGGTTTGGCACGTTCTCAATAAGACAAATGTAGCCTAGGCCTACCGTTACTACTGCATTATAGGGCTGAATAAGTGTGGAGGAGTGCGTATTTGGTAACTGGATGAGAGGAGCTCTTTGGAGATGAAGAAGGATACTCTTGAACAAGCGAAATGAAGTATGCAGGTAGACATATGTGTGTATGTTTTAGGAGGTGCAGTGTATTTTCAATTCAAGCCTCTCTGACAAATATACCATTCAAACAGCTTTTATGGATAGGCTACTTTGCAAGGCCAGGATCAAAAAGCCACGACGCATTGCTGTTGAACCAGCCTTAGTAGCCAAGGCCTAGTAAGGCTGGTCTATGCTGGACTTGATATGAAACAGAAAACAAGCATCCAGTTTCATTAAACATCAACAACGAGGCTACTTGGCTAATGGCCAGGATAAAAAGATGCACATATGCGATTCTGCTAAACCAGGCTTGACTGAGAGAAGAGTCGGCAAGGCTTGGTTTTTAATCAAATCAAACAAAATGGGGGAAACCAATAGAGGCACATCACTCTTCAATGGGCTCTGTGCATCATGGCTGGATAGGCTACGCCTCCACTCTCATAATCCATGCCATTATCAACCGCGATCTGTTTTTTGTGGGTCCTAAAATTCCCATTACAGATGCATGAAATTGTCAGTTTGGCGATTGTTATTAAGGACACCTTAAATATTGGCAGCCCACCCACCTCTGCGCGGGCGAGCTTATGATAGACAGGTAAATTGCCGATCCTGGCCTTAGGACTGGAAAATGCCAGTGCGCCAGTTTTTACATGACAAAATTGCAAACTAATTTGCATTTGACAGCCAAAAATGTAGCTATTTGTCTTCCAGGGGGTTGTGCGTTTCTCAGGATTATTTTAAAGGATACTGTTATACCACCGCTCAAGCCACTGTTTGCTGCAACCAAGACAGCTCACATCTCTTGATTTACTGTTTTTGTTTCCTTGTATGTACTGTGTACATTATTCAGCTTTTAGCTGTTATTTACTACGGGCCTACATGTAAATGTGCAACAACTACTACTACTTATTGGGTTACTTGGTAAAGAACTGTGTGTGTGTGTGTGTGTGTGTGTGTGTGTGTGTGTGTGTGTGTGTGTGTGTGTGTGTGTGTGTGTGTGTGTGTGTGTGTGTGTTGTGCAGTGGTACAGTCAACAAGCTCTTTTTTTATCCACGTTTCTCCAAAATGTACATTTTCGAAGTGTTTTCGACACCCTGGGTTGCTCCTGCTGCTCTGTATCGTTCAATTTCTCTAAATGTCAAATTTCGAAGTTAAAGGGTTAAAACTTCTTCAGGATTGGTGGGTCCCCTGCGGGACGGTTGAGCTAAAATAGGCTAATGCGATTAGCATGAGGTTGTAAGTAACAAGAACATTACCCATAGACATATCTGATATTGGCAGAAACCTTAAACTCTTGTTAATCTAACTGCACTGTCCAATTTACAGTAGCTATTACAGTGAAATAATACCATGCTATTGTTTGAAGATAGTGCACAGTTTTGAATATGAAAATGTATTAATAAACAAATTAGGCACATTTGGGCCGGCTTAATACAACATTCTGAACAGAAATGCAATGGTTCATTGGATCCGTCCGAAATGTTGCACATACAATGCTGCCATCTAGTGGCCAACATCTAAATTGCACCTGGGCTGGAATAATACATTATGGATTTCAAATGTGACTCACCACCTGGATTCGGTCTTATGTAGCAAAATGTGAAATTGTGTTTTTTAACATTGGAAAAAGTAGAGACTGAGAGCTATGAGATGGTATATCATACACTGCATTTGAGGAAGAATGGGAAAGTAAATCTGCTTTGAAAGTTGTAAACTCACTTTTGAGAAAATCACCTTTGAATGTTTTGGTACCTACTGGAGAGCTCTTCTTTGTCTACACCCATTCCGCATCGTTCACACCCTCTTAAGCTTTAGCCCCACCCATTTCGTTTCACTCTCGGAGCGCATTTGACCCTCTGGCCGATGATTTGTTTACCTCGGGATAACATGAAAATAGATTTTTCTGTGGCTTAACCAACAAGGCTCGTAATTTAACAATTTGATTTGCATTTACAGATGGCTTACAAGTTTGTTATTAAAACCTCTACTCAATACCCATACCGTATCCGGGATCACTTTCCTAAACAACCGCGGAATTGCAGGCGCTCCAAATTCAAAAATATCCTAAAAATATTTATAATCATGCAATCACAAGTGAAATATAACAAAACACAGCTTAGCTTGTTGTTAATCCACCTATCGTGTCAGATTTGAAAGTTCACATGTTCGGGAGGGCATTTCTGCCAAGAAAAGCATTTTGATAAAAAAAATGTTGAATGTCTGTTGAACTGCCAGGTGGTGACGTGTGATTCATCACTCCAAAGAACGCATTTCCACTGTTTGAGTCCAATAGCGGCGAGCTTTACACCACTCCACTTGGCATTGCGCGTGGTGATCTTAGGCTCGGCTATGGAAACCCATTTCATGAAGCTCCCAACGAACAGTTCTTGTGCTGATGTTGCTTCCATAGGCAGTTTGGAACTTGGTAGTGAGTGTTGCAACTGAGGACAGGCGATTTTGACACTTTACGTGCTTCAGCACACTGCAGTGCCGTTCTGTGAGCTTGTGTGGCCTACCACTTCGCGGCTGAGCCGTTGTTGCTTCTAGGCGTTTCCACTTCACAATAACAGCACTTACAGTTGACTGTGGCAGCTCTAGTATGGCAAAAATTTGACGAACTGACTTGTTGGAAAGGTGACGGTGCCACGTTGAAAGTCTTCAGTAAGGCCATTCTACTGCCAATGTTTGTCTATATAGTTTGCATGGCCGTATGCTCAAATGTATACACCTGTGAGCAACGAGTGTGGCTGAAATAGTCTATTCCAATATTTTGAAGCGGTGTTCACATACTTTTGTATATGTAGTGTACCTTTTGATGTACAGTGCATTCGGAAATTATTCAGACCCTTTCACTTTTTCCATATTTTGTTACCTTACAGCCTTTTTCTAAAATGGATGAAAATGTTTTTTCCCCCTCGTCGATCTACACACGATACCCCATAATGCCAAACCAATAACAGGTTTCCGATATTTTTGCAGCCGTATAAAAAAATAAAAAATGAAATATCACATTTACATAAGTTTTCAGACCCTTTACTCATTACTTTATTGAAACCCCTTTGGCAGCGATTACAGCCTTGAGTCTTCTTTGGTATGATGCTAACAGCATGACACACCTGTATTTGGGGAGTTTCTCCCATTCTTCTCTGCAGATCCTCTCAAGCTCTGTCAGGTTGGATGGAGAGCGTCGCTGCATAGCTATTTTTAGGTTTCTCCAGAGATGTTCGATCGGGTTCAAGTATGGGCTCTATCTGGGCCACTCAAGGACATTGAGAGACTTGTCCCGAAGCCACTCCGGCGTTGTCTTGGCTGTGTGCTTAGGGTCGTGGTCCTGTTGGAAGGTGAACCTTTGCCCCAGTCTGAGGACCTGAGTGCTCTGGAACAGGTTTTCATCAACGATCTCTCCGTACTTTGCTCTGTTTATCTTTCCCTCGATCCTGACGAGTCTCCCAATCCCTGCCGAAGAAAAACATCCCCACAGCATGATGCTGCCACCACCGTGCTTCATGGTAGAGATGGTGCCAGGTGTCCTCCAGACGTGATGGTTGGCATTTAATGTGTGAAAGTTAAATATTTCTAAAAAATATATTTTGAATTTCGAGCCCTGCACTTGAAGTGGCTGTTGTCATATTGTGGCCGGCCTCGGGCTTGCAGCCAGAAGAAGTTAAGAACTAGTGTATCTATCATTTCCTATACAA
This sequence comes from Salvelinus fontinalis, assembly GCF_029448725.1. Taxonomy (NCBI): domain Eukaryota; kingdom Metazoa; phylum Chordata; class Actinopteri; order Salmoniformes; family Salmonidae; genus Salvelinus; species Salvelinus fontinalis. The sequence continues at coordinate 55,920,279 of NC_074673.1, forward strand.
CATGTATTTTCTAGTAACGTTTATGATATAGTTATTTGGTCAGAATAGTTGGAGTGTCATAAAAATATCCGCACATTCTGGGAAAAAGATGCTACTTTAGCACAATGTTTAACCACTGATTTCAGCTCTAAATATGCACATTTTCGAACAAGACATAAGTGTATGTATAACCTGATGTTATAGGACTGTCATCTGATGAAGGTTTATGAAGGTTAGTGAAAATTAATATATTTTGCTGGTTTATTCCCTATCGCTAACGTGCCTTGATGAATGAATGCGGTAGTGTGGTAAGCTATTGTAGTAAGCTAATATAATGCTATATTGTGTTTTCGCTGTAAAACACTTAAAATATCGGAAATATTGGCTGGATTCACAAGATGCTTGTCTTTAATTTAATGTACACCATCGATTTTTCAGAAATGTTTTATGATGAGTATTTAGGTATTTGACGTTGGTGTCTGTAATTACTCTGGCTGCTTCGGTTCTATTTCTGACGGTAGCTGTGACGGTAGCTGCAATGTAAAACTGATTTATACCTCAAATATGCACATTTTTCGAACAAAACATAGATTTATTGTATAACATGTTATAAGACTGTCATCTGATGAAGTTGTTTCTTGTTTGTTTCTTGGTTAGTTAGGTTGGCTTTGTGCATGCTACCTGTGCTGTGAAAAATGTCTGTCCTTTTTTGTATTTGGTGGTGAGCTAACATAAATATATGTGGTGTTTTCGCTGTAAAACATTTTAAAAATCGGACATGTTGACTGGATTCACAAGATGTGTGAAAGTTAAATATTTCTAAAAAATATATTTTGAATTTCGCGCCCTGCACTTGAAGTGGCTGTTGTCATATTGTGCCCGGCTTCGGGCTTGCAGCCCAAAGAAGTTAACAGTGCATGTCAGAGCAAAAACCAAGCCGTGAGGAATTATTTGAAGGAATTATCAGTAGATCTCCAAGACCAGATTGTTTCAATGCACAGATCTGGGGAAGGGTAAAACATTTCTGCGGCATTGAAGGTTCCCAAGGACACAGTGGCCTCCATCATTCTTAAATGGAAGAAGTTTAGAACTAACAAGACTCTTCCTAGAGCTGGCTACTCGACCAAACTGAACAATCGGGGGAGAAGGGCCTTGGTCAGGGAGGTGATCAAGAACCCAATGGTCACTCTGACAGAACTCTAGAGTTCCTCTGTGGAAATGGGAGAACCTTCCAGAAGCCCAACCATCTCTGCAGCACGCCACCAATTAGGACTTTATGGTAGAGTGGGCAGACGGAAGCCACTCCTCAGTAAAAGGCACATGACAAACTGCTTGGAGTTTTCCAAAAGCACCTAAAGACTCTCAGACCATGAGAAACAAGATTCTCTGGTCTGATGAAACCAAGATTGAACTCTTTGACCTTAATGCCAAGCGTCACGTCTGGAGGAAACCTGACACCATCCCTACGGTGAAGCATGGTGGTGGCAGCATCATGCTGTGGGGATGTTTTTCAGCAGCAGCGACTGGAAGACTAGTCAGGATTGAGGCAAAAAGAAACAGAGCAAAGGACAGCGAGATCCTTGATAAAAACCTGCTCCCGACTCCTCAGGACCTCAGACTGGGGCAAAGGTTCACCTTCCAACTTTCCAACAACCCTAAGCAAACAGCCAAGACAATGCAGAAGTCGCTTCGAGGCAAGTCTCTGAACGTCCTTGAGTGGCCCAGCCAGAGCCCGGACTTGAACCCGATCTAATATCTTTGGAGAGACCTGAAAATAGCTGTGCAGCAACGCTCCCATTCAACCTGACAGAGCCTGAGAAGATCTGCAGAAAATAATGGGAGAAACTCCCCAAATACAGGTGTGCCAAGCTTGTAGCATCATACCCAAGATGACTCGAGGGTGTAATCGCTGCCAAAGGTACTTCAACAAAGTACTGAGTAAAAGGTCTGAACACTTATGTAACTATAATATTTCATTTTTTTTTATATAAATGAGCAAAAATGTATAAAAAATTGTTTTTGCTTTGTTATTATGGGGTAGTGTGTGTAGATTGTTGAGAAAAAAATATTTAATAAATGTTTTAATAAGGCTGTAACTAACAAAATGTGGAAAAAGTCTGAATAATTTCAAAAGGAAGTTTTTACAGTACACCTCTGTCAGGATTCCAAAAGTGGTGAGTGAAGGAGTCAGGCGCAGAGAGCATGTAAGGGCTGTTGTCCTCCTCCTCAGATGAGGAGAGGAGAGAAGGATCAGTGGACCAATACGCAGCAGTAGGGAAATAAGCCATCTCTTTATTTGAATACGACGGCAACACGAAAACAAAACACTTACAAAATTACAAAACAAGAAAACGACGTAGACGAAACCTGAACATGAACTTACATAACTAAACGTAGAACTCACGGACAGGAACAGACTACATCAAAACGAACGAACAGCCAAACAGTCCCGTATGGTACAGACATGGACGAAACAGGAGACAATCACCCACAAACAAACAGTGAGAACACCCTACCTAAATATGACTCTCAATTAGAGGAAAACGCAAAACACCTGCCTCTAATTAAGAGCCATACCAGGCAACCCAAAACCAACATAGAAACAGAAAACATAGACTGCCCACCCAAAACTCACGCCCTGACCATTATACACATACAAAAACAACAGAAAACAGGTCAGGAACGTAACAGAACCCCCCCCCCCCCCTCAAGGTGCGAACGCCGGGCGCACCAGCACAAAGTCCAGGGGAGGGTCTGGGTGGGCAGTTGACCACGGTGGTGGCTCAGGCTCCGGACGCTGTCCCCACACCACCATAGTCACTCCCCGCTTCTGTATTCCCCTCCCAATGACCACCCTCAAACTAAACCCCCCTAAATGAACGGCCAGCACCGGGATAAGGGGCAGCACCGGGACAAGGGGCAGCACCGGGACAAGGGGCAGCACCGGGACAAGGGGCAGCACCGGGACAAGGGGCAGCACCGGGACAAGGGGCAGCACCGGGATAAGGGCCAGCACCGGGATAAGGGCCAGCACCGGGAATAGGGGCAGCACCGGGAATAGGGGCAGCACCGGGAATAGGGGCAGCACCGGGAATAGGGGCAGCACCGGGATAAGGGGCGGCAGGTCCCGGCTGAGGGACTCTGGCAGGTCCCGGCTGAGGGACTCTGGCAGGTCCCGGCTGAGGGACTCTGGCAGGTCCCGGCTGAGGGACTCTGGCAGGTCCCGGCTGAGGGACTCTGGCAGGTCCCGGCTGAGGGACTCTGGCAGGTCCCGGCTGGACGGCTCTGGCAGATCCCGGCTGGTTGGCGGCTCTGGCAGATCCCGGCTGGTTGGCGGCTCTGGCAGATCCCGGCTGGTTGGCGGCTCTGGCAGATCCCGTCTGGTTGGCGGCTCTGGCAGATCCCGTCTGGTTGGCGGCTCTGGCAGATCCCGTCTGGTTGGCGGCTCTGGCAGATCCTGTCTGGTTGGCGGCTCTGGCAGATCCCGTCTGGTTGGCGGCTCTGGCAGATCCTGTCTGGTTGGCGGCTCTGGCAGATCCTGTCTGACGGGCGGCTCTAGCGGCTCCTGTCTGGTGGGCGGCTCTAGCGGCTCCTGTCTGGCGGACGGCTCTGTAGGCTCATGGCAGACGGGCGGCTTTGCAGGCTCATGGCAGACGGGCGGCTTTGCAGGCTCATGGCAGACGGGCGGCTTTGCAGGCTCATGGCAGACGGATGGCTCAGACGGCGCTGGGGAGACGGATGGCTCAGATGGCGCTGGGGAGACGGATGGCTCAGATGGCGCTGGTGAGACGGATGGCTCAGATGGCGCTGGTGAGACGGATGGCTCTGGCCGGATAAGGCGCACTGTAGACCTGGTGCGTGGTGCCGGAACTGGAGGCACCGGGCTAAGGACACGCACCTTCATACTAGTGCGGGGAGCAGGGACAGGGCACACTGTACTCTCAAAGCCCACTCTATACCTGGTGCGTGGTACCGGCACTGGTGACACCGGGCTGAGGACAAGCACATCAGGATTAGTAGGGGGAGAAGAAACAGTGTGTACAGGGCTCTGGAGACGCACAGGAGGCTTAGTGCGTGGTGCCGTGGAGGAGGAACAGGGCTCAGGAGACGCACTGGTAGCCTAGTGCGTAGTGTAGGCACTGTAGGTACTAGGCTGGGGCGGGGAAGTGGCGCCGGAAATACCGGACCGTGGAGGCGTACTGGCACTCTTGAGCATTGAGCCTGCCCAACCTTACCTGGTTGAATGCTCCCGGTCGCCCGACCAGTGCGGGGAGGTGGAATAACCCGCACCGGCCTATGTAGGCGAACCGGGGAAACCATGCGTAAGGCAGGTGCCATGTATGCCGGCCCGAGGAGACGCACTGGAGACCAGACGCTGTTGAGCCGGCCTCATGACACCTGGCTCAATACCCAATCTAGCCCTACCAGTGCGGGGAGGTGGAATAACCCGCACTGGGCTATGCACTCGTACAGGAGACACCGTGCGCTCTACTGCGTAACACGGCGCCTGCCCGTACTCCCGCTCTCCATGGTAAGCCTGGGAAGTGGGCGCAGGTCTCCTACCTGCCCTTGGCCCACGACCTCTTAGCCCCCTCCCAAGAAATGTTTGGGTGTTACTCACGGGCTTTTTGGGCTTCCGTGCCAGATGAGTTCCCTCATAACTCCGGTTCCTCTCTCCGGTAGCCTCTGCTCTCCTCAGTGCCTCCAGCTGTTCCCATGGACGGTGATTTACTTTAGCCCATGGTCCTTCTCCGTTAAATACTTGCTCCCAACTCCATAAGTCCTGTATACCTTCCCATTGCTCCAAATTACGCTGCTTGGTTCTGGAGATTTGGTGGGTGATTCTGTAAGGGCTGTTGTCCTCCTCCTCCTCAGATGAGGAGAGGAGAGAAGGATCAGTGGACCAATACGCAGCAGTAGGGAAATAAGCCATCTCTTTATTTGAATACGACGGCAACACGAAAACAAAACACTTACAAAATTACAAAACAAGAAAACGACGTAGACGAAACCTGAACATGAACTTACATAACTAAACGTAGAACTCATGGACAGGAACAGACTACATCAAAACGAACGAACAGCCAAACAGTCCCGTATGGTACAGACATGGACGAAACAGGAGACAATCACCCACAAACAAACAGTGAGAACACCCTACCTAAATATGACTCTCAATTAGAGGAAAACGCAAAACACCTGCCTCTAATTAAGAGCCATACCAGGCAACCCAAAACCAACATAGAAACAGAAAACATAGACTGCCCACCCAAAACTCACGCCCTGACCATTATACACATACAAAAACAACAGAAAACAGGTCAGGAACGTAACAGAGCAGGGTAGTTCAAAAAGGAAGTGGATTTAATATTCCAAAATACCAGAGAGACGGTCACGCCACACACACAAGGGCGTGTGAAGTCCCAGTCCAAAACAAACAGGACTAACCAGGATAGGAACAGACACCACAAGAAATGAACGAAACACCACAAACAGAAAAACAAGCCCGCACAAAAGCCGGCGGGCCAACTGGGTTTAAATAGCCCACACCGTAACCTAAACACGAAACAGGTGCAACAAATCAGACACAACTAAATGAAACAGAAAAGGGGATCGGTGGCTAGTAGGCCGGCGACAACGACCGCCGAGCGCCGCCCGAACGGGAAGAGGCACCATCTTCGGAGGGATTCGTGACAACCTCACTGCAATCTGGCAGGCAATAATTTAGAATGATTTCTGAAATTAAGTTTGTAGGGAATTTTAAAGTCAAAACATCCCAACTTCACAGTATATAAAGTAGATTGGTAGGGTAAAAAATAGAGGATACTTACTTTTCTAGATTTAGTTATCCTCTCTTTTGTAAAGACACAGACCACAATCTGTAGATCAGAGTAATTGTGTAAATAGCTTTATATTTGTGTTAGTTTCATCTCAGTTGCAAAGTGAATTCATTCCAGGGATAACACTCCAAATCTCCTAGGTTTTATCCCCGCTTGCGACTATCATCAAAATAAGTTTATACAAAATAAGTTTGTACAATAAATGTCTAATAAATTGGCATGTGATAAAAGAAAATGCAATGTGTTTTTGCGTGGATTGTTGTACAACTAACTTCCTGTCAACACATGAATGAAACTTCCATGGACTGTTCAAAACATAGTTTTATCATTCTGGGAACATAGGAATAATATTCTAAGAACACTGGGGGAATGTTTTGTAAGAATGTCATCACAACTGGACAGATTTTGTGTTTTGGGAACCTTTTTCTTGTCATGTCCCTACAATGTCACCACAAACTAAAGACATATGTTAGGAACTTTTTAAAGAACATACAAGTGTTCTGGGAACGTTCAGGTGAAGGTTTTTTGCACCCAAACATAAGCATCATATAACCATCTAAACAACTGGGCAGTTTGTGTTTTGGGAGCTCCAAAAAGTATTAGGGCAGTGACAATGTTGTTGTTTTGGCTCTACTCCAACACTTTGGATTGGAAATCATACAATGTGCAGACTGTCAGCTTTAATTTGAGTGTATTGCCACTGTCACTATGTTCCCATCAAGACCACACAGCTTTAATTTGAGTGTATTGCCACTGTCACTATGTTCCCATCAAGACCACACAGCTTTAATTTGAGTGTATTGCCACTGTCACTATGTTCCCATCAAGACCACACAGCTTTAATTTGAGTGTATTGCCACTGTCACTATGTTCCCATCAAGACCACACAGCAGTAGCACAACTGCACATTTACTCTCTATTCTCCGCTCTACTGATGATGATGACATGGAAAATGACTCGGCCTCTCTCTCACACACACACACACGTACACACATGCACACCTCCAGATTGTTTCTGTTTCTTACACCTCACACTAACACTCCGTCACACAGCACGCTCGTGCCCTTTCAGATGCCTTAGCGTTCTTTAAGCTACAACAAATACACATGTAGTTGTAAGTCTAGCCTGGTTCCTGATCTGTTTGTGCTGTCTTGCACTCGACTTATGAGTATGACCAAACGATTTAGCAAGACAGCACAAACAGATCTGGGACTAGGTTAAGACGATAGGACCTCGCCTTTAGTCAGTCAGAGAGAGGGCCCCATTCCCAGGCACTGAGTTGTGGTCAGTCAATGGTTTAAGAGGGGCTGAACTGCTTGATTCTGCCTCCTTTTTTGACTTGGTCATTAAGAAATGCAGCGGCCATGACTGAAGCCAAACAAGAGTTGCCTTGGGGGGGTGGTTTAATGTGGGTATCTCGTGTGTGTGTATGTGTGTGTGTGTGTGTGTGTGTGTGTGTGTGTGTGTGTGTGTGTGTGTGTGTGTGTGTGTGTTGGCACGTGGCAATAGTTTGTACATTCACTCTGCCAATACAGTACACAGTTACAGCCACTCACCATTGTAGATAACTTAAAACAGTCTAGCCACGTCTTGTGTTTTGAAGTCACCTAGGCTCACTAGTGCTAACCAACTTCTTTCGCAAATTATCTTCAGCTGGCTGGTATGCGACCGCAGAAAATGACGTTGAATAGCCTATCGCTAGGGCTAGTTAGGGACTGTCAATAAATTATACAATGTAAATGGGACAATATTATCATGTTGCATATATTTTAGTTGTCTTATTAAATACTTTCAATGTTTGTATATGAAGTTATACAATTTAAAGTTGGTTTGACGTTCTAAGTAATTTTAATTTAGATCTAAAATATTGTCCCATGTACATTGTGTAATTAACTGATGGTCCCTAACTAGCCCCATAAGAATATTGAATGTCAAACCAAATTGACCATGGGCATTATGATCTGGTCTTGATGGTTACTTGGGTGCTGTCATGTGGTAATGATTGAAATGAACCCAACCCGAGGAACAATGTTACATTACCCTTCATTTATTGCCATGTCATTTTTTTCCTATTACCTCGCAAATCTCCGTTTTGGACGAGACTGACTTTATGACCCAAATTATCCTATTTACACTTCGCAGTTTTAACACTAGAATACATGTTTCTGACTCATATTGATGCCACATAGGCCATTTTCTAAATTAGAAGTTGCTTTGTAGGGGCAGTTGCTCTTTATTGTAGTAGAGGTGGAAAGGAACAGAGCCATGAAAGCGAAAAAGGAGCACAAAAGGCATCCTGTTCACTCTCTCTTCCTCTACCTTTTTCCCTATGTTTTCCAGCTGTGAGCACGGGGTGAATGTGCCACCTACTCTCTCCATCCTTCCCACCCCTCTCGTGCTCTCTCTCTCTCTGTGTCAACTGAAGTCCTTTCATAATGAATGGCAAGGTAGGATAATAGCCTTCACATTGCTATGGAAACCAGACAGGAGCCCTTTTTTCTCAAGCAGCTAAATGATGGTGGAATTTGAGGATAAACTCTCTCTTTCTCCCCCTCTTCCCACTCTCACAGCCAGCCAGTCCCAATGACTCTCTCTTACTCCCTCAGTCTCATTCTGCTCTCACTGCCTTTTTTGTCTATTTGCAATTCTTATTTTCTGTCTAATACTGTTCTACTTACCTCTCTTCCCTCTTTTCTCACGTGTCCTCCATTTGCCACACAAATAAGATTAAGATTGGAAGTGCAGGAAAAAAATTGGTAGAACCACCTTGGAAAAGTACAAGTTCTTTAAAATAAGAATTTCTTAGGATCCCATCGAATGTTCTTTATCCAAACATCCCTTACACCAACCAGGCAGTTGTAATTATTATTATTATCCAGGATCAGTGTTTATTCAGTGTTTATTCTCGTCACACACTGGCCTTTTCTATGAGCTGGTTCCAGATCATTTCAGTAGGGTCATAAATTAATAGTTGTGTCAAATAATAATTGAGGTGCATCAAGACAAGGTGGTTTTAGAGAGAAAGGTAGGTCCGGATAAACACAAGTGGCTGATGTAATATCAGAGAGCTGGCAAGTCAATGATCCTTTTGTGAGAGACGGTGACCGTACATCAAAACTGGGACCGAGAGACTGAAAAAAAGCTTCTATCTCAAGGCCATCAGACTGTTAAACAGCCATCACTAGCACAGTGAGGCTGCTGACAACATACAGAATTGTAATCACTGGCCACGTTAATACATGAAACACTAGTCACTTTAATAATGCCACTTCAATAACGTTTACATATCTTGCATTACTCATCTCATATGTATATGTAACCGATGTGAAATGGCTAGCTAGATAGCTGGGTGCACGCTAATAGCGTTTCCATCGGTGACGTCACTCGCTCTGAGACCGTGAAGTAGTTGTTCCCCTTGCAGAGGGCCGTGGCTTTTGTGGAGCAATGGGTAACGATGCTTCGAGGGTGGCTGTTGTCGATGTGTGCAGAGGGTCCTTGGTTTGAGCTCAGGTAGGGGCGAGGAGAGGGACGGAAGCTATACTGTTGCATATATACTGTATTCTATACTCTCTATTGCATCTTAGCCTATGCCGCTCTAACATTGCTCAACCATATATTTACATTTATATATTCTTATTCCAATCCTTACTTTTGTGTGTGTTAGGTATTTGCTGTGGAATTGTTAGATATTACTTGTTAGATATTGCTGCACTGGCAGAACTAGAAGCACAAGCATTTCGCTACACTCACAATAACATGTGTATGTGAAAAATACATTTTGATTTGAAAACCTGTTCTCTATGTAGTGCACTACTTTCGACCAGTGCTGGTAAGAGGTAGAGCACTGCAGTGCCTTGCAAAAGTATTCATCCCCTTGGCGTTTTTCATACTTTGTTGCATTTACAACCTGTAATTGAAATGGATTCTTATTTGGATTTCATGTAATGGACATACATAAAATAGTCCAAATTGAGGAAGTGAAATGAAAAAAGTACTTATTTTCAAAAAGTCTTACAAATAAAAAAATAAAAAGTGGTGCGTGCATATGTATTCACCCCCTTTGCTGTAAATACCATAAATAAGATCTGGTACAGCCAATTACCTTCAGAAGTCACATAATTAGTTAAATAAAGTCCACCTGTGTGAAAGCTCGGTGTCACATGATCTGTAACATGATCTCAGTATATATACACCTGTTCTGAAAGGCCCCAGAGTTTGCAACACCATTAAGTAAGGGGCAGTACCAAGCATGCGGCACCATGAAGACCAAGGAGCTCTCCAAACAGGTCAGGGACAAAGTTATGGAGAAGTACAGATCAGGGTTGGGTTCTAAAAAATATATCAGAAACATCCCACAGAGCAGCATTAAATCCATTATTAACAAATGGAAAGAATATGGCACCACAACAAACCTGACAAGAGAGGGCCGCCCACCAAAACCCATGGGCCAGGCAAGGAGGTCATTAATCAGAGAGGCAACAAAGAGACCAAAGATAACCCTGAAGGAGCTGCAAAGCTCCACAGCGGAAATTGGAGTATCGGTCCATAGGACCACTAAGATGTACACTCCACAGAGCTGGGCTTTACAGAAGTCACCAAAAAAACTCCATTGCTTGAAGACAAAAATAAGCAAACAAGTTTGGGGTTTGCCAAAAGGCATGTGGGAGACTCCCCAAACATATGGAAGAAGGTACTCTGGTCAGATGAGACAAAAATGTAATGTAGCTTTTTGGTCATCAAGGAAAACACTATGTCTGGCGCAAACCCAACACCTCATATCACCCCGAGAACACCATCCCCAAAGTGAAGCATGGTGTGGGGATGTTAATCATCGGCAGTCCCTGGGAAACTGGTCAGAATTGAAGGGATGATGGATGGCGCTAAATACAGGGAAAATCTTGAGGGAAACCTGTTTCAGTCTTCCAGAGATTTGAGACTGGGACGGAGGTTCACCTTTCAGGAGGACAATGACCCTAAGCATCCTGCTAAAGCAACACTCGAATGGTTTAAGGGGAAACATTTAAATGTCTTGGAATGGCCTAGTCAAAGCCCAGACCTCAATCCAATTGAGAATCTGTGGTATGACTTAAAGATTGCTGTACACCAGCGGAACCCATCCAACTTGAAGGAGCTGGAGCAGTTTTGCCTTGAAGAATGGGCAAAAATCCCAGTGGCTAGATGTGCCAAGCTTATAGAGACATGCCCCAAGAGACTTGCAGCTGTAATTGCTGCAAAAGGTGGCTCTACAAAGTATTGGCTTTGGCTTTTCGTTTTTTGTCTTATTTGTTGTTTGTTTCACGATAAAAACTATTTTTCATCTTCAAAGTGGTAGGCATGTTGTGTAAATCAAATGATACAAACCCCCCCAAAATCAATTTTAATTCAGGTTGTAAGGAAACAAAATAGGAAAAATGTGAAGGGGGTGAATACCTTCGCAAGCCACTGTACATAGGGAATAGCATGCAATTTCGTATGCAAATGGTGAGAGTTCAGAGAGCAGATGGGATGGGAGTAGTTTCTTCTGCTACATATGAGAGATCCAATGATGCTGACGCCCATCTCTTGACTGCATGGAGCACCTCGTTGCAGCCGTTGCTGATCCCATTGTTACAGTGTGTGTGTGTGTGTGTGTGTGTGTGTGTGTGTGTGTGTGTGTGTGTGTGTGTGTGTGTGTGTGTGTGTGTGTGTGTGTGTGTGTGTGTGTGTGTGTGTGTGTGTGTGTGTCCATTGAGACAGAGCTGCTCTCAAGCCAAACACTATTGATTGTCTCTTCTTATCTATCACACTCCTCTTTGCCGTGTGTGTGTGTGTGTGTGTGTGTGTGTGTGTGTGTGTGTGTGTGTGTGTGTGTGTGTGTGTGTGTGTGTGTGTGTGTGTGTGTGTGTGTGTGTGCAGCCAGGTCGCTCAATATCCACTGCGAAATTTGAAGTCCGTCCAGGTAAGCAGGATGTCGGGGGATGGCTTTAAAAACGTCCACTAGGGGCAAGCCTACCATCAAGTAGGCTTGGTGTCACGTTCCTGACCTGTTTTCCTTTGTTTTGTATTTATTTAGTATGGTCAGGGCGTGAGTTGGGTGGGTTGTCTATGTGTTGTTTTCTAAGTTGGGGTTTTGTGCGTTCGGCCTGGTATGATTCTCAATCAGAGGCAGCTGTTAATCGTTGTCCCTGATTGAGAATCATACTTAGGCAGCCGGGGTTCTTGTGGGTGTTTGTATCTCGTGTCAGTGTTCGTGCCACACGGGACTGTTTTCGGTTTTGTCATGTTTGTTGTTTTTTTTGTATTTTGTAAGTGTTCAGTTTCGTTTTGATTAAATCAATATGAGCACTAACCACTCTGCGTTTTGGTCCGACCCTTACTCCTTCTCCTCATCCGAGGAAGAGGAATTAGACAGCCGTTACACTTGGGGTTTGATAGGGCTTTACGCACGGGGAAGGTGAATGGTTGTAAGCCGAGAGCTCCGGCTCCGAGGGTTGTGTGTTCAATCCCAGTGCTAGGCACGATATAACCCTTACATCAACCATTCGGAATGAATGCCTAAACTTAACCTTTACTTAATATCCATCCGGGATCCTCCTCATCAAAAAAGATGACTAGCATAGCCTAGCCTAACGGGACAGGGATATCATATAATATAATTTTCATGAAATCACAAGTCCAATACAGCAAATGAAAGATAAACATCTTGTGAATCCAGGCATCATTTCCGATTTTTAAAATGTTTTACAGCGAAAACACAATATGTATTTCTGTTAGCTAACCACAATAGCCAAACACACAACCGCATATTTTCACCATGTTTCCACCGCATAGGTAGCTTTCACAAAACCGACAAAATAGAGATATAATTAGTCACTAACCAAGGAATGGTTATTCAATACATTTATGTTTTGTTCGAAAAATTTGCATATTTAAGGTATAAATCATAGTTTTACATTGCAGCTACCATCACAAATAACACCGAAGCAGCCAGAATAATTACAGAGAGCAACGTGAAATACTCATCATAAAACATTTATGAAAAATACATGGTGTACAGCAAATGAAAGATAAACATCTTGTGAATCCAGCCAATATTTCCGATTTTTTTAAGTGTTTTACAGCGAAAACACAATGTAGAATTATATTAGCTTACCACAATAGCCAAACACACGAACACATTTATTCACCGCAAAGGTAGCTTTCGCAAAAACCAGCAAAAGATATAAAATTAATCACTAACCTTTGGACAACTTCATCAGATGACAGTCTTATAACATCATGTTATACAATACACTTATGTTTTGTTCGAAAATTTGCATATTTAGCGCTGCAATCGTGGTTATACATTGTGAATATGTAGCAACATTTTCCCAGAATCTCCGGAGATATTTTGGACACTCACCTAATCTGACCAAAGAACTCATCATAAACTTGACATAAAAATACTTGTGTTATGGCAAATGAAAGATACACTGGTTCTTAACCTTTGAAACTATGAGAGCTGGTTGGTGTGTGTGTGTGCATAATGGACAGACAGGCTCTTGTGAATGGTTTTAAAGTAGAAAGGCTCTGAAACTCTTTCCATTCTTGCTGGCTTCCCTTCCCTCTCCTGAATCTCCCTCTCAACTCCCTGATGACTACTACCTTGGTACGCACATACACACACACACACAGCCATAAGACTTCCAGGGGACCTCTCAATGATTTCCCTTTCACAGCCTCATGTAGCATCAAAGGGCGGATTAGAGGTTGGTAAAGGGACAGCTTTGACCGCTTATAAGATTTAAGCTTATTATCCCCCCCAAAAAACAGGACAGGATGGAAGGTTCAAGAGATGGAAGGGAAGACTGAAATCAAAGATGGTTGGGTTCTGTGTTGGCTGAAACACAAGACTTGGTCTTTGTGTGTGTGTGTGTGTGTGTGTGTGTGTGTGTGTGTGTGTGTGTGTGTGTGTGTGTGTATGCGATATGCTATCTAAAAATATTGTAATCCACAAAGAAAAAACAGAAGCTGCTATCTATCAATTTGCCCAGTTAAAAAAAACGTTGAGAAAAATTTAGGAATGAGAACTGTGAATGTATTGTGTATTGGATATCTCTCAACACACACAACCAATACATTAACATCATACCTTTCTCAAGTGTCACTGCACTCTGCATAATTCACCCACACACTGCTCTCACCCCCACCCCTCCTATAGTCCCTGACCTCACGTCCACCTCATCATCTCATCACCACACACCAGATCATATAACCACGTCACATCACTAAGGCCTCTTGTGTTTTCAAGCCTACAGACTATAAAGCTCCATCATTCTGTTTGGAACAAGGTCTGGACCTGTCTAGATCAGTGCTCAGTGGCTTGCCCCTGTTTGTTTGTCTTGTGTGGTTATGTTTTGCCAACCTCTATGTCTAAGCTCACGGTTAATCAATAGAATTTAAAAACAAAAACTAAGACAATGGTACGTCTTAGTTCTGGCGGTAGTGCTATAGGTCCGGGGGTGTGTGAGAAATATTTGAGCTATATTCACAGTGGGAATAATGAGCGCAATAGCTGGTGGTGACCCGAAAGGGCTGGGTTTTGATTAATAAATAAATGAGGTGTGACAAGGGCTTGGCCACTCACTGGCCAATAAACACATGTCATGGCTTTATACTGCATACCATTGTCTCAAGTTCTGTAGGTTATTGTTGGTATTTGTGTTTTCATCAATTCCAATTCGGGTGGGGGCATGGAATATTCTCATCCTAGTCCTTTGTGGTTTGCAGAGGAGGCTGTTATAGGAGGAGCTGTAGGAGGAACGGCTCATGTCTTAAATAGTATCAAACATATGGAAACGACATGTTAGACTCTGTACCATTTATTCCATTAAAATGAGCCCGCCCTTCTATAGCTTTCCCACCAGCCTCCTCTGGTGGATTGATACTACAGTTTAACCCTTTTGTGGTGTTCATGTTTTTGTTATTCGCCCAATGTTCGCGGGTTCGATGGACCCACAACATTATTGGGTTTTTAAAACAACACAGCCATAACAATTTACGTAAAAATACTTAGCACTTAGATGTTGACTTATATAAATTACAAGCAAAATAGACAGCATTTGTGGTTAATATTTGCCATTTACCTCTGCTAGATCACATTTATCAATAAAAGCGCTATTTATTTTTAAATAAAATTTAAATAAGCAATTCAAATGAAATGTATTTATAAAGCCCTTCTTACATCAGCTGATATCTCAAAGTTCTGTGTAAAAACCCAGCCTAAAACCCCAAACAGCAAGCAATGCAGGTGTAGAAGCACGGTGGCTAGGAAAAACTCCCTAGAAAGGCCAAAACCTAGGAAGAAACCTAGAGAGGAACCAGGCTATGAGGGGTAACCAGTCCTCTTCTGGCTGTGCCGGGTGGAAATTATAACAGAACATGGCCAAGATGTTCAAATTTTCACAGGTGACCAGCAGGGTCAAATAATAATAATCACAGTGGATGTCGAGGTTGCAACAGGTCAGCACCTCAGGAGTAAATGTCAGTTAGCTTTTCATAGCCGATCATTAAGAGTATCTCTACCGCTCCTGCTGTCTACAAATTCTAGCTCATTTTTCCAAAAATAAGCCGACACTCTTTCTAAAGACTGTTGACATCTAGTGGAAGCCTGAGGAACTGCAATCTGGGAGGTGTTTCCCTTCATAATAAACATGACAGCCATTAGAAACAGTTTTGGGCTGAATTTTTCTTTTTTCTGGATGTTTGTCCTCGGGTTCTCGCCTGCCATATCAGTTCTGTTATACTCACATACACTATTTTCACAGTTTTAACTACAACTTTAGAGTTTTCTATCCAAATCTACCAATTATATGCATATCCTAATTCTTGGCCTGAGTAACAGGCAGTTTACTTTGTGCACACTTTTCATCCAGATGTCAAAATACTGCCGCCTAGCCCAAAGAGGTTAAGGATCGCATTTCTCCTCAAATAATAAATACTATGCTCCTGTAAATTGTATTGCATGTGTGAGGCACATTCTCAATAAGCAAGATATAGCCTAGGCCCACCGTTCAAGCTCTGTCAAGTTCATTTTCAAGTCTTGCCATAGATTTTTAGGTCAAAACTGAAATTAGGCCATTCAGGATAAAAATAAATAATAATTCTTTAAAAAAATATCCAAACATGCAATATACTTGCAGTGAAGCCGCGCAACACCTACACCACACCAGTCATCCAACAGACTCCCATTCAGAATGACACACAGAAGCATCCAGGGTCAACGCCCTGCTCAAGGGAACGTTGACAAATCTCCCACCAGGCCAAAAAGATTGAACCCGAACCCTCCAAGATCCCCCCACAGTTCCCCAATAGCTGTCCCTCAACCATTCGAGACGCCTCCCATAGTCCCCCCCAAGAAGAAAAATTTAATTAATTCCATTCCCCACTCCCAAGAACCCCCCAATACCCCAAAAACCAACAGAAATAACTCAAGTTAAAAATGAAAAAGACAGAGAAAAAAAACAAAGGACATCACGGACAACTAAAATCATAACAGCAATGCCAACTGTATATGTGTGTGTGCATGTCTGGCACTACTACATCTATGTGTGTGTTCTTGTAGAGTGGAAGTCGGAAGATTACATACACTTAGGTTGGAGTCATTATAACTCGTTTTTCAACCACTCCACAAATTTCTTGTTAACAAACTATAGTTTTGGCAAGTTGGTTAGGACCACGCAGCCATCATGTCGCTCAGGAAGGAGACCCATTCTGTCACCTAGAGATGAACGTACTTTGGTGCGAAAATTGCAAATCAATCCCAGAACAACAGCAAAGGACCTTGTGAAGATACTGGAGGAAACAGGTACAAAAGTATCTATATCCACAGTAAAATTAGTCCTATATCGACATGAACCTGAAAGACCGCTCAGCAAGCAAGAAGCCAGTGCTCCAAAACCACCACAAAAAAGCCAGACTACAGTTTGCAACTGCACATGGGGTCCAAGATCGTACTTTTTTGGAGAAATGTCCTCTGGTCTGATGAAACAAAAATAGAACTGTTTGGCCATAATGACCATTTATGTTTGGATGAAAAAGGGGGAGGCTTGCAAGCCGAAGTACACCATCCCAACCGTGAAGCACGGGGGTGGCAGCATCATGTTGTAGGGGTGCTTTGCTGCAGGAGGAACTGGTGCATTTCATAAAATAGATGGCATCATGAGGTAGGAAAATGATGTGACTATATTGAAGTAACATCTCAAGACATCAGTCAGGAAGTTAAAGCTTGGTCACAAATGGGTCTTCCAAATAGACAATGATCCCAAGCATACTTCCAAAGTTGTAGCAAAATGGCTTAACCTCTAACGCCTCACAAACCCGGATCCGGGAGCACCCCCATCAAAAAAGCTGACTAGCATAGCCTAGCATAAAGCCACAGGGATATCATATAATAAAATGTTCATGAAATCACAAGTCCAAGACACCAAATGAAATATACACATCTTGTGAATTCAGCCATCATTTCTGATTTTCAAAATGTTTTACAGGGAAGACACAATATGTAAATCTATTAGCTAACCACGTTAGCAAAAGACACCACTTCTTTACTCCACCATTTTTTACTCCATCAGTAGCTATCACAAATTCGACCAAATAAAGATATAAATAGCCACTAACCAAGAAACAACCTCAGGTGACAGTCTGATAACATATTTATTGTATAGCATATGTTTTGTTAGAAAAATGTGCATATTTCAGGTATAAATCAGAGTTTACCATTGCAGCCACTATCACAACTCTCACCAAAGCAACTAGAATAACTACAGAGACCATCGTGTATTAGCTAATTACTCATCATAAAACATTTCTTAAAAATACACAGCGTACAGCAGATGAAAGACACAGATCTTGTGAATCCAGCCAATATTTCAGATTTTCTAAGTGTTTTACAGCGAAAACACAATATAGCGTTATATTAGCTTATCACAATAGCAAACATCACAACAGCATTGATTCAAGGCAAAAATAGCGATAACGTATAAACCACCAAAATATATTTAAAAAATTCACTAACCTTCTCAGAATTCTCCAGATGACAGTCCTATAACATCATATTACACAATGCATATAGAGTTTGTTCGAAAATGTGCATATTTAGCGGCACAAATCGTGCTTATACAATGAGAATAGTGTCCAAAACCTCAAGCAATCTGTCCGGCGCCATCTTGGAGAGACACCTATTCTAATTGAAAATTATTCATAAACTTGACTAAAAAAATACAGGTTGGACAGCAATTGAAAGACAAATTAGTTCTTAATGCAATCGCTGGGTTACATTTTTAAAATGAACGTTACTTCAAGCATACAGCATGCGCTAAAGCGAGACGCACCGAAATTCATGGCGGAATTATTATTTGACATTTTTCAACAGAACAACGAATTATCAGCATAAATAGTTTTTACTTTTTGATGAACTCTCATCAGAATCTTGGGAAAGGTGTCCTTTGTCCAAAATAATCGTTGCTAGGTTGGAGAACGTCCTCTTCCACGTTGCAATTAGCAGTAAACAATAGCATGAGAGAGAGAGATACCCAACCCCCTAGAACGCCAGGAAATGAAATACCCGAAAATTGCAATACACTGACATAAACTGATATAACTCGGTTTAAAATAACAACATTATGATGTCTTTAACACCTATATCGAATAAAAACAGAGCCGGATATATCTAAGAGCTAAAACAGGAGCTTCTAGCACGACATGCCAAGATCCTCCCTGAGTCAGAGAGAAGAGTCAAAAGAGGGGACACCTCGTTTCCAAGCAATTTATAAACTTTCAGATCTGCCTAGAGACTCCATTTCAAGTCCCTCTATTCGCTCACACCCAGGGGAAGGCGTATGCAGTGCATCTCAACCAATAGAGGACAGGCAAATTAATAAACTGTTCTGGGAACAGCGAGCAGATTTCAGCATTTTCAAATCCTCAGTTTAATTTGGGCACTATTTTTTCCAATGGGGAAACACCGCTCCCATATTGACAAGAAGTTAAGGACAACAAAGTCAAGGTATTGGAGTGGCCATCACAAAGCCCTGACCTCAATCCTATAGAACATTTGTGGGCAGAATTGAAAAAGCATGTGCGAGCAAGGAGGCCTACAAACCTGACTCAATTACACCAGCTCTGTCAGGAGGAATGGGCCCAAATTCACCCAACTTATTGTAGGAAGCTTGTGGAAGGCTACCCGAAACGTTTGACCCAAGTTAAACAATTTAAAGGCAACGCTACCAAATACTAATTGAGTGCACGTAAACGTCTGACTGACCCACTGGGAATGTGATGAAAGAAATAAAAGCTGAAATAAATCATTCTCTCTACTATTATTCTTACATTTCACATTCTTAAAATAAAGTGGTGATCCTAACTGACCTAAGACAGGGCACTTTCACTAGGATTACATGTCAGGAATTGTGAAAAACTGAGTTTAAATGTATTTGGCTAATGTTTATGTAAACCTCCGACTTCAACTGTATATATATATATTTTTTTTCAGAACATTAACCGTGTGTAGGTAGATACGTGTGTAAGATACAAATGATTTATTGCATGTTGGGGAGGGGGGGTTCACACCTAGCTCAAGTTGTTCCGCTAATAGCCCATCCTGCTGCGCTTGTGAAAAAGTAATAATAATACTTTTCTCCCTTTCCACATGTTAAAGATTCCAATTGATAAAGTGTTTTAACCACAATCAGCACCAACCCCAGTTAACTAGGCAAGTCAGTTAAGAACAAATTCTTATTTTCAATGACGGCCTAGGAACAGTGGGTTAACTGACTTGTTCAGTGGCGGAACAACAGATTTTTGTCTTTTAAGCTAGGGGATTTGATCTTGCAACCTTTCAGTTACTAGCACTAACCACTAGGCTACCTGCTGCCCCATTATAGTCTCCTACCATAATGATTTGATCATTTGTTGCCTGTAAGTTCAATAAATTGGTATACATTTTTTTGAAGAAGTATGGATCATCCAGATTTGGACCATATAGATTAATGAGCCTAATCACTTTTTCGTCCACTTTCATATTCAAAAAGATCCACCTTCCTTGCGAATTGTTGCGGACTATTTGCACATTCAGATTGAAATTTTTGTTATTTAATATCATCACACCTTTTGAGTTCCTTTGTCCATGACAGAAAATTATTTCACCACCTCATTCCTTTTTCCACACAACTTCATCTAAGGATGTAGTGAGTTTCCTGTAAACAGTATGTTATATTCCTTTTCTTTTAGCCACGTAAAGAATTATCTTCTTTTTTAGTAATCTGCTAAATGGTTACAATTATAACTGGCTATATTCATTTCACGCTGAGCTTCCATCAGAATCTTGAAGAAGGAGTCCTTGGTCCAGAATACTTGTTGTTTGGTTTTAGAATGTCCTCTTCGCCTGTCGAATTAACAACCATAGCTAGCCATGTGGCGCAAACGTGCCCAACTTCACCTCACGCAAAGAAAAGAAAATTCCAAAACTCGCAATTAACGTTCAATAAACTGATACAACTCGGTTGAAAAAAACGACTTTATGATGTTTTTATCACATCTATCAAATAAAATCAGAGCCGGAGATATCTACCGTGTATACCGAAAGCTTTTCAGAAGGCTATCTGGGGTTCCTTCTCGCGCGTTCGAAGACAATGACATTTCCAGACACGTCATTCCAAAAGCTCTTGTTCGACCTCAGATCAAGCTAGACACCCCATTCCACCTCTCACTGCCTGTTGACATCTAGTGGAAGGCGTATGAAGTGCATGTATATCCATAGATTCCAAGCAAATTAATAGGAAGGCCCTGGAACAGAGCCTCGATTTCAGATTTTTCACTTCCTGTGTGGAAGTTTGCTGCAAAATGAGTTCTGTTTTACTCACAGATATAATTCAAACGGTTTTAGAAACTTGAGTGTTTTCTATCCAATAGTAATAATAATATGCATATTGTACTATCTAGAATAGAGTACGCGGCAGTTTAATTTGGGCACGATTTTTTACAAAGTGAAAACAGCGCCCCCCTATTGAGAAAAGGTTTTAATATAAACAACAAACTGAGTGGAGACAGAACAATGTTCTGTTGCGCGCTCTGATGAAGTATGTTGTGTGAAGTGGTCATTGGTGGTTCAGCATTCAGGAATATTTAATGTCGTCTCCAGTGTAGATTTTGCCTTATGTGTTCGATTATTGTCCTGCTGAAAGGTGAAATCGTGTCCCATTTGGAAAGCAGACTACACCAGGTTTTCCTCAAGGATGTTTCCTGTTTTATAGCTGTATTCTTTTTCTTTTTATCCTAAAAAACTCCCTAGTCCTTGCCGATAACAAGCACACCGATAACATGATGCAGCCACCACCATGCTTGAAAATATGAAGAGTGGGACTGGAGAGTGATGTGTTGTGTTGGATTTGCCCCAAACATAACACTTTGTATTCAGGAAATAAGTTAATTTATTTGCCAAATGTGTTTAAGTGCGTTATTGCAAACAGGATACATGTTTCGGAATATGTTTATTCTGTACAGGTTTCCTTTTTCCCGCTCTGTCATTTAGGTTAGTATTGTGCAGTAACTACAATGTGTCCGGTCTGCTCATGCTCTCCCTCTCTGGAGCTTGAGGGCGGCAGCCTGCCCTTCATTATGCACACCTGTCACCATCATTCAGCGCATTAACGCTCACTGGATTCACCTGGACTCCTTCATTTTGTTGATTGCCTTCCCTATTTTTGTCTGTTCCCTGTGTCAGCATTAATGTCGTTATGTTTTCATGTCCAGACGCTGTCCTGTCCTGTTCCATGTCCGTTGTTAATTAAATGTTCACTCCCTGTACCTGCTTCCTGTCTCCAGCGTCGAGCCTTACATAATGCTGACACCACTAAAAAAGCATCAGAGAGTTTTGGTTTTTGTTTTGGTTGGTGACGTCGGATCCGGGTGTCGTCGTCGAGGGAACCGAGGGTGCCTCAGCTAGCTCGTCGGGGTCCATGCCTTAGCTGCTTTGAGAGATCTTCTTTCTTTGGTGGGCTCGGCAGGCGCCAACCCCACGTCATGCTTCAGCAGGCCCATCAGGCTCCCACGCCTCAGCCAGTTTGTCGGGCTCCCACGCCTCTGCCGGTTCTTCTACTCCCCAGCCGGCTTGTCCAGCTCCCATGCCTCGACCGGCCCCCCAGGCTCGCCTAGGTGGGACGCCGGGTGGCACCCCTAGAAAGGGGGGTACTGTCAGCTTGCACCCGCTCTCCCTCTCTCGCGCTCGAGGGCCTTCCCTATTTCTGTCTGCTCCTCAGTCTGTTCCCTGTGTCAGCATTGATGTCGTTATGTTTTCATGTCCAGACACTGTCCTGTCCTGTTCCATGTCCGTTGTTAATTTAAATGTTCACTCCCTGTACCTGCTTCTCGTCTCCAGCTTCGATCCTCACACAATGTTGTTGATTCATCCTCAGTTTTCTCATATCACAACCATTAACTGTTTTAAAATCCACATTGGCTTCATGGTGAAATCCTTGAGCAGTTTACTTCCTCTCCAGCAACTGAGTTAGGAAGGATACAAGTACCTTTGTAGTGACTGGGTGTATTGATACACCATCCAAAGCCTAATTAATAACTTCACCTTGCTCAAAGGAATATTCAGCGTCTGCTTTTGCTATTTTTACACATCTATCGATTGGTGCCCTTCTTTCCGAGGCATTGAAACAGCTCACTTGTCTTTGTGGTTGAATATGTGCTTGAAATTCTCTACTTAATTGAGGGACCATACAGACAATTGTATGTGTGGGGTAGAGTGATTGGGTAGTCATTCAAAAATCATGCCACTATTATTGAAGCCAGAATGAATCCATGCAATTTATGTGATTTTTAATCCTGATCTTATTTCTCTCCTGCCTGTCTTCTGTCTCGTCACACAGATAAGCAGAGAAGGATTTCCTCTTCATCAATATTACCAGGCTGCATGGAACGAGTGAGTGTGTGTGTGTGTGCATGCGTACTTGTATGCATGTGTGAGTGTGTGTGAGTGTGTGTGTGTATGCGTGTCTGGGTGTATGCGTGTATGCATGTGTGTGAAACAGACACGGTTAGCTGTGTTCAGAATCAGAACCTGTCTGGGACACACGGCACAGCACAGTAGCCAATGATATGTCTCACAAATCAAATGTATTTGTCACACACACGTTTAGCATATGTTATTGCGGGTGTAGCGAAATGCTTGTGTTTCTAGGTCCAACAGTGCAGTAGTATCTAACAATTCCCAATGATGCACACAACCTTAAAGTACAATAACATAATTAAGGAATATATAAATATTAGGATGAGCGTTGTCGGAGTGGCATAGACTAAAATACAGTAGAATAGAATGCGGTGTATACATATGAGTTGAGTAAAGCAAAAATATGTAAACATTATGAAAGTGGCCAGTGATTTCAAGTCTGTGTCTATGGGATAGCAGCCTCTAAGGTGCAGGGTTACGGAACCGGGTGGAAGCCACTTATTTAACAGTCTGATGGCCTTGAGATAGAAGTTATTTTTCAGTCTCTCGGTCCCAGCTATGATGCACCTGTACTGACCTCGCCTTTTGGATGATAGCGGGGTGAACAGGCAGGGGCTCGGGTGGTTGTTGTCCTTAATGATCCTTTTGGCCTTCCTGTGACATTGGGTGTTGTAGGTGTCCTGGAGAGCAGGTAGTTTGCCCCCGGTGGGCAGACCGCACCACCCTCTGGAGAGCCCTGCGGTTGCGTGCGGTGCAGTTGATGCCCCCGTGCGAGGAATCTAAGATAAAACTAGGCCTCCATGTTGAATTCATTGTTGAGAGTGGCGTGTGTGTGTTTTTTTCTTTTCCAACCAGATACAAGTGGAGAGAGATTGCCTCGTGTGTAGTATATCTGACGAAAATCAGTGTGTAGGGGATTTACAGAATGCTACGAACTAGGGCGTATGTACCAGCCGATGCAGGCATTCTGAGAAAAATACTAGTTGGGCCCAACGTAGTTATTTCTGTCTATCGCGTTCAGGAGTGAGTAGACTCGGTCCTAATTAATTTCTTGAGCGTGGACATAGTGTCACGCCCTGATCTGTTTCACCTGTCTTTGTGATTGTCTCCTCTCACCTCTAGATGTCACCCGTTTTCCCCATTAGTCCCTGGGTATTTATTCCGGTGTTCCCTGTTTGTCTGTTGCCAGTTTGTCTTGTCTTGTCAAGTAAACTTGCGTGTTTTTCCGTGCCCCAGCTTTTTCTTATCTCTTTTGCTAGTCCTCCCGGTTTTGACCCTTGCCTTCCTTGACTCTGAACCCGCCTGCCTGACCATGCTGCCTGCCCTGACCTCGAGCCTACCTGCCACTCTGTACCTCCTGGACTCTGACCTTGTTTATAATCTTTTGCCTGTCCACGACCATTCTCTTGCCTGCCCCTTGGATTATAATAAATATCAGATACTCAAACCATCTGCCTCCCGTGTCTGCATCTGGGTCTCGCCCTGTGCCCTTATACATAGGGCCAGCCGATTGAAATTTGAGTAGATATTGGCTTGACCAAGCTAGTAATTATCTCTCCATCTCTTGCATTTTTATTAGAGCGAGTAGACCAACAGTGCATTTCTGGGTTTTCCGCTCGTTCCGGTTAATCGCAAAAAATATCGCCGAAAGGTTGAACACGAGACGTCACTTAGTTAACCTGTTTGGCGTGCAAGCCCGACGTCGGTACACTTATGACAACAACCAGCTCAAAGTGCAGGGCGCGAAATTCAAAATATATATTTTTTTAAATATTTAACTTTCACACATTATCAAGTCCAACACAGCATATGAAAGGTACACATCTTGTGAATCAAGCCAACATGTCCGATTTTTTAAATGATTTACAGGGAAGACACAATATGTAAATCTATTAGCTAACCACGTTAGCAAAAGACACCACTTTTCTTACTCCATCAGTTTTTTACTCCATCAGTAGCTATCACAAATTCGACCAAATAAAGATATAAATAGCCACTAACCAAGAAGCAACTTCATCAGATGACAGTCTGATAACATATTTATTGTATAGCATATGTTTTGTTAGAAAAATGTGCATATTTCAGGTATAAATCATAGTTTACATTGCAGCTACAGTCAGAAATTGCACCGAAAGCAGACAGAAAAATTACAGACACCAACGCCAAATAACTAAATACTCATCATAAAACATTTCTGAAAAATACATAGTGTACAGCAATTGAAAGACAGGCATCTTGTGATTCCAGACAATATTTCCGATTTATCAAGTGTTTTAGAGCGAAAACACAATATAGCGTTATATTAGCTTAGCACAATAGCCAGAAAGACAAGCCATTTCCCAGTAGCAAAAGTAAGCGATCGTAACAAACAAGCAAAATATATATAATTTTTGACTAACCTTGATTTTCTTCCTCAGATGACAGTCCTATAACATCAGGTTATACATACACTTATGTCTTGTTCGAAAATGTGCATATTTAGAGCTGAAATCAATGGTTACACCGTGTGCTAACTTAGCTACTTTTCCCCACTACGTCCGGATTTTTCCTGACACTTTTTCTGACACACATATTCTGACCAAATAGCTATTCATAAACATAACTAAAAAATACATGTTGTATAGGAAATGATAGATCCATTAGTTCTTAATGAAATCGCAGTGTTAGAATTTAAAAAAATAACTTAATTATGATATGCAGCTTCGGTATAGCTAGAGTAACCAAACGTTGGCCGCCCACGATTAGTTCACATGCACGACAGATATATGAAATAGCATCATAAAATGTTTCTTACTTTTGCTGATCTTTCATCAGAATGTTGGACAAGGTGTCCTTTGTCCAGAACAGTCGTTGTTTGGAATTAGAACGTTCATTTTCCTTCTTCATTTAGCACGCGCGCTAGCCGGGTGCCACGAATCGCTCCATCGTCAACAAAGTCAGAGAACGGAACACGGCAAAACTCCCGAAAATTTTTCAATAATCTGATTAAACTATATTGAAAAAACATACTTTACGATGATATGGTCACATGTATCAAATAAAATCAAAGCCGGAGATATTGGTCGTCCATAACGGCAGCTAAACAGAAGGCAATCCCACTGTCCAGCGCGCGCTCCTCAGAGTACCAGAAATGAGGGACACGTCATACAAAGAGCCTGTATTCAACGTCAGACCAAGATAAACACGAAATTTCTTCTCTCACCGCCTCTTGACACCCAGGGGAAGGTGTATGAAGTGCACGTAGACTCTTACGTATCATGCCCATGTATAGGCAGGGAGTAGAAGAGAGCCTCGGTTTCAGACATTCCACTTCCTGGTCAGGAAGTGTGCTGCAGAATGACTTCTGTTTCACTCAGAGAAATAATTCAAACGGTTTTAGAAACTAGAGAGTGTTTTCCATCCAATAGTAATAATAATATGCATATTGTACGAGCAAGAATTGAGTACGAGGCCGTTTGAAATGGGCACATTTTATCTGGCTACTCAATACGCCCCCTGCAGCCCAAACAGGTTAATAATACCCTACACCAAGTTTTTTGGTGCAGCCAGACTAACACGCCTTGTCTTTCGACACGGTGCGTATGGCATCCGGGCAGACTATTCCTGAAAGAATCACAGAGGTTTCAGTAAGACTGAACTTGGTGCCCAGCTACCGGAGGGAAGGCACCACTGCATTCTTCCAACCCTCTCCGCGACTATACGAATTGGGGCTAACTATCAATGGTAACCCGCTGTTGGAACTAAACACTAGATCCACTTACCTCTTGGTACAGAATCTAACTCAAGTGGATATTTCCATTCCTCAGCACACTCAGCTAGGAACATTGATTGATTAACTTGTTGTTTTGAACTTGTTGTTCCCGTGATTGTGCCTCTTCCGTCCTCCCTAGTGTAACTGACTTCTGCCGAAGTCAGTTCCTCTCCTTGTTCGGGCGGTGTTCGGCGGTCGACGTCACCGGTCTTCTAGCCATCGCCGATCCATTTTTCATTTTCCATTTGTTTTGTCTTGTTTTCCATCCCTCATTACGTGTTGTGTATTTAACCCCCTGGTCCCCCCATGTCTTTGTGTGGTATTGTTTGTTTGTAAGTGCTTTTGAACATGTTGACTGGTGCGCGTCGGGTTTTGTACCCAAGTTGTTATTTTCTTGATGCTGTTGGTTTTGGTATTAACCCTTTGACGCTAGGTGTCAGAGTTTTTTTATTTTTAAATAACGTTCTAAAGGTAAACGAACTATTTCTCAGGTCCAGATCGTAGAATATGCATATAATTTACAGATTGGGATAGAAAACACTCCAAAGTTTCCAAAACTGTCACAATATTGTCTATGAGTATAACAAAACTGATTCTGCAGACGAAAACCTGAGAAAATCTAACCCGGAAGTGATATATATATTTTTTAAATCTGTGTTTCCTGGCCTGTCTTTCTTCCATTTAAAGGGGTATCAACCAGATTCATTTTCCAATGGCTTCCTCGGGCTGTGACCAGGCTTTAGACATAGTTTCAGGCTTTTATTTTGAAAAATTTGCTAGATTTTCCAAAAGTAGTCAGGTGTCCTCTGAATAGTTCCTGCGCGCGAGAGGGGAGTTCTCCATTTTATTTTTCTCTCTTATTGAATAGGTTACGGTTCGGTTTAAATATGATCGATTATGTTTGTTAAAAACAACCTGAGGGTTGATTATAAAAAACATTTGACGACCATTACGGATACTTTTTGGAATATTCGTCGAACGGAACGAGGCTGTAGTTTTCTGAACATAACGCGCAACCCTATTACTGCATTGTCGGAACTAGAAGCACAAGCATTTCGCTACACTCGCATTAACATCTGCTAACCATGTGTATGTGACAAATAAAATTTGATTTGAT
Source organism: Salvelinus fontinalis (assembly GCF_029448725.1). Taxonomy (NCBI): domain Eukaryota; kingdom Metazoa; phylum Chordata; class Actinopteri; order Salmoniformes; family Salmonidae; genus Salvelinus; species Salvelinus fontinalis. The sequence continues at coordinate 55,947,938 of NC_074673.1, forward strand.
TTGAACCCAAACAGCGTTTTTTTCTTATAAAAGTAATATTTATCGAACAAAAAGAACATTTGTTATGTAACTGGGAGTCTCGTGAGTGCAAACATCCGAAGATTATCAAAGGTAAGCGATTAATTTTATTGCTTTTCTGACTTTCGTGACCATGCTAATTTGGGGCTAGCTGTTCTAGCATTGATTGCTACACTCACAAAAGCTTGGATTTCTTTCTCTGTAAAGCATATTTTCACAATCTGACACGATAGGTGGATTAACAACAAGATAAGCTGTGTTTTGCTATATTTCACTTGTGATTGCATGATTATAAATATTTTTAGTAATATTTTGCGCCCTGCAATTCAGCGGTTGTTTAGGAAAATGATCCCGTAAAAGGGATCTGTTAGCAGAAAAGTTAAACTGCTCCAGTTATTACCTAGTTCTGCTCTCCTGCATCTGACTTCCCTACCACCTGGTTACGCACCCCTTACACCTAGACCAATGTGGCGAGGGAGGAACGCTTTTTACTGGTCTGTGAAAAGAAATCGCAATAACTCCCATATTGCCACTTGACGACACATCGACGTTCAGGCTAGATGTCGATTCTGACATCGAGCTGTTGATATACTCCATCGTCACAGAAGACGATACCACATCTCCTCCTGCATGTGAGGTAACAGCCGATGATTCCCCCACCATTGACTTGTCGTCACCACCTGATAGAGACCTGAACGATGTTGCCGATCCGTATCCTGGTTTCCATGCACAGCCAGAGGCTGACCCCCCCTTTTTTTTAGGGGGTGGATAAGCTTTTATATCGCGGATAGATTGTTGCTACCATCAATTCTCTGCATCATTTCCAATCCCCCACAATTTTGGGGTAAATATATATATATCCATATACACTCGGCCTAGAAGACATTCATCCCGGAGTCGACTCTTCACTGTTGATGTTGAGACTGGTCTTTTGCGGGTACTATTTAATGAAGCTGCCAGATGAGGACTTGTGATTCTGTTTCTCAAACAAGACACTCTAATGTACTTGTCCTCTTGCTCAGTTGTGCACAGAGTCCTCCCACGTCTCTTTATGTTTTGGTTAGGGCCAGTTTGTGCTGTTCTGTGAAGGGAGTAGTATACAGTGTTGTACCAGATCTTCAGTTTCTTGGCAATTTCTCATATGGAATAGCCTTCATTTCTCAGAACAAGAATAGACTGATGAGTTTCAGAAGAAAGTGCTTTGTTTCTGGCCATTTTGAGCCTTTAATCGGACCCACAAATGCTGATGCTCTAGATAATCAAATAGTCTAAAGAAGGCCAGTTGTATTGCTTCTTTACGCAGCGGTACAAGAGATTATCGACTCCCTGTTAGCTAAACGGATTTTCAGGGAATGTAGCAGTACGTATAGCGTTCCCGTTTGGCACTTTTTGAAAACAATGGGTAAATGGCGTCTTACCATTGACTATAGACAACTCATCAAGCTGGTTACGTTGTCTCGTTGGCCAATGATGCAGCTCAATCAAGAGTTGCCTAAGGTTGCAAACTCCAGGTACTTCTCCACTGTCGACGTGGCGAATGGTTTCTGGACCATGACAGTCAACCCTCGTGATCAACACAAGTTGGCTTTCGCTTTCTCTAACAAACTCTTCACGTTCAATCGTTGCCCATTTGGGTATGCGAACTCCCCCTCAGAGTTCAACATCTTCCTGCACAAGGCAATGCCTGACGCAGCCTCCAGGGGATGAAAATCTACGATGGCTGTTTTTACCATAATCTAGACCACTTGCAAGCTGGTGTGGGATTGATATGGCACAACGGCATTCCGTGCAAACTGCTTCAATTTAACCTAGGCAACAAGATCAGCCTTATCACACTAGAAGACTTGGTCACATCACCTCAACGAGATGGACCACGTTCTCACCCAACTCGGGACTGCAGGGGCTAAGTTGGCCATCATGAAAGGACAATGGTGCAGGGCCAAGGTAAACTACGTTGGGCTTCTGGTGGGTGCTGAGGTCATCCTGCCATAGTCTAACAGAATCCAAGCAGTCCACAACATCAAAACACCTACAAACCTTCACGAGGTGCGCAGTTTCTTTGGAGTATGTAATAACTACCGCCAATTCATCGAAAACTACACTGACTTGTCAAAGCCTTTGACCAATCTTCTTCAGAAAGGCCCTGTTTGTTTGGGATGGCACTTACAACGAAGCTGTGATTTCCTTGAAAACCTACTTTGCGAGGCATCATGCCTGGTATACCCCAACAAAGACAAGACGTTCTTTTTGGAACTTGGTTTCTCAGAGCACTGCCTTAGTGCGGGATTGTACCAAAAATATGACCAAGACAAACGTATGGTTGCTTACGGTAGCAAAACACTCAACCCTCCTGAGCACAAGTACTCAGACTGCGAAAAAGCGCTGCTGTCGACAGTCTGGGTGGTCAAACACTTCACCAGTTACGTCAGTGGACAAAAAGTGATCATAGAAACATGTCACCAGCCGGTGACTTTTCTGAAAAGCCAACAAATCCGTGAGGGTGCTATACACAATAGCAGAATAGTGGCTTGGCTTATGACGCGGCAGAGCCATGATGTAGTAGTCAACTACGCAAAAGCATAGGGCGGGGCTTTGGAGGTGTGTCAAAGCTTTGGTGACGATGAAACCGACTTTGCACCACCCCCGCGTGACGTGGCTCCACCTTTGCCTTCGAACCATCACTTCTTCGAAGAGAATGTGTGTCTTGGCATGCCGATGGCATTTGTGAATGGCTGTTCTTACCATAATCTAGACCACTTGCAAGCTGGTGTGAGATTGATATGGCAAAACAGCATTCCGTGCAAACTGCTTCAATTTCACCTATGCAACAAGATCAGCCGTATCACACTAGAAACGGCGTTGAAACACAACATGTCAGAACTGGCGATCTGCACCGACTCAAACTACATCAGACTCATCTTCTTATGCCACTTGCCGTTTTGGAAACAAAAGCACATGACTACTTCAAGTGGCAAAGAAGTGAAAAACAGAGAGCTCATTCTAGCTTGCAATGACCTCCTAACCAAACACGACATACAGATCATACAAATCACCTGGTCGTGACAAACTTGGCAACGACCATGCCGACAGCATGGCGAAATGTGGTGCAATTCACGGCACCTCTTGGGTGTTTGATGCTCAAGATGCAATGATCACCGAGGCGGCCATGGTGTCTGCGCTGACGCGTAGCTATGTAACACTGCGGGAAACATCTTCGCACGGACATAATGTGTTGCTAACTCATTAATTATTGAATGGTGACCTAGTAGCAATGTAACACCAAGATCAGCCCCTTGCCACTTTGATGGTTTTCCTGTCTGATCCTGTCAATCACCCAGTGTCCGAACTGGCTTTGGCAGGCTCACACGACTTGCGTTCACTGTATGCAACTAAACAGCACCTCACACTTGTAGATAACCTACTGGTTTATGTTTCAGAGATGGACGCTACATGAAGGTGGGTGGTTCCTAAAACACAGAGGAGGATAACGATAGCTCATGCCCACGACGAGCCATGTGGAGGCCCAATATTGGGGGTCAAGGCTACATGTGAAACATTGCGACAGGTGGCCTACTGGCCTCACATGGAACAAGCTGCCAGTTTCAACCCTCCAAGCAACTTCACAGAGCACCCAGTCAGAACTAGCAGAGCTCAGGCGAGAAAAACTATTCGTCGGGGTGCTACTCTTGATCGGTGCAGCAGTAGTGTCACTATTTGCCCTAGGTACCACTGCCATCAACACAGTCAGTCTAGCCACAGTCAAGAGAAATGTTAGGGAGATTACTGAAGAGATGCCACTTATCCAGCAACAGATGAAAGCACAGGCACTCAGGTTGCAACATGTGGGAAAGTCTCTCCAGGACACTATTCTGGTGGTAAACACACACGCTACTCTCCTGAACAAAACCCTCCTGCCTGTAGGAAAGCTAGTAGAGGTCATGAACCATGACTATGCTCATGTCCTATTGGTTTAATTGTTATTGGAGGATTTTGTCCGTGAAGTTAGCTCTTTGATTGACCACTTGGCCTTGAATAGAAGTCCCTCATATCTAGTGCCCCTCTCAATGGTGCACAACATATTGACCTCAGCTACCACAACCACGATAAGGCCACGACAGTCACATTTGGCCCTCTGGGGTTGGCAATCCCAATGCACGTTGATGTTGATCGTAATGAAGTAGGATTTTTACTGACGCTGCCGGTTGTTGAACTGGAGAATATCTATAAATTGAAAAAAAAACGGTCTAAATGTAGGATTTTGGCGCGACAGTACCCATGTGAAAATGTCCACACCCCCAGTAGTACCTTGTCAGGAAAACAATCCAGATTTCTCTCTCACCCTTAAATCTCTGTGTCTATTCTGTCGTCGGGAAGTTAGTATAGAGCGAGTTTGTCTATGTGGATAATCGTCCTCTCTGGTACCTTAACAAAAACAGTCTGGTTGGGGAGGTTCAGTTGGGTGGTTGAGTCATGGTGTTGGTAAGTCATTGTGGCGGACGCGAACGGGGTGTTAACCAACCATCGGTTCCCTACCACCTCCACTTGTGTGGTGGCAACCCCATCCCTTGGTGCTAGTTTGGCTCTACAGCGTTCTTTGCTGGTGATAGGTTTAAGACCACAAAGATGCTCAGTGTTATCCCTGATGAACGGTTTGCTAAAACAGAGGTAGTGGACGTCTTTGGTTAGAGTACTCATTAACAGGTTAAGGCACTCTGAAAAATGGCACACTGAATGGCAAATCTTTCCTTGGGGACACTACAGGTTTGTCCTAAGAAACTCTGGAGAGGAAGCTGGGGATGCTGCGGATGGGCCCCCTGATGGGGTTTTAGGATCAATTGCCAACATTTCCGATAATTGGCATCGCTTCTGTCCCACTGGTGATCCTAGTATAAGACCTCATTAGGTCTTCCATTGCGAGTGTGCGCCTGTGTACGTAGACGGTGGACACGCCAAGGGAAATAAGACCAAGGATCATGGTAACAGTCAGGATACTGTCTGGTACCGTCCAAGAGCAGGTAACAGACCAATCTCTTGGCTTGTAGTCAGTCGGGTCAACTAAAAGTGCCTCATCCAGTACGCTAAGATCAACAGTCATTGGTCCCTCGTACTGGATTTGGTTTTGAATGGCTCGTGGTAACTCAAGGGAACGCTTAGCAAAAGTGTCAGGCATTTAACTACCCACCTTCAAGTAGAATTGCCCTAGATATGACATTGGAGACAATGCCATGATAGAGTCATTTAGCCAAGACCTTGGGCTTATTTAGAACCAAATTCCAAATTAGATGATTACGGTGTATATCTTTTGTTTTTATTCATTTTTTATTTCATTTCATTTGACACTTAGGAAGTGATGGCCATAAACAAGTTCCCATACAACCACCAGTGAGTGTTCTGCGTTATTAACGTCTGCCTAAGTTACTACCTATGTAGATCCACTAGCCGAGACAACCGGATGACGGGCCGGAACGCAGAGCCAAACCAGGACATCAGCTGGTAATTCTTATGGTGGCTTGCAACTTGCAGGATCCTTCCAAGAACCCACCAGAGGGGGACTGTCATGACTGGCCTGTGAGGGTCAGGTTACAGTGGATCACAGTTCTACAGAGGTATCTCTCACTCCCACAGAGGGGGAGACGTATAGAGGGATTGATGGGGATGGGGGGGTTTATGACCTCACGCCCATCGATAATTATAAGGCAGCAGCCCATTCTGGTCTCTAATGTGAGAGACTGGAATGTTTATGTGTTTTAGGAAGAGTTTACAGCCCAAAACTACAGAACATCCAATAAATGGACTTTGGGACAATATATTCCATCAGCCAAAATAGTGGTAACAATGATGGATGGAATATGAAAATGAATGTCTATTTCATGTTATTAAAAGTGAAATGAGGAAGTTATAATGGAAACATTGTAACTTGAAGAGTTTTCATAATGTATATGTGATGCTTACATACTTTATGTTGTATAGAGACAATCCAGCCGAAAGAGAATGTTTTGGTGACGATAAGACTGTGATATTGTCTAAAAGAGATCATAGTAAATCCTAATACCTTGCCTTGTAACTAGCTACGCCTCAGGGAACCCAGAGAGTGTGTCATAAAGACGGAAACGCCCCTTTCTACTCTAGGGTATAAAACATGTAAGTTAAGAATGTACATATCAGACTAAGTTTACCACGCGCTGCAGCCGTGGTCTACGACTAGTCGTGACCCCGAAACACAACACAAGGTTGAAGACAAAGAAAACCTCTGATCAATCAAGTTTTATGGTGGAGTAGCTATTCTAAGTACAGTATCTAGAAAGGTGAATTTAAGCAGGACCACCCGGTTATAATTTTCAAGTTACCGGGTGTCTACACGGTCCTCTTACCCACCCTGGGTGTGTCGAAACGGCTGATTAGCCGTCCTGAGAAGACCACTCTCACAGCACGAGTGCAAGGAAACAGACAACTAAGAGAAAGGACATTGTGACACCTTGTGGACAATCAGAGACTTACACCTGAAGACGAAAGACCAGACCATCAGATATACCCAACGGAGACCTTCAACACGTAAATACATGCATTACAATTCTGACCCATAAGAGCGGCAGTTCGGGGCAAGGTGTTAGGAATAAACTAAGCGTAGTTTACAAATGTATCCAAGTGTGGCTTTACTGTCTTGCTTTTCTCTCTCTTTCCTGTAAATCTCCATATTGTGTAACACGTGTCATATTGTGTTGGTCCACTAGAGACCTTTTGCCATTGTATTACAGTGGATCCTGTTTTAAAAATTGCGACCTTACACCGCGGGACTTGCTAACATTAGCCAGCTAGCTAGCAGTGTGACATGAGTATGAATGTGTAATTCATGTTGTTTTATGTTTTAGGGACTCCTGAGAAAACTAGCAAACCAGGCTGTCATCTTGTGAAACAGTGAATGTGAAGAGCTAGCTAAAGCATTTACTGCAAATTTAATTTACAATTGTGTTAACTTGCCTTGCTTATATTTGCCACGCAATGCAGCTAAAGTAACATAGCTAGCTAACTATTTATTTGCTTATTGTTTAGTGGAGGATAAAAATATCTGTATACCTATGGATGTGTAGCTAGCTACAGTATGTAGCCGATCTGTGTATGGACCCTAAAACTTTAGGTTCTGAACTAATATTCATACCAATCTATGAACCTCAGCTATCATAGTTGTTGTATCGACTTCAAGTCTGAATGGTATTATTGAAGCCTATGGATTGAGTAGAATATGATAACTTTATTGTGCCAAGGATGCAAGTCCTATATACACGTACTGTAGTTATTTCCACGCATGAGATCCCCACATTGTAGCCTGTACATTGAATATATTCACTGATTATGTACTGTTCCTTGGAAAATAAAGGTGCGTTTCAGGTGTGAATCTTTGTGAGACATTCTTTTTCAGTCATATACCAATACCAGGTGTATCAAACGCCATTTTTTGAATGAATCTGTGCCTGCTTGTATGTATTACAATTATACACTTCAACAGTGTTTACCACTCCTGCTCCTGGGACATCAATGATTACACATTAAAGCTTGATTTGTAATTCATATATACAGAAAGAAAAATAGTACACTACACTTCCTATGCATATCTACCTCCCTTCATCTGCATTAATCTGAGGACACAGGATAGGTGTAGTATTTCAATGAGATACTTAATTTCAACTAGTGGAAAATGTGAAACGCTTTATTGAAATAAGTTCATTATCCAGGTGTTATAAAATACATAAATGCATTATAATTATGATAATTGTAATATTATAAATACAAGTGCAATCTGTACTTCAATGTACATATACTGTGCATTATAAAAAGAGAAAGAAAGAGGAGGTAGGGAGAGGTGTAGAAGACAAAAAAGGAAAGAGGTACAACAGAGGAGCAGGGAAGACAGCACATGATTAATGAATTACAGTGCTACCCTAATATTCTCTCAGTTCATCACAATTACATAGTGTCTCTAGCGGTGTCTCCTAACCAGCCTTGGGCTCCCAATCGGCCCGAAGGTTATCTTAACTTCTCTAGGGTACGTGAGACGGTAGCGTCACACTTCTTCAACAGCCAGTGAAACTGCAGGGCGCCAAATTCAAATACAGAAATACTCATTATAAAAATTCTGAAAACAAAACATATTTTACATAGATTTAAAGATTAACTTCTTGTGAATCCAACCACGGTGTCAGATTTTAAAAATGCTTTACGGCAAAAGCATACCTTACGATTATTTGAGAACATAGCCCAGCAGACAAATCATTACAAACAGTAACCAGCCAAGTAGAAGAGTTACACAAGTCAGAAATAGAGATAAAATTAATTCCTTACCTTTGATGATCTTCATATGGTTGCACTCAGCAGACATTCATTTACTCAATAAATGTTCCTTTTGTTCGATAAAGTCTCTTATATCCAAAAACCTCAGTTTTGTTTGCGCGTTTTCTTCAGTAATCCACAGGCTCAAATGCAGTCAAAACAGGCAGACAAAAAATCCAAATTGTATCCGTAAAGTTCATAGAAACATCGGACCCTAAAGTCTCCCATACTGCTAGACTAGTGTAGTGAACACGAGGGAAGACAGGGAGCTGGTTTCAAGCGCAGGGCGCAGCAGGTGTTTATTGCAAGGGACCACAGGAGGAGGCAGGTAGCTGGGTCCAGGGGCAGGCGGAAGGTCATACACAGGGGGTCCAAAAGTGCAACAGTACAGGCAGGGAAAAGTCTAGTAACATAGTCCGGGAGATCAGGCAATAGGTAGATAACAGGAAATCCAATAGGCTAAAGTACAGGCACAGAATAGGCAAAAAGCATCGTTGCTGAGGCAGGCAAAAACTATCATACATGGGAGGAGTAAATCACAGGAAACCCAGCGCTCTGAAAGACGTGTGTCACAAAACAAACAATACCTCACAGTGATGGGGTGCAAAGAACTAAACTAAACAGTGTGTGATAATGACATACACGTGTGTGAACAGGTGATTAGAATTCAGGTGATTGGGATTTGGAGAGTGAGCTGTATTCAGGGGATCTAGGTGTTTGATAGTGTGAGCTGGAAAGTGGGATTGAAAGTGAGCTGCGTTCAGGGGATCTACGTGTTTGAGGGTGTGAGTTGGGAGCAGACGTTACAACTAGCTATAGCTTCCAGTTGTTGAGTTTACTTTTTTACTCTAAATCGAAGGCAAAAGTACTCATTCTGATTTTTATTTTTTAAGTGTTTATTGCATGTGTAAAACATAACAATACATTTTTTTATTGTGTCACATTTCAATTAATCACATTAATAATACATGCATTTTCATTTTGGATCAGATTCAAAATGTGACAATTAAGTAGGGGAGACCTGACTTGGTTGTCAGACTTTTTAATCTTGTGTCACGTTCTGACCTTAGTTCCTTTGTTATGTCTGTCATGACGTTGGGTTGGGGGTAGGTTTATGACAGTCATAAATACCTCTTTCCCCCTTTTTCTCTCTCCCCACTATAACTGATGTGACATAAGGAAACCCATGGGTTTACATAGAGATTCTGGGTAACATCAGAAGTTGGGGGAAATGAACTATATTCTGGTAATTCGACCAACTGAACATATGCGGGGGTACTTAAGGTATATTATGTCAGTTCGGTTGCCCTCTGACACATTCTCATCAATGATAGAATGACATAAACTTTACTGTGGAAAGTTTAAACGTCAGAGGTATCGGATTCACATGGAATTGTTGTTTAATTCAAATGTTTGAATATGACATTATTTGTGAAGAGGTGAAATGTAATTTTAGCTTCCAAATGAGAGATCTGTGCTTTCATAAGTTTCTCTGCTCACAGTGGTCTGCCCCTGTGAAGAGGCATGGGTTATAAACTTTTCAGACACACCCCTCTCCCTCCACTATAAAAGCCAGTGAACAAGAGTATAACTTTCTGTTCCGGGTACGCTAGGATGACGATCCGGTGTCAGAATGGTTCAGATAACTACAGAACTAAGCCAACATCAGCATGGACTTTGATTGTGAATGGTATGAACTTTGAACTTGTATTCACTACAGAAGTGATATCTCCTAGCCGTTGAGTTAGGAACAGCTAAACGCAGGTTAGGAAGGACAGTCCAAGTATCCCGTCTACTACACCAACGTTACTCCAACGTATCCCACAACCAGAGACATTCTTCAAAGGACAGAGGACTTGGGTTGGCGACACAGTCCATCTACCACCAACCTACTGAAGCGCAGTTCAGAGTAAATATTCATTGCATTTTCCTCTTCGAATGGGCGGTAATTTAGAATGCATACGATACTGTATTTACGATAGTACAGCTCGCCTATGTTCAGGTCTCCCGCTCTTTCACTAGGACTCAGCCCTTCCCTTTGTGTAACAAGCTGTCATATCGATTCTGCCCGCTAGGGACGTTTTTCTGTATGCCGTAATTTGTGATCAAGTTATGATTTAATTGTGTATGTGTGTTTCTGTGTGATTAGTTAGGTATTTAGTAAATAAATAATTAAACCCAATTTTGTATTGCTGATTCAACTTGTTAGCCAGGATTCTTGCAGATAATCAAGGACTTACAACTTTCAGATGAGACTGAATAAAATGACGATTAATGTGACTGCTATTTAGTAAAATATTAATAAATCTTTAAGAGTTTATTCAAAAGATAACAGCTCTATAAATATTCTTTCGTGGTGTCCTTCTCTAGTTAATTCATATTTACATGATTAGTTCACTCAGGTAATATTAATTACGGAGAAATTATTTTATAGAATAGCATGTCATAGCAATTAATCTGGCATAGTCAAAGACACGACATGTCTTTATTTTAGTTTGGTCAGGGCGTGAGTTGGGGTGGGCATTCTATGTTGTTTTTTCTATGTTTTGTTCTATTGTTCTATTTCTATGTGTTTGGCCTAGTATGGTTCTCCATCATCGGCAGGTGTCAGTCGTTGTCTCTGATTGGGAGCCAAATTTAGGTAGCCTGTTTGTCATTGTGTGTTGTGGGTGATTATTTTCTGTGTAGTGGATGTCACCTTACAGAACTGATGCGTTTCGGTCTCCTTTGTTATTTTGTTTAGTGTTCTATGTTTAATAAATATAATGATGAACACTTACCACGCTGCGCTTTGGTCCTCACCTCATTCCAACGACGAGCGTTACAGAATCACCCACCAACCAAGGACCAAGCAGCGTGGTATCGGGCAGCAGCGAGTTCTGGACTCCTGGACATGGGAGGAGATTTTGGACGGTAAAGGACCCTGGGCACAGGCTGGGGAATATCGCCGCCCCAAGGCAGAGCTGGAGGTAGCAAAAGCTGAGCGGCGGCGATATGAGGACGCAGCGCGACAGGTACGAGAGGCAGCCCCCCCCAAAAAAATGGGGGGGGAGGGGACACGAGGAGTGTGGCAGAGTCAGGTTGGAGACCTGAGCCCACTCCTTGTGCATATTGTAAGCAGCGCGTTACTGGTCAGGCACCGTGTTATGAGGTTAAGCGCACGGTGTCGCCAGTACGTGCCCATAGCCCGGTGCGCTATAGGACAGCCCCCCGAAAGTGTCATGCGAGTGTGGGCATCCAGCCAGGGCGTATTGTGCCTGCTCAGCGTGTCTGGTCTCCGGTACGCCGTTTCGGTCCAGGGTATCCTGCGCCGGCTCTGCGTGCTGTGTCTCCGGGGCGCTGGGAGGGTGCAGTGAGTCCTATGCCTGCGCTCCGCTCGTGCCGGGCGAATGTGGGAATTGAGCCTAAGGGAGAGATGTGCGTAGTATGCACCAGATCTCCAGTGCTCACCCACAGCCCGGTTCAACCTGTGCCTGCACTCTGGAGGGTCCAGGCTAGAGTAGTCATCCAGCCTGGGGGAGTGGTGCCAAGGCTGCGCACCAGAGCTCCAGTGCTCCCCCACAGCCCGGTCCTTCCGGTGCCTCCACCAAGCACCAGGCCTCCTGTAGGTCTCCCCAGCCTGGTGGGTCCTGTGGTAGCCCCACGCACCAGGCTTTCTCTCCGTCTCCTCCCTACAGGTGCTCCCGTCTGTCCTGAGCCGCCTGAGCCGCCCGTCTGTCCTGAGCCGCCTGAGCCGCCCGTCTGTCCTGAGCCGCCTGAACCGCCCGTCTGTCCTGAGCCACCTGAGCCGCCCGTCTGTCCTGAGCCGCTTGAGCGGCCCTTCAGTCAGGAGCCACCTGAGCCGCCCTTCAGTCAGGAGCCGCCATAAAAAAAGCCAGAATACGTTTTGCAACTGCACATGGGGACAAAGATCGTACTTTTTGGAGAAATGTCCTCTGGTCTGATGAAACAAAAAATAGAACTGTTTGGACATAATGACCATCGTTATGTTTGGAGGGAGAAGGGGAGGCTTGCAAGCCGAAGAACACCCTCCCAACCGTGAAGCACGGAGGTGGCAGCATCATGTTGTGGTGTGCTTTGCTGCAGGAGGGACTATTGCGCTTCACAAAATAGATGGCATCATGAGGATGGACAATAATGTGGAAAAATTTAAGCAACATCTCAAGACATCAGTCAGGAAGTTAAAGCTTGGTGGTAAATGGATCTTCCAAATGAACAATGACCCCAAGCATACTTCCAAAGTTGTGGAAAATGGCTTAAAGTCAACAAAGTCAAGGTATTGGAGTGGCCATTTCAAAGCCCTGACCTCAATTTTATTTATTTTTTGTGGGCAGAAATTAAAAAGCGTGTGCGAGCAAGGAGGCCTACAAACCTGACTCGGTTACACCAGCTTTGTCAGGAGGAATGGGTCAAAATTCACCCAGATTATTGTGGGAAGCTTGTGGAAGGCTACGTTTGACACAATTTAAAGGCAATGCTACCAAATACTAATTGAGTGTATGTAAAAATATAACCCACTGGGAATGTGATGAAAGAAATAAAAGCTGAAATGAATCATTCTCTCTACTATTATTCTGACATTTCACATTCTTAAAATAATGTAGTGATCCTAGCTGACCTACGACAGGGAATTTATCCTAGGATTAAATGTCAGGAATTGTGAAAACTTAGTTTAAATGTATTTGGCTAAGGTGTATGTAAACTTCCAACTTCAAATGTATATTCTAAATTCTACATTTCTACATCGTTTATACATCGGCCAGGTGTCACGTTCCTGACCTGTTTTCTGTTGTTTGGTATGTGTTTAATTGGTCAGGGCGTGAGTTTGGGTGGGTAGTCTATGTTATGTGTTTTCTATGTTGGGTTAATGAGTTGCCTGGTATGGCTCTCAATTAGAGGCAGGTGTTTGGCGTTTCCTCTGATTGAGAGTCATATTAAGGTAGGTGTTTTCACACTGTTTGTTTGTGGGTGGTTGTTTCCTGTGTCAGTGTTTGTTGCACCATACGGGACTGTATCGTGAGTTCGTTTTGTTTGTAGTCAGTACTTGTTCGTTCGTTCTTTGTTACGTGTAAGTTCGTAGTCCAGGTCTGTTGCCTTCGTTTCTTGTTTTGTAGTTTGTTCTAGTGTTTTGTCAGTGTTTTGTCTGTTTAATAAATTCAGTATGTCTTCATCACCCGCTGCGTCTTGGTCCGTTCAATCACCACAAGACGAACGTTACACCAGGCATCAACATTCTATTCTGATATCTCGGCAACGTCTTCCCAATGTGTAAATGCTCCCCACACTACCTATTCCCAACACATTTTTACATGTCGGCCAAAGGTGATGGTGTTTACTGGGAAGGGAGGTCTTTATTGCACAAAAGAGATTATTATTGTGTGTGGGCTCATCTGGGATGATAAGGTTGGTTCCCAGACATTTTGCCATATATTATTATGATGTGTTAATGCTATTTGGGATGCGCTTTGGTTAGTTTTCACTGTGTAGTCTTATAAGTGTTCGGTATAGGGCCTTCGAGACGTATGTGTTTTTGGTTGTCAGGTGACGTCATCCAACAAGTGTGTTGCATGGATAAGTATGCCAGTGGACCTAATACTAGTTTTGTAATTGGTATGAGTGTTGTGTTTGGGAGAAAATGTGGAGTTGGCGTTTGTTAAACTCTGTAGGTGCTTTGTTTGCACCTTTTGTGACAGCTTCTTTGAGTTGGCTGTTTGGTAGGCCCTGTGTTAGTTGGCATAGTTTTTTAAAGTTTTTTTGGTAGACTTGCCACTGCAGTGGATAGTTGGTTGTGTGCTGCGTTGGAGAGAGTAACATTGGATAGTTCCCAGGCCCCTGCCCAGGCGGGAAACTCTTGCTCTACTCACTGTTGGGACATCGGTTGAGGAGGTGAGTACAATCTGTTGTGTACCTCAGTGGGGGATTTGGGTAGGGTAGTGCCATTTGCTACCCGGAGCTATAGCCTGTCTTTTCCCCTGTTAGGCTTAGTGACGTGTTTCATTTTGGAATATGTTGGGCATGGTTATTTTGTTGTTTTTGTGTGGTGTCCATGGACTGAGCAGTTGTCTCGGGGGGGAAATCTGTGGCTTTGGGGGAATCTGCAGCCTTTGGGGAATCCGCCAGCATGCTATTTTTTTTCTCTCCATGCCAGCATGTTTCAGTGCATAATTACCCACCGCGAATCCACACAAAGACTAGGGTTGAGATATTGTGGGATTTGGGGAAGCTCCTTATATATTTAATCTTTCTCCTGTGGTGCCCAGTGTGATTGTCGGTTCTCTTGTTGTGGTCCGGTCTGGTGTGCTCAACAGAGGGGAAGAGCGAGATTATTTTTTGTAGCTACTTGTGACTATGGCATCTAATGTAGACAAGTTCATTCATGTTCCATCAGAGGAACTGTTAGAATTATGTACTAAAGATCCAGGTTGAAATTCGTGATAAACATCTAAAAAATTCTGTTCGGTTGATATTGGAGGGCAATCTGATGGAGAGTGTTATACTAGAAGTTACCACTGGGGCAGCCTTTGCTGAGGACTCGCCACCTCCCCAGCCGTCACCCCGTTTCGTTACAATGGCCGCTCCTTCTGTTAGCCCTAGTAGTGTTCCTTTTGAACAGCAGAACTGCTTCTGTTACAGCTAGAACATGAGCAAGCCAAACTGGAGCATGATCGGGTAAAGTATGAAAAGGAACTGGAATTTAAACTGGATTTGGAGCGTGCTGATCGTGTAAAGTATTAAAATAAGTATTAAAAGGAATTGGTTTTGGAGTATGCTAAAATCAAGCTGCAACAAGAGCGTCTAAAATTGGTTAGGGAAGGGAAGCTCTAGGGAGGGAGTTTGCACTGGTAAGGTGAGCCAGATTTAGCTAAGGGTCACTCCACTCTCGGTCGTGCCCCAGACATATTTGATATTGTTGGGAATTTACGTCTGTTGCCAAAATTTTATGAGAAGGACCCTGAGATGTTATTTTCATTGTTTGAGCGTGTTGCTGACGCTAAGACTTGGCCTGATTCTGATGTTGCCCTTTAATGTTGACTGGTAAAGCGCAGGAAGCATATTCAGCTCTTGGTGTAGCCGACAGTGTCAGCTATGATAAGGTTAAAATGGCTGTGTTACAGATTTACGAAATGGTTCCTGAGGCTTACTGCGAATGATTTAGAACTTAAACACAGGCCGGAACTATCTAGTTGCCACTCCGGAACGCAGGAAAGCACACCAGCTGAGCCATGTAAATCTGCTAAAGCCCTATTACGCACGTTCCTCTGGGGCCAAAGAGTGGGAGTCCGCAGAGGACGGTCAACCTGTTCTTTTGGCCAGTACTGTTACATCGCTGCGTTCTTCTTTTTGTCATGCTAGGTCCGTGCATGGTGAGGAGGATGTCCCTGGTCCCGATGATTGCGTACTGCAGGGTAGATTAAAAAATTCAGATACTGGATGTTTTGGACAGCCTATTTGCTCATCTACCTGCTGATAGGCGAGACGAGTTGGTCGGTCTGATTCTGAGTTTTCCAGTTTTGTTTTCTGATACACCTACACATACAAACTTAATAGAATGCAATATTGACGTTGGGGATGCTGACCCAATCCGTCATTGGTTCTGTAGAAAACTGCGTTTTCTCGATGCTGAGATCAGGTACATGCTGGAGAGTGATTTTGCAGAGCCTTCTTTCTCCAGCTGGGCTTCTCCCTGTATCTTGGTCAGTAAACTAGATGGGACAAACATATTTTTTACATACTACCGTAAGGTAAACAGTGTCACTAAGCCACATTAATTTCCTCTTCCTCGGATGGAGGACTGTGTTGATCAGGTCCGGAGCAGCTAAGTTTGTGAGCCAGTTTGACCTGTTTAATGGCTATGAGCAGGTGCCACTGACAAGTAGGGCACTTGAAATCTCTGCCTTTATTACATCCTCCGGTCTGTACTCATATTTGGTTATGAGTTATGGGGGGGGGGGGGCAACCCGCCCACTCTTAATCTGACTGGGCAACCCGCCCACTCTTAATCTGACTGGTCTTAATTGATAACCATGTAACCATTTGGTAAACGTCTAGATTTTAAACTAGTTTGTACTGTGATGACCCTCCCACTCTGTCCTCTAAATTCTTTCCCTTTGCTCTTGTTTTCCTTATTAGGACGCTGGTGGGCAGCGCTGGGAGGGTCGTCAGAAAAATGGGACACACCTGGGCTCATGTATGTCCTGGGGATAAATACACCTTTGCCCCATTCATTGAGGAGACTCTGTCCATGGCAGTTATACAAACAATACCTCATAGTAAGACAACCACATTTCCAGTGATCTGCCTACAACTCATTTGGCTGAGCAATGAAAAAAACGTAATAATTTTTTCTGTTACACTCAACGAGCAAGTACTGCCCTTTCACTTGGTAGGGCAGTATAGATGTCTTAAGGATGACCAAAGGGGTCTCATTTCAAACTAAGTAATACACAACACTACATAAAGTGTCAATAAACAGGTTATAAACGTTGTGCCGATTCATGACGGTTCTCATGATCCACAGGTTACTGTAGGGTGTGAGAGGTATGTAGATGGGTTGATGGACCTGCAAAGCGTGTGTGTGTGTGTGTGTCTGTGTGTGTGTGTGTCAAAGCCAAGATGATTTGGACTAGTCCAACAGTACCTGAGACTACTGCACCAGGTATTCCTCTTCTGTTCCAGTGCTGGAGACCAGATTACAACCTATTACAATGGTGCCAACATTCTGTGGCTGATCTTTCGGCGAGAGAGAGGGTGATTGAGTCAAAGACCTGACTGGGCCCAGCACCACATGGTATGGCTTGTTATTGTTGTCAAAGACCTGACTGGGTCCAGCCAGCACCCCACGGTATGGCATATCATATTGTTGTCGAAGACCTGACTGGGTTAAAAAACATGAGCTGGTGCACACCCAGAAAAATGTGTTTGTGTAGAGGTGCTGACTAACAGCAAATAAAATAAAAACTATCAATATAAAGACTTGACTGGGTCCAGCACCCCACGGTATGGCTTGTTATACTGTTGCGTGCATGTTTGTGTACTGCGGAACATGTATCTTGGTTTCAAAAGAAAGCCACTTTCAATTGCCTTATGTTGGGGGATTTCATCGAGGTCATTGTTGCCTGCCTGGTGTAATGTGACTAACAGGACTTCTTTAGAGTGTATGTCACCCTTTATAAAGCACATTTGTCGTATTTGACATAGTGGGTTATGTAACATTTGACTTTTGTGATTACGTCACACAGTTATGCCACATTTATGAACCCTTTATGTAGGGTTTGTCATCCATGTCATCCAAAAAGTTGACTCAAGTTTGCCAAAAAGCACCTGGAAGCACCTGGATGATCATCAAGACTCGTGGAAGAATGTTCTATGGACAGGTGATTCAAAAGTCTAACTTTTTGGAGACAGAGGCAGTGTTTCCTCCAACTTTTTATCTGGGTGTTGCTACTTTCATATTTATTTGATCCTAACAAACTCCCCAGTCCCTGCGGGTGACAAGCATAAACATAACATGATGCTGCCACCACAATACAGAGGTTCCTTGCATTTATTCCATATTACTGGCCTGTATGACAAAGTCAAAAGAAGGAAGCCTGCAGGGCCGTAGCCAGGGTCTGAGTTTTAATGAGGTCATTCACTGCATGTCCTCACTAAAACTCAATGAAGCTCATTTACTGCATTTCTATACAATTTAAAAACTCCAACATGCTAATTGGAGTACAGCAAAAACAAGCCAAATTTACCCCAGCCATGATCCCATTTTACTGTAGCTTCATTCATCCCAGTCGGTGTAGAAACACATAGCCTATTAGCTATAGAATTAGCCCGCTACACATTAACTTAGCAACGGGAATAAAAAAGATAATTGAATGTGTACAGAGGGATCTGTTAGCAGAAAAAGTATTTTATTAACAAAAGGAAAACAAAATACCCTTGCTTTACAGAAATGTTCGTTGTTGCCGTTTTACAGGTAACTCTCTGTAATTCCACACATTTTGACATGACTAATGTCGTTACAACCCCTGAAGGTCATTCACTATAACGCATAAAACATGTCTGATATGTTAACCAGGTCTGCATGTGCAGGCTGCTCTGCTCCATTGTCCCACTGATGCTGGGGGAGGGCTCTCATTGGCCACCAGGAAGTGTTTGACACGCCAATGAGAGCCCTCCCCCAGCATCAGTAGGACAATGGAGCAGAACAGCCTGCACATGCAGACCTGGTTAATATGTCAGACATGTTGAATGGGTTATAATGAATCAGAAAGGCTGTGCTTCTCCTCTCCTACCAACAACCAACATCCTTTTCTCTGGAAGAGGTGCAGTGAGTAAACCATAATATTAACAGAGGGGAATGAGTCTCTTTCTCTCATCCTTTCATCCTCTTAAAGGAGCAGCGCTGCATATTCAAATGTGGTCTTCACTCTTTGGGGCTTCACTCAGGGGGGAGGAGGGAGGGGGAAGAGACATAGGGAACAGGGTGAGGAGAGAGGAGGAACGCTAAGATGCGGCACAAGGAGGGCTATCACTTCCCTGAGATACTGTATGGGCAGACAGCCAACCCTGCTGGAAACAGACGGAGGAGGACAGGAGGCCTCTCTCTCTCTCTCTCTCAATACACACGAGTACGATTTGTAATTTTGACTCCAAAACTTGTTAATACACAAGGGAAAATAAATCTGGCCAACATTATTATTAAAGATGTTTATTTTTGCTTTCGCTTCAGTCAGAAACGGTGTCTTATTTTGCATAAGTTACATAGCCCTTTGTGTTCTGACAGACGTTACTCCCTCCCCTTACAGTGTTCTTAGCATCCTGGCTCATAACAAATAGTGTCTGGAAATATGAACATGCAAGAACAACAGAGAACACCAGGGAGGTCAGCTCCACTCCAGACCTTTGACCTCCTCTAGAACATGTTCGCTCAGTTTGTCTGTTCAGGCTTCTTTACACTACAGCACCTGTAGCCCGGCTACAGCAGATTACTTACAGTAAATCATGCTGAATGGGCTGGCTGGCCCCACAACTCTGCCTGCCTGCCAGTCCGTCCGCCTGTCTGACTGACTGTACGCCTACGTATCTGACTGTCTGCCTGGCTGGCCCAACAACTCTGCCTGCACCTTAAATTTGCAAGTGTTAAAATCTCGATGTTAAGGTAAAAAAGTGTTGTGAGTTATATCTGAGAGTGGATTCGAGTGGGGTTAACATTGACATTGACGCTACATGCTGAGAATAAATGAACTGTTATTTGAATCACAGTGGAATCAACTGCGGGTAGTGTTGTTACTCGACTGTGTGTTCACCTTCTTAGGGTGAAAGAGACATGGGAGGGACCTCGTTGTCATTCTTCTAAAGAATGCTTTGTTGCAGGTTGATGTTTAGAATAGTTTTTTATATATCTATTTTCTAAACTAATCCAATCTGTAAGTTATTGTTTTGCACTTTGGAGCGTTAAACAGTCCCATCAAAACCACACCAACCATTATCCTATTTTATGCAGGTATATTAAATTATTATTTTTTTTAAATCCAATCACTTAGTTAGATTTAATGCACCTGTTAACAAAATGGTTGTTGTCACGTGTGCTCCCTCTCCGGCCTCTAGGTCACCAGGCTGCTCATTATGGCACACACCTGTCACCATCATTACGCGCACCGCGTCATCAGACTCACCTGGACTCCATCACTTCCCTGATTACCTTTCCTATATATGTCACTCCCTTTGGTTGCTTCGCCAGGCATGACTGTTTCTGTTCCATTGTTAAGTCTGTACGTTGCTCTTGTTTTGTTTTATGTTGCTTTTATCTGTTAAAAACACTCACTCCCTGAACTTGCTTCCCGACTCCCAGCGCATTGTTAGTTGTTCCAGGTTAAATGGTTTAGGTAGTCTTTGTTGATTGATAATATGACAAGCTAGTTTGCTACTGAGAATTCACCCTATAATATCACTTCCTTCTGAGCTATGGCTGAACCACGTAGAAATAACTTGTTGTAGGTGTTCATGCAGCAGGAGTCTGTGTGCTGTCAGGATTACCAACAGACAACATCCACAATGACAGAGGAAGGGGAGGGTTGTATAACGCTCTGGCTTCCCCACAGTTTGCCTGGGTGTCAAGATGATGCGCACGGTCTACAATACCTACCGGAATCCTGCTGACAGAGTCCATAGTCAACACAATTCTACAATCAAATTCAATAATTAATCCAAATAATGTTACACCACTCACCCTACCAATAACACTAATACACTCTTTCCCTTTCTTTTTAGAAAGTTCAGACATGTTGCCTACAGGCAGTTCATCAGCTGGAATTGGGGCTATCTGGGACAGAACAGCCGTGAGCCAATTCCAACCTGTGCAGTCAATGGGATAAGAAATAAGGCTCTCAAATAAGTAAAACATGTTTTTACCTTTTTATTAACAGTAATAAAAATATATGTTGTACCAATACATCACTTTGTCATGGGCTTTTTTTTTGTTCTGTCACATTCCACTTTGTGGTCACAGTCCCCATAATAATGACAGTTAATTTAAAATAACAATACAATTCAGAAATACAAAAAGTCATTTTCTAAACTCAGCATGAAAAGAAAAGTCCCTTTTTCAGGACCCGGTCTTTCAAAGCTAATTTGTAAAAATCCAAATAACTTCACAGATCGTCATTGTAGGGTTCAAACACTGTTTCCCATGCTTGTTCAATTAACCATAAACAATTAATGAATATGCACCTGTGGAACGGTCGTTAAGAGACTAACAGCTTACAGACGGTAGGCAATTAAGGTTACAGTTATGAAAACTTAGGACACTAAAGAGGCCTTTCTACTGACTCTGAAAAACACCAAAAGAAAGATGCCCAGGGTCCCTGCTCATCTGCGTGAACGTGCCTTAGGCATGCTGCAAGGAGTAATGAGGACTGCAGATGTGGCCAGGGCAATAAATTGCAATGTCCGTACTGTGAGACACCTAACACAGCGCTACAGGGAGACAGTGGCAGACCATGTGTAACAACACCGGCACAGGAATCGGTACATCCGAACATCACACCTGCGGGACAGGTACAGGATGGCAACAACAGCTGCCCGAGTTACACCAGGAATATACACTGCTCAAAAAAATAAAGGGAACACTTAAACAACACAATGTAACTCCAAGTCAATCACACTTCTGTGAAATCAAACTGTCCACTTAGGAAGCAACACTGATTGACAATAAATTTCACATGCTGTTGTGCAAATGGAATAGACAAAAGGTGGAAATTATAGGCAATTAGCAAGACACCCCCAATAAAGGAGTGGTTCTGCAGGTGGTGACCACAGACCACTTCTCAGTTCCTATGCTTCCTGGCTGATGTTTTGGTCACTTTTGAATGCTGGCGGTGCTTTCACTCTAGTGGTACCATGAGACGGAGTCTACAACCCACACAAGTGGCTCAGGTAGTGCAGCTCATCCAGGATGGCACATCAATGCGAGCTGTGGCAAGAAGGTTTGCTGTGTCTGTCAGCGTAGTGTCCAGAGCATGGAGGCGCTACCAGGAGACAGGCCAGTACATCAGGAGACGTGGAGGAGGCCGTAGGAGGGCAACAACCCAGCAGCAGGACCGCTACCTCCGCCTTTGTGCAAGGAGGAGCAGGAGGAGCACTGCCAGAGCCCTGCAAAATGACCTGCAGCAGGCCACAAATGTGCATGTGTCTGCTCAAACGGTCAGAAACAGACTCCATGAGGGTGGTATGAGGGCCGGGTGTCCACAGGTGGGGGTTGTGCTTACAGCCCAACACCTTGCAGGACGTTTGGCATTTGCCAGAGAACACCAAGATTGGCAAATTCGCCACTGGCGCCCTGTGCTCTTCACAGATGAAAGCAGGTTTACACTGAGCACATGTGACAGACGTGACAGAGTCTGGAGACGCCGTGGAAAACGTTCTGCTGCCTGCAACATCCTCCAGCATGACCGGTTTGGCAGTGGGTCAGTCATGGTGTGGGGTGGCATTTCTTTGGGGGGCCGCACAGCCCTCCATGTGCTCGCCAGAGGTAGCCTGACTGCCATTAGGTACCGAGATGAGATCCTCAGACCCCTTGTGAGAACATATGCTGGTGCGGTTGGCCCTGGGTTCCTAATGCAAGACAATGTTAGACCTCATGTGGCTGGAGTGTGTCAGCAGTTCTTGCAAGAGGAAGGCATTGATGCTATGGACTGGCCCGCCCGTTCCCCAGACCTGAATCCAATTGAGCACATCTGGGACATCATGTCTCGCTCCATCCACCAACGCCACGTTGCACCACAGACTGTCCAGGAGTTGGCGGATGCTTTAGTCCAGGTCTGGGAGGAGATCCCTCAGGAGACCATCCGCCACCTCATCAGGAGCATGCCCAGGCGTTATAGGGAGGTCATACAGGCACGTGGAGGCCACATACACTACTGAGCCTCATTTTGACTTGTTCTAAGGACATTCCATCAAAGTTGGATCAGCCTGTAGTGTGGTTTTCCACTTTAATTTTGAGTGTGACTCCAAATCCAGACATCCATGGGTTGATAAATTTGATTTCCATTGATAATTTTTGTGTGATTTTGTTGTCAGCACATTCAACTATGTAAAGAAAAAAGTATTTAATAAGAATATTTCATTCATTCAGATCTAGGATGTGTTATTTTAGTGTTCCCTTTATTTTTTTGAGCAGTGTACAATCCCTCCATCAGTGCTCAGAGACTTTTCGCAATAGGCTGAGAGAGGCTGGACTGAGGGCTTGTAGGCCTGTTGTAAATCAGGTCCTCACCAGACATCACCGGCAACGGCAACAACGTCGCCTATGGGCACAAACCCACCGTCGCTGGACCAGACAGGACTGGCAAAAAGTGCTCTTCACTGACGAGTCGTGGTTTTGTCTCACCAGGGGTGATGGTCGGATTCGCATTTATCGTCGAAGGAATGAGAGTTACACCGAGGCCTGTACTCTGGAACGGGATCAATTTGGAGGTGGAGGGTCCGTCATGGTCTGGGGTGGTGTGTCACAGCATCATCAGACTGAGCTTGTTGTCTTTGCAGGAAATCTCAACGCTGTGCGTTACAGGGAAGACATCCTCCTCCCTCATGTGGTACGCTTCCTGCAGGCTCATCCTGATATGACCCTCCAGCATGACAATGCCACCAGCCATACTGCTCGTTCTGTGCGTAATTTTCTGCTAGACCGGAATGTCAGTGTTCTGCCATGGCCAGTGAAGAGCCCGGATCTCAATCCCATTGAGCACATCTGGGACCTGTTGGATCGGAGGGTGAGGGCTAGGGCCATTACTCCCAGAAATATCCAAGAACTTGCAGGTGCCTTGGTGGAAGAGTGGGGTAACATCTCACAGCGAGAACTGGCAAATCTGGTGCAGTCCATGAGGAGGAGATGCACTGCAGTACTTAACCTGTCTAGGATCAGCGTGGCGCTAGCGGCACACCCCCCCCCCCCCACTGAAAAACCAGTGCCGCGAAATTCAAAAAAAATATATTTTTTAAATATTTAACTTTCACACATTAAAGTCCAATACAGCTAATGAAAGACACAGATCTTGTGAATCCAGTCAACATTTCCGATTTTTAAAATGTTTTACAGGGAAGACACAATATGTAAAGATGTACATCTATTACCTAAAAACACATTAGCATAATCCACCATCTTTTATTTGTCCACCAACACCAGTAGCCATCACCAATTCGACTAAACTAAGATATTTATAGCCCCTAACCAACAAAAAAACTCATCAGATGACAGTCTGATAACATATTTATGGTATGGGATAGGTTTTGTTAGAAAAAAGTGCATATTTCAGGTATATGGCATAGTTTACAATTGCACCCACCATCACAAATGGACTAGAATAATTACAATGAGCAACGTGTTTACCTAACTACTAATCATCAAACATTTCGTAAAAATACACAGCATACACGAATCGAAAGACACAGATCCTGTGAATACAGACAATATTTCAGATTTTCTAAGTGTCTTACAGCGAAAACACAATAAATCGTTATATTAGCTTAGCACATAGCAATTAGCAGCCCAGCATTGATTCTAGCCAAAGTGAGCGATAAAAGTCAACATCGCCAAAAGATATTAATTTTTTCACTAACCTTCTCAGAATTCTTCCGATGACACTCCTGTAACATCATATTACACAATCCATATAGAGTTTGATCGAAAATGTTTACATTTAGCCACCAAAATCATGGTTAGACAATGTGAAATGTAGCTCAGCTGGTCAGAAAATGTCCTTGCGCCACTTAGACAGTGATCTACTCTTATACATAAATACTCATAAACGTGACTAAAAAATATAGGGTGGACAGGGATTGATAGACAATTTAATTCTTAATACAATTGCGTTATTACATTTTTTAATTTATCCTTACTTTTCAATACAGTTTGCGCCAAGCGAAGCTACGTCAAAAAACATGGCGTCCTAAGCCACTAAAATGTTTCGACAGAAACACGATTTATCATAATAAAAATGTCCTACCTTGAGCTGTTCTTCCATCAGTATCTTGGGCAAAGGATCCTTTCTTGGGAGAAATCGTCTTTTGGTGGAAAGCTGTCCTCTTGCCATGTGGAAATGTCAACTGCGTTCGGGATGAACTGAAAAGCGTGCCCAACTTTTCACATCGTTGCAAAAATAAATGTCCCAAAATCGCACTAAACGGATATAAATTGCTATAAAACGCTTTAAATTAACTACTTTATGATGTTTTTAACTCCTATAACGAGTGAAAAGATGACCGGAGAAATATAACAGGCTAAACTAACGCTTGGAACAGGTGCGCGCCGGTGTCCTCTAGGCTCATGACGCAGCTCCCAAAGAATGACTAGCTTCAGGGTTTTTTCATTTGTAGGGCCTGTGAACGCGCAATCGACCCCGTTGGAATCGTCATCACGTAAAGGCATCCAGGGGAAGACGTAAGAAGTGTCCGTATAGTCATAGCAACGACAGTGCCCTTTTAACTGACTTCAGAAAAGTGGCCAACATTTCTCAAATCTGACTCCATGTCAGGGAAATTGCTGTAGAATGGGCTCTGTTCCACTTAGAGACAAAATTTCAACTCCTATAGAAACTATAGACTGTTTTCTATCCAATAATAATAATAATATGCATATTGTACGATCAAGGATTTTGTGGGAAGCCGTTTAAAAAATTAGCCAAATTAGCATAAATAGTCTAAACAGCGCCCCCATCCCCAACAGGTTAATGCAGCTGGTGGCCACACCAGATACTGACTGATACGTTTGATTTTGACCCCCCCTTTGTTCAAGGACACATTATTCAATTTCTGCTAGTCACATGTCTGTGGAACTTGTTCAGTTTATGTCTCAGTTGTTGAATCTTGTTCATGTTCATACAAATATTTAAACATGTTAAGTTTGCTGAAAATAAACGCAGTCGACAGTGAGAGGACTTTTTCTTTTTTTGGTGAGTTTATATTTTTCCACATTTCTTTATGGATGATGAGTTCCACTCTGAAAGCTTGGTGTCAACAGCGGAGACGTGCAGCGCTTGATGTGAGAAGTGTCAAGGAGCCCAACGTCCGATGACCATAGTGTGGAGTTAGGCTTGATACAGGCTCAAAGTACTAATGGGAAGGCTGGTGGGCAGCTCCGGACTGAGGGGCAGCTCCGGACTGAGGGGCAGCTCCGGACTGGATGGCGGATCCTGGCTGGCTGGCTCTGGCGGATCCTGGCTGGACGGCTCTGGCGGATCCTGGCTGGACGGCTCTGGCGGAACCTGGCTGACTGGCGGCTCTGGCAGATCCTGGCTGGCTGACGGCTCTGGCTGGTCATGGCTCGCTGACGGCTCTGGCTGGTCATGGCTCGCTGACGGCTCTGGCTGGTCATGGCTCGCTGACGGCTCTGGCTGGTCATGGCTCGCTGACGGCTCTGGCTGGTCATGGCTCGCTGACGGCTCTGGCTGGTCATGGCTCGCTGACGGCTCTGGCTGGTCATGGCTCGCTGACGGCTCTGGCTGGTCATGGCTCGCTGACGGCTATGGCTGGTCATGGCTCGCTGACGGCTCTGGCTGGTCATGGCTCGCTGACGGCTCTAGCTGGTCATGGCCCGCTGACGGCTCTAGCTGGTCATGGCTCGCTGACGGCTCTGGCTGATCCTGTCTGGCGGAAGGCTCTGGCTGATCCTGTCTGGCGGAAGGCTCTGGCTGATCCTGTCTGGCGGAAGGCTCTGGCTGATCCTGTCTGGCGGAAGGCTCTGGCTGATCCTGTCTGGCGGAAGGCTCTAGCGGCTCCTGTCTGGCGGAAGGCTCTAGCGGCTCCTGTCTGGCGGAAGGCTCTAGCGGCTCCTGTCTGGCGGACGGCTCTGAAGGCTCATGGCAGACGGGCGGCTTTGCATGCTCAGTACAGACGGGCGGCTTTGAAGGCTCAATACAGACGGGCGGCTTTGAAGGCTCAGTACAGACGGGCAGTTCATGCGGCGCTTGGCAGACGGACAGTTCAGACGGCGTTGGGCAGACGGACAGTTCAGACGGCGTTGGGCAGACGGGCAGTTCAGGCGCCGCTGGGCAGACGGGCAGTTCAGGCGCCGCTGGGCAGACGGGCAGTTCAGGCGCCGCTGGGCAGACGGGCAGTTCAGGCGCCGCTGGGCAGACGGGCAGTTCAGGCGCCGCTGGGCAGACGGCAGACTCTGGCCGGCTGAGACGCACTGTAGGCCTTGTGCGTGGTGCCGGAACTGGTGGTACCGGACTGGAGACACGCACCTCAAGGCTAGTGCGGGGAGCAGGAACAGGGCACACTGAGTTCTCGAGGCGCACTATAGGACTGGTGCGTGGTCCTGGGACTGGTGGTACCGGGCTGAGGGCACGCACCTCAGGGCGAGTGCGGGGAGAAGGATCAGTGCGTACAGGGCTCTGGAGACGCACATGAGGCTTGGTGCGTGGTGCCGGAACTGGTGGTACCGGGCTGGGGACACGCATCGCAGGGCTAGTGCGGGGAGCAGCAACAGGACACACAGGACTCTGGAGGTGCACAGGAGGCTTGGTGCGTGGTGTAGGCACTGGTGGTAATGGGCTGGAGACACGCACCATAGGGCTAGTGCGTGGAGGAGGAACAGTGAGTACAGGGCTCTGGAGACGCACATTAGACCTAGTGCGTGGTGCCGGAACTGGTGGTACCGGACTGGGGACACGCATCTCAGGATGAGTGCAAGAAGCAGGAACAGGACACACCGGGTCGAGATGTACTGGAGACCTGGTGTGTATAGCCGGCATCAAATCTTCCGGAACTTTAACACAAGTTTCAGGCTGAGTACGAGGAACTGACACAGGTGGCATCAGACAGCTAACACGCTCCTCAGGGAGAATGCCATGCATACTCTGCCAAATCAACAGCTCTCTCTCTTCACTCTCCTCCAATTTCGTCAACAACTCCTCGAATGTCTCATAATCTCCCCTTCGTTCACTCTCCTCCAATCTGTCCAATAACTCCTCGACAATCTCACTCACCCCTCAACTTCACCGACTGCTCCAAATGCCCCCCCCCCAAGATTTTTTTTGGGCTGTCTCTCGGGCTTCCTACCGTTTCGCCGTGCTGCCTCCATTCGCCGGTATCCCTCCTCGCACTGCGCCAGAGAATCCCAGGCGGGCTCCGGCACTTTCTTAGGGTCGATTGCCCATCTGTCGATCTCTTCCCACGTAGTGTAGCCCAGATCCTTCTCCTGTTTCCGTGCTGCCTCCTCATACCGCCGCCTCTCGGCTTTAGCTGCCTCCAGCTCTTCACGAGGGCGGCGATATTCTCCAGGTTGAGCCCATGGCCCTTTACCGTCCAGTATTTCCTCCCATGTCCAGAAATCTTGTGTAGGTGGGTCCTGTTGCTTTTTATTCCGCCGGTTGGTCCTTTGTTGGTGGGTAATTCTGCCACGATCGTCATAATAAGCGGACCAAGGCGCAGCGGGATATGAAGACATCTTCTTTTATTAAAGATGACGAAACACGAAACAAACACTTTTACAAATCAAAACAACAAACGATCGTGAAGCTATAGACGTAAGTGCACACACAAGCTACAAACGTACAACATAGACAATTACCCACATTAACCTAATGCCTATGGCTGCCTTAAATATGGCTCCCAATCAGAGACAATGAATGACAGCTGTCTCTGATTGAGAACCCTTCAGGCAACCATAGACTTACCTAGACAACTACACTAGACACTGCCCCATACACATACAACACCCCTAGACACTACAAAAACACATACATTCCCTATGTCACACCCTGACCTAACTAAAATAATAACAAAAACAAAGATAACTAAGGCCAGGGTGTGACAGGTATGACGCTAGATGCTTGGCAGACCTGCATTTTGGGAGTTTCTCCCATTCTTCTTTCAAGATCCTCTAAGCTCTGTCAGGTTGAATGGGAATCGTCGCTGCACAGATATTTTCAGATCTCTCCAGAGATGTTAGATCGTGTTAAAGTCAGGGCTCTGACTGGGCCACTCAAAGACATTCAGAGACGTCCCGAAGCCACTCCTGCATTGTCTTGGCTGTGTGCTTAGGGTCGTTGACTTGTTAGAAGGTGAACCTTCTCCCCAGTCTGAAGTCCTGAGCACTCTGGAGAAGGTTTTCATCAAGGATCTCTCTGTAATTTGTTAAGTTCATCTTTCCCTTGATCCTGACTAGTCTCCCAGTCACTACCTCTGAAAAGAAAATCACAGCACGATGCTGCCACCACCATGCTTCAACTTAGGGATGGTGCCACGTTTCCTCCAGACGTGATGCTTGGAATTCAGGCCAAAGAGTTCAATCTTGGTTTCATCAGACTAGAGAATCTTGTTTCTCATGGTCTGAGAGTCCTTTAGGGGCCTTTGGCAAACTCAAAGTGGGCTGTTGTGCCTTTTACTGAGGAATGGCTTCCGTCTGGCCACTCTACCATAAAAGCCTGATTGATGGATTGCTGTAGGCTTTGAAAAACCAGTCCACAACAACAAGTGGTGTGCCCCTCCGAGCGGAACGTTGTGGAACCGGCAGTGGGTGGAGTTTGCCATAGGGGAGGTGTCTCGGTGTCTTGCTCTGTGTGTGGGTGGAGAAGGAAAAGACGTGGTGGGCCACCAGTACTTGGTGGAGAGACAGTCGATAGTACGGGCTATACCCAGGTGCCCCGACACAGGTGCTGTGTCTGCCCAGGCGAGGAGACGGTTCTGCACCTCAGAGGGCACGTATGTACGCACCTCGGGACAGTGGGCAGGTCAGGGCTTCCACACAACAGGAGCCACAATGCGGGACAGGGGAATAATGGATGTCACTTTCTCCCTCCGATCCTCTGAGTCATGCACCCGGGACAACGAATTGGTCTTGACGCTCTTAGATCCGGGCCGGTAGGAGAGGGTAAAGTCAAACCTGGCGAAGAATATGGCCCATCTGGCCTGATGCGGGTTCAGCCTCTTCGCTGCTCGAATATACTCTAGGTTCCGGTGGTCCGTCCAAACAATGAATGGGTGTTGAGCACCCTCCAGCCAGTGTCACCATGTTTTCAGTGCCTTCTTGACGGCCAGCAACTCACGTAATTCCTCTCTGCGAGAGACCGCTTCCGTGAGTAGAAGGTGCATCAATGTAGTTTAGGCGGCGATCCAGTGCATTGGAAGAGAACAGCCCCTACTCCAACCTCGGAGACGTCCACCTCCATGATGAAGGGCAGAGATGGGTCAGGATGAACCAGAACAGGTGCATTCGTAAAACGTTCCTTGAGAGCACGGAAAGCTTCGTTGGCCTCCTCAGTCCAGCTGTCGAGGATCTCCCTTCAGGAGGGAGGTGAGAGGGGCCACCACTGTGCTGAAACCCCTAATGAAGCGCCTGAAATAGTTGGTCAAACCTAGGAAGTGCTGCACCGCCTTTATGTTGGATGGAACAGGCCACGACCGTACTGCACTGTCCCTCTGCTGTTCCATCTCCACTCCCGTGGTGGATATCCGATAACCCAGGAAGGAGACCGCCTGCTGGAAGAAAAGGTACTCCACCTTGGCGTACAGGTGATGTCTTATCAGCCGCTCCAAGATGAACAAGATATGGGAGACATGTTGCTCGTGTGTAGTAGAGCATACCAAGATGTTGTCTATGTACACCACTACACAGTGACCTAACGTGTCTCTAAACACCTCGTTAATGAAGGATTGAAACCCAGATGGTGCATTTGTCAGGCCTTAGGGCATCACCCTGTTTTCATAGTGCCTGGTGCTGGTGCTGAAGGCAGTCTTCCATTCATCCCCCTCTCTGATGCGCACCAGGTTGTAGGCACAGTGTAAAGCCAATTTGGTAAAGTACCAAGCACCGTGCATCTGTTCGATCACAGTGGGTATGAGAGGCAGTGGATAGCTGAATTTAACAGTTGCCTTATTCAGTGTCTGGTAATCGATACAGGGGCGGAGACCTCCGTCCGTCTTCTTCACAAAAAATAAGCTGAAGGAGGCCGGAGAGGTGGACGGATGGAGGAATCCTTGGCCCAGCGCCTCCTGGACGTAGACCTCCATGGCTTCGGTCTCTGCATGCGAGAGAGGGTAGATGTGCCCCCGCGGGAGTGTAGAACCAGGCAGTAAGTGGATAGTGTAGTCCCATGGGCGATGAGGGGCAGGCATATAGCACGAGTCTTCGAAAAAGCCACCTTGTCATGTCTACAGCATGCAATGACATTCTAGATGATTCTGTGCTTCCAACTTTGTGGCAACAGTTTTGGGAAGGCCCGTTCTTGTTTCAGCATTACAATTCCCCCGTGCTCAAAGCGAGGTCCAAACAGAAATAGTTTATCAAGATCGGTTTGGAAGAACTTGACTGGCCTGCACAGAGCCCTGACCTCAATCCCATCGAACACCTTTGGGATGAATTGGAACGCCGACTGCGAGCCAGGCCTAATCTCCCAACATCAATGCCCGAACTCACTAATGCTCTTGCGACTGAATGGAAGCATGTCCCCGCAGCAATGTTCCAACATATAGCGGAAAGCCTTCCCCGAAGAGTGGAGGCTGTTATAGCAGTAAAGGGGGACCAACTCCATATTAATGCCCATGATTTTAGAATGATATGTTCGACGAGCAGGTGTCCAAATACTTTTGGTCATGTAGTGTATATATACAGTATATGAACAGTTAATATTGCATATATACTGTATATAGTGGACCACACTTTGAGAACCCCTGACCTATATAGTGCACTACTTTTGACCAGAGCCCACGCGTTGTCACAGGTGCACAGACGGACGGAGCACTTGCTGAGGCTATAAACAGTTGAAGGCATTCCGTTGTACAACTGACTAGGTATCCCCTTTTCCCTTTCCCTTTTCCCTTAAACCGCATGTCCTTGTCACATGGCAGTAACATTGCTGACACCACCCTGAGAATGAGTCACTCACTCTGTCACACTACCTGCCGTGTGAAAACATGGAGAGAAGAAGGAGAGAACTAGCAGGATAACAGTATACTAACAGGAACTAGCAGGTAAATGAATCAGGATGTATAACTTGTGACTTGGACAGAGGTTGTTTTTTGGTAGCATGTAGAAAAGGTTTAGGAAGTGGAATCCAGGTGATCAACTGAAGGAAACAAACCAAAAACAAAATGCTAATTTAGTCTTAGTCTCATGCCAGTGAGACGAGACAAGGAAGAAGACCAACATCTCTGATGTGGGTTCCATCCATCCCTCCCTCCCACCTCACCCCCCCTCTCCATCACTTCTCCTCCTTCTTTCCTCACCTCGCCTAGCCCCACAACGCACCTCTTCCCTCTCTCCTCACCTTTGCCCCGCCTCCTGTCCGTTGCAGTAGACCCGGCCTGCCACCGCCCGGGACTCAACTTTAGCTGACCAGTAGCCTCTCTCCCTTCCCTTCCCTGGCTCGTGACCTGCCCTCCTCCCTTCGTGCTCTGGATGAATTCTGCCAGTGGTGTTTCAAAATTCCACTGCCCGTGTCCCCTCAGATTTGGCAGTGCGGTGTTAATGCGAGCTGACACCACAGATTAGGCGCAGACATCAGGAATGCCATGGCCCTTTTGTGCCACGTGGATCCCGGCCAAAAAGCCCTGGGTCGGACGGACAGACCGCAGCGCAGCGCAGGAGACTTGGGGAAAAACACAGCCCTGCTTCACCAGACCAGCACCAGGGAGGAAAAGACGAGGATGAATTTACTGCGTCCCAAATCAAATCAAATTGTATTTGTCACATGCGTAGAATACAACAGGTGTAGTAGACCTCACAGTGAAATGCTTACATACAAGCCCTTAACCAACAATGCAGTTTTAAGAAAAGAAGTGTTAAGTAAAAAATAGATCAGTAAAAAATGTAAATAACAAATAGTTAAAGAGCAGCAGGAAAATAACAGTAGCAAGGCAATAATCAGGGAGCGCAGCTGCAGAACATTTTGAGGATCTGAGGACACATGCCAAATCTTTTCAGTCTCCTGAGGGGAGGTAGGCTTTGTTGTGCCCTCTTCACGACTGTTTTGGTGTGTTCGGGTACTGGTCCAAAGTAGTGCACTAAATAGGGAATAGGGTGCCATTTGGGACACATGTCCGGTGAATGCCAGCCTGACCACGCCCTCCTCTGGTGAAGTCAGTATACAGTCAATATAGTCTCTATACAGGCAGGAGGGAAACTAGGTGACTGTTTCCTCACTAGGCTACTCCACCTCAGAGGCGGTCTCTGTTATTATTGCATAATAACTAGTCAATAACCGGTTAATAAAACTGCATTTAGTCTGTATTAGAAGTCAGGAGTGCTGGCCAAAGGGTATAATTTCAAGCTCAAATTCAGGTTCAGGTTAAAGTTCATGCCTTATCTTGTGAAAACACAATCTTCTATCCGACTATGCTTTCTCCCCACTTAAACCATGTTGGTATGTTTAGACCTCAGATTACGCGGTTTGGTCTCTAAATCCAGCCATTTCTCCATCTGCATGTTTATCTGCCCAGATTGGTTTGAAAATGAGGTGGAGTAGTGTACCCTGAGCTGGGGTGGGATGGGGAGGTTTATAGGGGTATGAGACAGCATGAGAACCCCTTCATCGAGGGGCGGGAAATCCCGCTGGGCCTGTAGCATGGAACTCAGACACCTGGCATTTTGTTGGTGGTCAGGGTTGCCGTGGTTACTCAGAAGACTTTCCTTGTCCCTCAGCAGGAAGATTCTTGGCTGTTGCATGTGACTGGGCGGTACGGGTGGGTTTGTGTGTGTGCGTATGCATGTGTGCTTAGCCTTGCAAAATTACGAAAGCCATTTACATCTATTCATCAGTTGACTCTCTTCTTAAACAGATGTTTTGTGAATAAGAGTATCTACCTGCAGGAGAAACAGAGCTTCAGTGTTTTATACTTATACTAAAACATGGTGGTGGGAGATAGAGGGGGAGACTGGAGGAGGAAGAAACAAGGTGTTTTTTTGGAGTGTCAGTTGATTTAAACTGGATGAAAGGAGGAGAAGAAGAGATCAAATAGGAAAAAGAGAGGAATGAGGAGAGAAAGAGAAATAACTCAGAAGTGGGAGAGACGGGGAAATGAGAGAGAGACAGGGTGAGAGGAGGAGATTGAAAAATTACAGAAATACATATTTCTGTGCAGACAGAAAACCAGGCCAGATAAGCTGGATGTGGAATGCTCTTTACCAGGCAGCACACAGAAAGACCTCAAGACAGACACAAAAAACCTTAACAGGCTTTTTATTTATTTTGTATTTTTGGAGGGGGGGGTCCTGTGGACTCGGTAGTGAGTGTTGCAACCGAGGACAGTGGATTTTTATGCGCTACGCACTTCAG
The DNA here is from genome assembly GCF_029448725.1 of Salvelinus fontinalis. NCBI lineage: Eukaryota > Metazoa > Chordata > Actinopteri > Salmoniformes > Salmonidae > Salvelinus > Salvelinus fontinalis. The sequence continues at coordinate 55,982,047 of NC_074673.1, forward strand.
CACTTGGCGATTCCATTCTGTGAACTTGTGCGGCCTACCACTTGGTGGCTGCGCCATTGTTGCTCCAAGACGTTTCCACTTCACAATAACAGCACTGACAGATGACCAGGGCAGCTCTAGCAGGGCAAAAATTTGACGAACTGACTTGTTGGTAAGGTGGTCCTGTGTGGATGAATTGGTAGAGCATGGTTCTTGCAATGCCAGGGGTGTGGGTTCAATTCCCACAGGGGACCAGATTGAAACTGTATGCAGTCGCTCTGAATAAGAGCATCTGCTAAATTACTAAAGTAAAAACAATGCATCATCCTATGATGTTGAAAGTCATTGAGCTCTTCAGTAAGGCCAATATCTGTCTATGGACATTGCATGGCTGTGTGCTGAATTTTATTCACTTGTAAGCAACCGGTGTGGCTGAAATGGCCGAATCCACTAATTTGAAGGGGTGTCCACATACTTTCGTATATAGTGTACGTGAAAATTGCACATTTCTATGTTTTGTGGGGGAAAAAGATAGAGGAAGACACGTTTTTTCCAATGACATCATTGGTCTCCATCATGTGATTTTAACCAATTATGAGTAGGCATTTCCTACTAATTGGTTGATGTCATTGGACACACTTATCTTCCTCCATTTTTTTTACTATAAAATTATGAAATTATTTTCACATGCAGTGCATTCAGAAAGTTCAGACCCCTTGATTTTTTTCCCCAATTGTTTACAACGTTTTTTCCCCCCTCAAACTACACACAATACCCCATAATAAACAAAGCAAACACAGGTTTTTAGAAATGTTTGCAAATGTATTTAAATCATCACATTTACATAAGTATTCAGACCCTTTACTCAGTACTTGGTTGAAGCGATTACAGCCTTGCGTCTTCTTGGAAATGACTCTACAAGCTTGGCACACCTGTATTTGGGGAGTTTCTCCCATTCTTCTCTGCAGATCCTCTCAAGCTCTGTCAGGTTGGATGGGGAGCGTCGCTGCACAGCTATTTTCAGGTCTTTCCAGAGATGTCTTGGCTGTGTGATTAGGGTTGTTGTCATGTTGGAAGATGAAACGTCGCAGCAGTCTGAGGTCCTGAGCGCTCTGGAGCAGGTTTTCATCAAGGATCTCTGTACTTTGCGCCGTTCATCTTCCCCTCGATCCTGACTAGTCTCCCAGTACTTGCCGCTGAAAAAACGTCCCCACAGCATGATGCTGCCACAACCATTCTACACCATAGGGATGATGCCAGGTTTCCTCCAGATGTGATGCTTCGCATTCAGAGTTCAATCTTGGTTTCATCAGAGCGTGAACTGAGAGTCCTTTAGGTGCCTTTTGGCAAACTCCAAGCGTGCTGTCCTGTGCCTTTTACTGAGGAGTGGTCACTCTACCGTAAAAGGCCTAATTGGTGACGTGCTGCAGAGATGGTTGTCCTTCTGGAACGTTCTCCTATCTCCACAGAAGAACTCTAGAGCTCTGTCAGAGTGAACATCAGGTTCTTGATCACCTTCTTGACCAAGGCCCTTCTTCCCTGATTGCTAAGTTTGGCTGGGTGGCCAGCTCTAGGAAGAGTCTTGGTGGTTCCTAACTTCTTCCATTTAAGAATTGTGGAGGCCACTGCATTCTTGGTAACCTTCAATGCTGCAGACATTTTTTGGTACCCTTCCCCAGATCTGTGCCTCGACACAATCCTGTCTTGGAGCTCTACAGACAATTCCTTCGACCTCATGGCATGGCTTTTGCTCTGACATCCACTGTCAACTGTGAGACTTTATATAGACAGGTGTGTGCCTTTCCAAATCATGTCCAATCAATTGAATTTCCCACATGACTCCAATCAAGTTGCAAAAACATCTCAGGGATAATCAATTCAAACAGGATGCACCTGAGCTCAATTTCGAGTCTCATAGCAAAGGGTCGGAATACTTTTGTAAATAAGGTATTTCTGTTTTTTATATACAGTCGTGGAAAAAGTTGAGAATGACACAAATATTCATTTTCAAAGTCTACTGTCTCAGTTTGTATGATGGCAATTTGCATATAATCCAGAATGTATGAATAGTGATCAGATGAATTGTCCCTCTTTGCCATGCAAATGAACTGAATCCCAAAATAACATTTCCACTGCATTTCAGCCCTGCCACAAAAGGACCAGCTGACATCATGTCAGTGATTCTCTCATTAACACAGGTGTGAGTGTTGACGAGGACAAGGCTGGAGAGCACTCTGTCATGCTGATTGAGTTCGAATAACAGACTGGAAGCTTCAAAAGGAGGGTGGTGCTTGGAATCATTGTTCTTCCTCCGTCAATCATGGTTACCTGCAAGGAAACACGTGCCGTCATCATTGCTTTGCACAGAAAGGGCTTCACAGGAAAGGATATTGTTGCCAGTAAGATTGCACCTCAATCAACCATTTATCGGATCATCAAGAACTTCAAGGAGAGCGGTTCAATTGTTGTGAAGAAGGCTTTAGGGCGCCCAAGAAAGTCCAGCAAGCGCCAGGACCGTCTCCTAAAGTTGATTCAGCTGCAGGATTGGGGCACCACCAGTACATAGCTTGCTCAGGAATGGCAGCAGGCAGGTGCGAGTGCATCTGCACGCACAGTGAGGTGAAGTCTTTTGGAGGATGGCCTGGTGTTAATTAAGAAGGGCAGCAAAGAAGCCACTTCTCTCTAGGAAAAACATCAGGGACAGACTGATATTCTGCAAAAAGTACAGGGACTGGACTGCTGAGGACTGGGGTAAAGTCATTTTCTCTGATGAATCCCCTTTCCGATTATTTGGTGCATTCGGAAAAATCTTGTCCGGAGAAGACAAGGTGAGCGCTACCATCAGTCCTGTGTCATGCCAACAGTAAAGCATCCTGAGACCGTTCATGTGTGGGGTTGCTTCTCAGCCAAGGGAGTGGACTCATTCACAATTTTGCCAAAGAACACAGCCATGAATAAAGAATGGTACCAACACATCCCCCGAGAGCAACTCCTCCCAACCATCCAGGAACAGTTTTGTGACAAACAATGCCTTTTCCAGCATGATGGAGCACCTTGCAATAAGGCAAAAGCGATAACAAAGTGGCTCGGGGAACAAAACATCAATAGTTTGGGTCCATGGCCAGGAAACTCCTCAGACCTTAATCCCATTGAGAACTTGTGGTCAATCCTCAAGAGGCGGTTGGACAAACAAAACCCCACAATTCTGACAAACTCCAAGCATTGATTATGCAAGAATGGGCTGCCATCAGTCAGGATGTGGCCAAGAAGTTAATTGACAGCATGCCAGGGCAGATTGCAGAGGTCTTGAAAAAGAAGGGTCACCACTACAAATATTGACTCTTTGCATCAACTTCATGTAATTGTCAATAAAAGCCTTTGACACTCATGAAATGCTTGTAATTATACTTCAGTATTCCATAGTAACATCTGACAAAAATATCTAAAGACACTGGCGCAGCAAACTTTGTGAAAATTAACATTTGTGTCATTCTCAACTTTTGGCCATGACTGTATATACATATATATTTGCAAAATGTTCTGAAAACCTCTTTTCTCTGTCATTATGGGGTATTGTGTGTAGATTGGTGAGGGGGGGGAATCATGTAATCTATTTTAGAACAAGGCTGTAACGTAACAAAATGTGGAGAAAGGGAAGGAGGCTGAATACTTTCCAAATGCACTGTATGTTGACGCTGTGGTGGTGCTGGAGATGATGAATATGAAGCAGCATTTCTCTATTCTATACACATACACGTACACACAGGCCCTACAGCAGGGGTGGTACTCAGGTCTCGCCTGTCTGCTGGGCTAGAGGGATTAAGGAGCTCTAAGGGGACATACCATTCTCTCTCTCTCGTCACTCCCTCCCTCTGCCTCTTTCTTTATCTGTCTCCCGCCCTCTCTCTTTTTATTTCTCCTTTTCCCTCTCCCTTTCTCTCTCATTTTCTCTTCCCCTCTCTATCAGACTCTCAAAACACACAGCTTTGAAGAGATCACCCGACCTTCACTGAGAAAGAAATGTTGTGAGTGTGTGTACCCTGACCGAGTGCAAAGGTAGGGGGGTGGAAGAGTGCCCTTGAACTTGAGCTAAAACGATGTGTTTGATTACCGTGACATATTCCAAGGCAAGACACAGGTGCTTAGTGTATCATTTAGGAAAGAACAATCATTATATTTTAGGCCGAACACAGTACCCATTCGGAGGTAATAATAAAAACAACACTCACACCGCAAGTAATGTACTATATACAGTACCAGTCAAAAGTTTGGACAGACCTACTCATTCAATAGTTGTTCTTTATTTTTACTATTTTCTATATTGTAAAATAATGGTGAAGATATCACAACTATGAAATAACACATACGGAATCATGTAGTAACCAAATCTAAATATATTTTAGATTTTAGATTCTTCAAAGTAGCCATCCTTTGCCTTGATGACAGCTTTGCACACTCTTGGCATTCTCTCAACCAGCTTCACCTGGAATGCTTTTCCAACCAGCTTGAAGGAGTTCCCGCAGATGCTGAGCACTTGTTGGCTGCTTTTCCCTCACTCTGCGGTCCAACTCATCCCAAACCTTCTCTAATTGGTTGGGTGATTGTGGAGGCCAGGTCATCTGATGCAGCCCTCCATCACTCTCCTTCTTGCTCAAATAGCCCTTACACAGCCTGGAGGTGTCACCCCCAAAGCCAATTCCTCTTTTGGCCGCCTTTCTTTCCAGTTCTCTGCTGCCAATGACTGGAACGAACTGCAAAAATCACTGAAGCTGGAGACACATATCTCCCTCACTAGCTTTCAGCATCAGCTGTCAGATGAGCGCACAGATCACTGCACCTGTACATAGCCCATCTGTAAACAGCCCATCCATCTACCTCATCCCCAAACTGTATTTATTTATTTATCTTGCTTTTTTGCACCCCAGTATCTCTACTTGCACATTCATCTTCTGCACATCTACCATTCCAGTGTGAAATTGCTATATTGTAATTACTTCGCCACCATGCCCTATTTATTGCCTTACCTCCCTTATTTTACCTCATTTGCACACAAAGTATATAGACTTTTTTTCCCACTGTATTATTGACTGCATGCTTGTTTATTCCATGTGTAACTCTGTGTTGTTGTGTGTGTTGAACTGCTTTGCTTTATCTTGGCCAGGTCGCAGTTGTAAATGAGAACTTGTTCTCAACTAGCCTACCTGGTTAAATAAAGTTGAAATAAAAAAAAAAATAATAATTTTTAACTTATTTTTGTATATATTATTGTTTCATTCACAACTGCGCTGTTGGAGCTTGGAGCTTAAGTATTTCACTGTACTCTGCAACAACGTCTGCAACCCTGTACATGTGACTAAAAAAAAAATCTAAAAATGGTGCATGCCCACCAACTTGGACTTTGCTCTGAAACAACACACAAGTAGCTAACATTACGGTCAGAAGATTTTCAGAGGGATTTTCAGTCTGAACTGATTTAACCGATGCGATAACGTTACCATAGATTTTTCCCCTTCAAAACAAAACAGAAGACTTCCGATCAACCAACATCATCTCAAGAGAAGAGCTTGATTAGAGGCTAGCTAGCTGGCTCTGAAAGCCATCAGCTAAATCATATATATTTTGAGTGCAGTTTCCATCAATTTAGCCTATGCTATACTAGTCACTGCTAGACATCTTCAGGAGAGTAATGTACACATGTTTGTTAGTAATATCTTTGACTAACATTAGCTAGCAAACTTTAACAAATGATTAGCTGGTATCTATTCCACTGGCTCTTGTCTGGAAAGCATTCTGTTTCTTAAAATAGAATTGGCATGTTATTGTTAGCTAACTCGATCTCTATTTGTGCATTGGCAGCAATGATGAATGTGTATAAATTGTCTACGGTTTGTTGGTTGGTTCTCAGCTGCCGAGTAAAGCTAGCTAGCTGGCTAACAGCAAGCCAACAATATTTCTGTTGAAATGTCCTTGTTAGCTGTGCTTAACTAGCCAGTGCTGTCCAAATAGAGATCAAGAAATTTAGCATGGTGGATAAATAGTGTATTTTGTTGTAGGTGTTACAGAATCTGTTTCCACCAGCATGTGCTTCCATCTGGGGTGGTAGGTAGCCTAGTGGTTAGAGCGTTGGGCCAGTAACTGGTGAAATAAACAAATAAAAAATAATATATTTTGCTGGATCAAATCCCCGAGCTGACAAGGTAAAAATCTGCCGTTCTGCCCCTGAACAAGGCAGTTAAACCCAGTGTTCCTTGGTAGGCTGTCATTGTAAATAAGAATTTGTTCTTAACTGACATGCCTAGGTAAATACATCTCCAGCTCTGAATATGTGGTGATGGTAAGTTGGCAAAATCTTTACAAACTGGCGAGCGTAGAGAGAATAGGGATATTGTTATCCACGTTATCCACCAACGATGTTTGGACGAAACAGTCAGAGTTCACCAAGCGCAACATAGCGTCAGCATCTAAATTAGCTAGAAAGATGTGTCGGGCATTGAGTAATTGTCTCTGGCCCCCTCCCAGTTAGGGAGTCATGAGCTCTACAGCAGAGTCTCAACACTCAATCGCTGGTTTTAAATGGTTTTGTGCCCATCCCAAAAGATAGAATTTGTAGATAATTGTCCCTCTTTCTGGGACTTACCCACAAATAGGACCAAGCCTGGCCTTCTGAGGAGTGACGGACTCCATCCTAGCTGGAGGGGTGCTAGCATCTTACCAAATCAAATTTTATTTGTCACATGCACTCTCAACCTGCTCCACTACAGCCCTGTCAATGAGAATGGGGGTGTGCTCGGTCCTCCTTTTCCTGTAGTCCACAATCATCTCCTTTGTCTTGATCACGTTAGGGGGGGAGGTTGTTGTCCTGGCACCACATGGCCAGGTCTCTGACCTTCTCCCTATAGGCTGTCTTATCGTTGTCAGTGATCAGGCCTACCATTGTTGTGTCATCAGCAAAGTTAATGATTGTGTTGGAGTCGTGCCTGGCCATGCAGTCATGAGTGAACAGGTAGTACAGAAGGGGACTGAGCACGCACCCCTGAGCACGCACCCCTGTGTTGAGGATCAGCATGGCGGATGTGTTGTTACCTACCCTGGGGGCGGCCCGTCAGTAAGTCCAGGATACAGTTGCAGAGGGAGGTGTTAAGTCCCAGGATCCTTAGCTTAGTGATGAGCTTTGAGGGTACTATGGTGTTCAACGCTGAGCTGTAGTCAATGAATAGCATACTCACATAGGTGTTCCTTTTGTCCAGGTGGGAAAGGGCAGTGTGAAGTGCAATAGAGATTGCATCATCTGTGGATCTGTTTGAATGGTATGTAAATTGGAGTGGGTCTAGGGTTTCTGGGATAATGGTGTTGATGTGAGCCATTACCAGCCTTTCAAAGCACTTTATGGCTAGGGACGTGAGTGCTACGGGTCTGTAGTCATTTAGGCAGGTTGCCTTTGTGTTCTTGGGCACAGGGACTATGTTGGTCTGCTTGAAACATGCTGGTATTACAGACTATCTCCATCTGGCACAGCCAGAAAAGGACTGGCTGTCACGACCGTGTTGACATGAATGAGAGGACCAAGGCGCAACATGATATGAATACATCTTCTTTATTTACAACGACGAAGATGATCACGAAACACTTATACGACACTAACAAAAACAACAAACGATCGTGAAACTTCAGACGCAAGTGCACACACAAACTACTTTCGTCGACATATACATATACAATGACCCACAAACAGCTAAAGCCTATGGCAGCCTTAAATATGGTTCCCAATTAGAGACAACCGAAACCAGCTGTCTCTAATTGAGAACATATTCAGGCAACCATAGACGTTCCTAGAAAACTACACACCCATAGACACAGCTAGATACATACACTCAACACAAACCCATACACTACCACCAACACCACCTCTACCATATAAATACCCCAAACACACACATACCCCATGTCACACCCTGACCTAACTAAAATAATAAAGAAAACAAATAATACTAAGGCCAGGGCATGACATAACCCCGCCCTTAAGGTGCGAACTCCGAGCGCACCAGCACATAGTCTAGGGGAGGGTCTGGGTGGGCGTCCTTCCACGGCGGCGGCTCCGGCACTGGTCGTGGTCCCCACCCCACCTTAGTCACTACCCGCTTACGTAGCCTCCCCCAAATGACCACCCTCCACATTAACCCCACTGGATTAAGGGGCAGCACCGGACCAAGGGGCAGCACCGGACTAAGGGGCAGCACCAGGATAAGGGACAGCACCAGGATAAGGGACAGCACCAGGATAAGGGGCAGCACCAGGATAATGGGCAGATCCTGGCTGGATGACGGCTCATGGCTGGCTGACGGATCTGCCTGCTCATGGCTGGCTGACGGATCTGGACGCTCATGGCTGGCTGACGGATCTGGACGCTCATGTCTGGCTGACGGATCTGGACGCTCATGTCTGGCTGACAGATCTGGACGCTCATGGCTGGCTGACGGCTCTGGCAGATCCTGTCTGGCTGGCGGCTCTGGCAGATCCTGTCTGGCTGGCGGCTCTGGCAGATCCTGTCTGGCTGGCGGCTCTGGCAGATCCTGTCTGGCTGGCGGCTCTGGCAGATCCTGTCTGGCTGGCGGCTCTGGCAGATCCTGTCTGGCTGGCGGCTCTGGCAGATCCTGTCTGGCTGGCGGCTCTGGCAGATCCTGTCTGGCTGGCGGCTCTGGCAGATCCTGTCTGGCTGGCGGCTCTGGCAGATCCTGTCTGGCTGGCGGCTCTGGCAGATCCTGTCTGGCTGGCGGCTCTGGCAGATCCTGTCTGGCTGGCGGCTCTGGCAGATCCTGTCTGGCTGGCGGCTCTGGCAGATCCTGTCTGGTTGGCGGCTCTGGCAGATCCTGTCTGGTTGGCGGCTCTGGCAGATCCTGTCTGGTTGGCGGCTCTGGCAGATCCTGACTGACGAATGGCTCTAGCGGCTCCTGACTGACTATCGGCTCTGACGGCTCGGGACAGACGGGCGGCTCTAATGGCTCTGGACAGACGGATGGCTCAGATGACGCTGGGGAGACGGATGGCTCAGACGACGCTGGGGAGACGGATGGCTCAGACGGCGCTGGGGAGACGTATGGCTCAGACGGCGCTGGGGAGACGGATGGCTCAGACGGCGCTGGGGAGACGGATGGCTCAGACGGCGCTGGGGAGACGGATGGCTCAGACGGCGCTGGGGAGGCGGATGGCTCAGACGGCGCTGGGGAGACGGATGGCTCAGACGGCGCTGGGGAGACGGATGGCTCAGACGGCGCTGGGGAGACGGATGGCTCAGACGGCGCTGCGGAGACGGATGGCTCAGACGGCGCTGCGGAGACGGATGGCTCAGATGGCGCTGCGGAGACGGATGGCTCAGACTGCTCCTGTCTGGCGGAAGGCTCTGGCTGCTCCTGTCTGGCGGAAGGCTCTGTAGGCTCATGGCAGACAAGCAGCTTTGCAGGCTCATGGCAGACAGGCAGTTCATGCGCCGTTGGGCAGACGGCAGACTCTGGCCGGCTGAGACGCACTGTAGGCTTGGTGCGTGGTGCCGGAACTGGAGGCACCTGACTGGGGACACGCACTTCAAGCCTAGTGCGGGGAGCAGGAACAGGGCATACTGGACCCTGGGGACGCACATTAGGCCTAGTGCGTGGGGCCGGAACTGGTGGTACCGGACTGGGGACACGCACCATAGGACGAGTGCGTGGAGGAGGAACAGGGCTCTGGAGACACACTGGAAGCCTGTTACGTGGTGTAGGCACTGGTGGATCTGAACTGGGGCGGGGAGGTGGCGCCGGAAATACCGGACCGTGCAGGCGTATTGGCTCCCTTGAGCATTGAGCCTGACCAACCTAACCGGGTTGAATGCTCCCCGTTGCCCGACCAGTGCGGGGAGGTGGAATAACCCGCACCGGGCTATGTAGGCGAACCGGGGACACCATGCGTAAGGCTGGTGCCATGTAAACCGGCCCGAGGAGACGCACTGGTGGCCAGATATGTAGGGCCGGCTTCATGACATCCGGCTCAATACTCAATCTAGCCCTGCCAGTGCGGGGAGGTGGAATAACCCGCACCGGGCTATGCACACGTACAGGAGACACCGTGCGCTCTACTGTGTAACACGGTGTCTGCCCGTACTCTCGCTCTCCACGGTAATTACAGGGAGTAGGCGCAGGTTTCCTACCTGACTTCGCCACTCTCCCTTTAAGCCCCCCCCAAGAAATTTTTGGGGTTTTCCCACAGGCTTCCTACCGCTTCGTCGTGCTGCCTCCATTCGCCGGTATCCCTACTCGCACTGCGCCAGAGAATCCCAGGCGGGCTCCGGCTCTCTCCCTGGGTTGATCGCCCACCTGTCGATCTCCTCCCACGTAGTGTAGCCCAGATCCTTTTCCTGCCTCCGAGCTAGCTCCTCATATCGCAGCCTCTCTGCTTTCGCTGCCTCCAGCTCAGCTTTGGGGCGGTTATATTCTCCTGGTACCTCCCGGTCTAAAATTTCCTCCCATGTCCATGAATCCTTGCGTTGCTCCTGTTGCCGCTGGTCATGTTGCTTGGTCGTAGATTGGTGGGTCATTCTGTCACGACCGTGTTGACATGAATGAGAGGACCAAGGCGCAACATGATATGAATACAGGAGACATGCAGTACTAGCAAATCTTCTGCAATATGTCTAAACAGTTGGTGGTTAAGGTCTACTAACCCTGTACTCACCACTTCTGGCAGTCTTATCCAGCTGGCCGTAGACAGGACATTCAATGCAAGCACAAAGAGTCATCTTTCCCAGCCCAGCTAGTAAATGTCCAGACATAATCTGGCACTGCCTTCCACACTGACATTCAGCAGTTACAATACAGCCTTTTCACTCCTCTTGCCTGCAACTGTTTTAATTGGGGCGACTGCTCTACCACATCAAAACACACTAAGCTAGCATGTCTAAAGTCTAATCACACAGTCAAACGGACAGGCACACCTTAGTTTGATGTCACTCCATTACCCTTTCAAAACTTGAGTGAATTGCCTGAATGCCCTCTCTGGCAGTGCCACTAACTGATACTGTACTGTATGTAAATAATGCCATTCCTTTGCATTTCAAAATATTGATTTGATTTTGTACAGAAAGGTCTAGTCACTGTCTGATTCACAGAACTAACCATCTAATGCCAGTCCCCTACTACGGGATGGAACCACTCTTAGTGTGGACCCCAGGAAGAGTAGCTGCTGCTTTTGCAACAGCTAATGAGGATCCTAATAAAATACCAAAAATACCAAAAACTGCTATTCAGCTCCTCTTGAGTCATCTACTGCTTGAAATCCAGCATCATTTCAAATCCATCTAGAGGAATACAGTTCACGGGAAACAGTTCTGCTCCAATGACAGGTGGGTATAATTTGTGCAACGTTTCAGCAGGAATCTGTTCCAAAAACTTTTTAAATTACAAGGATGCCAATAAACAACGCATACAAAGTAGAATGATCAATTCACCTAGCTAACTAGCTGCCGAATAGGCATCAACTCACCGCGTGTCACAATCGTAGCGGACCAAGGCGCAGCGTGAGTATAGTTCCACATATTTTTAATCTCTGTGAAACAAACAAAACAATAAAGAAACAACAAAATGTGAAGTTATGATGTGCACACAGGCAACTAAACACGAACAATATCCCACAAAACACAGGTGGGGAAACGGCTACCTAAATATGATCCCCAATCAGAGGCAACGATAAACAGCTGCCTCTAATTGGGAACCATATTAGCACCAACTTAGAAATAGACATACTAGAACACCCCCTAGTCACGCCCTGACCTACTACACCATAGAGAACCAAGGGCTCTCTATGGTCAGGGCGTGACACCGTGTAGCTTATTCTTAACAACATTAGGGTAGGCTAGTTTAACATGCATACATGTGTACAGGCACAGAGATTACATTTAGAACACAGTTCTACAGCGGCCAGGCAGTACAAATTTACCAAGGTAGGAAGACAGTACCTAGCTACAGCCATGTCTATCAGGCATGCTTAGGCAAATATTTTTCACATTAAACCAAATCATCAGTTTCAGAGATTTACAATAGTAAATGGTTTTATTATGGTTGCTCCTCACTGTTGATTAACATAGTTAGCTAGCTTGCTGGATAGCCAATCATTTTTATTTACATCTGTTTGGGTTCCTAACTTTATCTTGTGTCATACTATAATTTTGTGAGATTGAAATGCATCCACTATCACAATCATAACCAAAATGTCAACCCTTGTCAATTATGTTAAATTGCTAACAGTGGTTGATGTTACACGTTTGCTAACAAGCTACAAAACGTGAGGCTTGGTGCATAGCAAGCTAGCAGGCGCCAGGCTATCTAGCCAACTCCAGTCATATGCTATCATTTGCTGGTAAACCTAGCTTGGTTTGTAATGTTGTAACGTTAGTAGCTTGCTATTTCGTAGCTATATCTGTGACTAAAAAGAGAAGACGTTTTACAATCAAAATATAGTAGCTAGATCTCTGATTGTAAACCTCTTTCTTTTTAGACATAGCTAAGCTACTAGCTAAGTTAGCAAACAGAAAAATAACAGTTTGATTTCCCCCCACTATAACACAGTAGTATGTTAGCCAGCAATACACAATATGGGTTTCGGTAGATAAACTAAAGTTAGTTAGATGCCTGATATGAAAAATAACTACAGATGTGTGCCAAACTCACTAAGACTATCAAGCCTATACCTAATCTCCCACTGCTCTCAATTTTTTGGGGAAAAGATGTTGCTCGGCAACTCACAAATAATGTATACGAAATTCTCCAGTCTGGTTTTAGACCCCATAATAGTACTGAGACTGCACTCGTGAAGGTGGTAAATTACCTTTTAATGGAATCAGACCATGTCCTGCTTTTGACATAATCGATCACCACATTCTTGTAGAGAGATTGGAAACGCTAATTGTTGCCTGGTTTAGATCTAATCTTTCGGAAAGATATCAGTTCTTCTCTGTGGATGGTTTGTCTTCTGAAAAGTCAACGGTCAATTTCAGTGTTCCTCAAGGAAACACAATGTCAACTCTCACTGCTATGCAGACAACACACGAGCTGTACATTTAGATGAAACATGGTGAAGCCCCAAAATTGCCTACCCTGGAAGCCTGTGTTTCAGATATAAGAAAGTGGATGGCGGCAAATTGTTTTACTTTTAAACTCGGACAAAACAGAGATGCTAGTTCTAGGTCCCAATAAACAATGAGATCTGCTGTTTGATCTGACAATTTATCTTAATTGTTGTACAGTCCTCGCAAATAAAACTGAAGAACCTTGGCATTGCTCGGGACCCTGATATCTCTTTTGACGAACATATCAAAAATATTTCAAGGGCAGCTTTTCTCCATCTTAGCAACAAACGTTTTGTTAACAAATTATGCAGAAAAGCTAATCCATGCTTTTGTCACTTCAAAATTAGACTACTGCAATGCTCTACCCTCAGGCTACCTGGATAAAGAACTAAATACAAATATCACTGCTAGAATCTTGACTAGAACCAACAAATTGGATTATATTACTCCAGTATTCGCCTCTGGCTTCCTGGCTATGGGCTGATTTCAAGTTTTGACTTCTAACATACAAAGCATTACATTGACTTGCTCCTACACAAAGCATTACATTGACTTGCTCCTACCCATCTCTCCGATTTAGTCCTCCTCATTGTTCGTTGAATTTTTAAGCAAAGTGCTGGAGGCAGGGCTTTCTCTATAAACATTTTATTGAATGGTATGCCAATCCATGTAAGACAGAGACTTGGTCTCAACCTTAAAGTCTTTACTGAAGACTCAGCTCTTCAGTAGGGCCTATGATTAAGTGTAGATTCGCCCACGGGTGCGAATATGAACGGCAAAGCACTGGAGTGGCGAACCACCCTTGCTGTCTCTGTCTGGCTGAGTCCCCTCTCTCCACTGGAATGCTCTGCCTCTGACCCCTATGACTGGGGCTGAGTCACTGGCTTGCTAATGCTCTCGCATGCCATCCCTATGGGGGGTGTCTCACGTCGTGCGAGGCTTTTTCCGATTTGAGTGGGTATTTCTGTCCGGTTTTGGGCTTGTGCATTGGAGGCCTTGGGCTTGCGCATTGGAGGAGATCTTTGTGGGCTATACTCCTCCTTGCAAGGATAGTATGTTGGTGGTCTGTTGATATCCCTCTGGTGATGTGGGGGCTGCCGGTGGGGTTATATCCTGGCTGGTTGGCCCTTTCCGGGGTATGGTCAGACAGGGCCACAGTATAACCCAACCCCCCTCTGTCTCAGCCTCCAGTATCTATGCTGCAAAAGTCTCTGTGTTGGGGGCAAGGGTCAGTCTGTCCTATCTGGAATAATTATCCTGTTTTATCTGGTGTCCTGTGTGACACCAGTCTCAACGTCAACGGTGAAGAGGCGACTCCAGTATGCTGGCCTTTTTATTGGCCAGTCTGAGATATGGCTTTTTCTTTGCAACTCTGCCTAGAAGGTATCCCGGAGTCCCTCTTCACTGTTGATGTTGAGACTGGTGTTTTGCGGGTACTTGTTCTGAGGAGTGTAACAGGGGAACCCAAGAGCAGACTCAGATGAGGAGACTGGGATGAAGTAACAAGTATTTATTGAAACATGGGGAGAAGATGGAGTGCAGGCCAGGGGAAGCTTGGGCGGGTTGCAGGAAACCAGGTGTGGAGGCTGAGGCTGGAGCGAGAGGGGTTGGGACAGGGTAAGCAGGTCCGGAGGGGAATCCAAGGGAGTAGTAGAGGGGGGAATCCAGGACAGAGTAGCAGGAGGACGAGACGTGGGACTAGAGATAGGGACCAGAGTCAGAGCGTGCAGAAGGAGCAGAGATTACAATCTGGCAGCATGGAAGTGGCGGGGCTAAGTATTTGTAGAGGTCTTGATTATGGAACAGGTTACAGCTGGTGGGGGATCTGCTATTACTCCAGCACACCTGTCTCTGCACACACAATCACACACACACACAGAGAGAGAGAGAGAGGGAGAGGGAGAGAGTACTGGGGGAGTGGCAGCAGGTGAAGGAGACACAGGATGAGCAGTAGAGGGTGTTGCAGGAGCAGAGGTGACAGTACTATTTAATGAAGCTGCCAAACTAGACACTCTAATGTACATGTACTCTTGCTCAGTTGTGCACCGGGGCATCCCACTCTTTCTATTCTGGTTTGCACTGTTCTATGAAGGGAGTAGTACACAGCGTTGTACGAGATCTTCAGTTTCTTGGCAATTTCTCGCATGGAATAAACTTCATTTCTAAGAACAAGAATAGACTGACGAGTTTCGGAAGAAAGTTATTTGTTTCTAGCCATTTTGAGCCTGTAATCGAACACACAAATGCAGATGCTCCAGATATTAAACTAGTCTGAAGAAGGCCCGTTTTATTGCTTCTTTAACTTCTTCTGGCTGCAAGCCCGACGTCGGTACACTTTTGACAACAGCCAGCTCAAGTGCAGGGCGCGAAATTCAAAATATATATTTTTTAAATATTTAACTTTCACACATTAACAGGCTTTTTATCAGTGGCAGAGGAAACACAACCGGCAGAGATAAACGGAGCATAGACAGGATCCGGTTTCTCAAACGCGAAATCAATAACTTGGGCCAACGGATGAGCCAAAGACTTGACTAAACCCAAACTTTTCCTTTTTGGTGACGGTGACTGGGACAGTTTCGGTTTATTTTTCAAACCGGGCAGTCCGCAATCACGTGACCCTTTTGGTGACAGTAAAAACATTCCCGGATTTCATGAAAACGCTTAGGGTTGTCAGAGGAAAAGCGACCTGAACAAGGCACTGATGACGTAATCGTTCGGCCTTCAAAACGAGGTGCACCAAAGACAGTCTTGTGTGTCAAAGCGTACTCATCTGCCAACACTGCTGCCTGGGCCAATGTCACCACTTTCTGTTCATTTAAATGAACTACAATTCTACAATTTCAGGGAGGTTGCTTTTAAAATCCTCCAACAGCATCAACTCCCGAATATCAGCAAAGGTGTTAGCTTTGTTGGCTGAACACCATCGATTAAACAGAAACTCTTTGTCCCTTGCAAACTCAACAAAAGTACGTTGAGAGGGTTTCTTGTGGTTCCTGAAGCGCTGCCTGTAAGCTTCAGGCACCAACTCATAAGCCCGCAACACGGTAGTTTTAACTGTATCGTAGTGTAAACTGTCTTCCAGGGAGAGAGCAGCTACTACTTCCTGGGCTCTCCCAGACAATTTACATTGCAACAGGAGCGGCCAAACCTCAAGTGGCCAATGCAGCCACACGCTCAAACACAGAGAAATAGGCATCAACTTCCGACTCTCAGAATGGAGGGACTAAAGCTATGTTTTTACTCACATCGAAGTGGGTTTGATGATGAGCAGCTTTTGGAGTCGTACTGGAGCCAGCGTCTAGCTCCAGTTGTCGGATCCTCACCTCCTTTTCGATTTCCATTTTCCTAATTTCAAGTTCAAACTTCATCTGTCTCTCCTTATCTTTTTGCTCCATTTCTAACCGGGCCAGCTTCACCTTCAGCCTTGCGGTCCCGTCTGAACGACCTGAAGCAGAAGATAAAGGATCGTATCGAGGCAATGTAAAGGGGGTACGAGCAACCCCTTCCTCCGCCCTGTCCTCCGACTTGGCATCGGAAGGTCTACCCGTCTCCTCTCCTTGCAATGAGAGAATTCGTTTTTTCATTAAACACTCCCTGACTAGCACCAAAAGCTCAGCCTTCAGGGCTTTCTCAGGGATAACCAATCCATAATGGGCAGCTAGAGCTAAAAGGTCTACTTTACGAAACCTCACCAAACAATCAATAGAGAACTTCAAAAAACTTGGAGATGGCTGAGGCAGCCATCTTGTACACAGCAATCTACTGAACACACAAACTAAACAAGTCATCCAAACTCACAACCTACCATCACACCTCAATCACTAACCATAGAGAGCTCAGTGCAGCAGGGTCCGGTGGGTTTAATGGAATCCCGGATGAGCCCCCATTATGTTACGCACGCCTCTATGAAGAGGGAACGCAACACCCTGCTACAACTCAACTCCCCGTGAAGTGAAATAGGTATGGGACTTTAGGTGCGAGAGAGGACGACAAAAGGCAGAATTGACCAGAATTTACTAGGATTTTATTCATTTACACGGTAATATGGGGAAAAGGGGCTGGATGGAACCAAAGCAAAGAAAGTAAATGTCAAAGCCCCCCTCTCCTATCTAACCTGCCTACCCACTACTTACCTAACTTAGCACCACCTGGTGCCCTAACCAAAATACAGGGGGTGGTCCACCCAGGTCTTACCTAGTGTGCCTAGACCAGTGGTTCTTAACCTTGTTGGAGGTACTGAACCCCACCAGTTTCATATACGCATTCACCGAACCCTTCTTAATTGGAAAAATAAAATATGATTTTTTCTAATTCAAAACATAGGTATATATTTTACTGGTGCACAAAATGAACCGTGCATCAACATCAACACCGTGTGTTCAAAGAACAAAATCATCAAAACATGATTTTCACACAAAAACAAAAACATAATAATGAATATTTACTGCAAATCAGTGTGACTTCTGCTGTTGCCTTTCAGAGATCAGTTCAGAAATGCGCGGCTTCACCTTGGAAAGTGCCACTCTCATGTCATTTTCGCAACAAAGTCTGTTCCTTTTCTTCGTTTTTATGTCCAGCATCCTCGAAAAGGATTGCCTGCAAAGATATGTTGTAACAAACGGTATGAAAATCTCCAGAGCTTTTTTTTTAGCAATAACAGGGTACGTTACCATTTGTTGACACCAAAACGTTGAAAGCGTTGTTGTTCTGAAGAGTTGCTGTTGAACCTGGCTCTGCTGAATTTCAATGATTTCATCGAGGTATTCATCATTGACATCTGTTGTCTCAACACTAAACGTGAACGGCTGTCTCACCCATGCTGAATATGACTCTCTTGCAGGGAAGTATCCGTCGAGAGACTTTGCAAGCTCATCTAAGTGCGTGGCAATTGCTTGCTTCAGCTCCGCGGGTACAGAAATGTCTCCGATTCCAGATACATCTTCAATCTTACTTACACAGTCGTCCAGCAGGGGAAAGTTTGCGAAGTTATCGTTCTCTGTTCATCGTTTCCATAACGGTAGCTTTTTTTGAAACGCCTTCAGGTTTTCCTCCGCTTCGATGATGTTGACTCCACCGCCCTGCATCTTTTGATTGAGATGATTGAGAGCTGCGAAGATATCAGCCATGTACGCTAAAATGAGAATGAACTCAGAATTTTTGAAGCAATCTGCATGACAATGTTGGTGCTCTTGCAAAAACAGGGCTAATTCCACACGCCCGGCAAAAACACGATTCAGCACCTGTCCGCGGGATAACCACCGAACGTTAGAATGGTACAGAAGTACCTCGTATTCAGAGCCCATTTCTTTACACAGCTCACTGAAGATGCGGTGCCACAGAGCACTAGTTCGCACATAGTTCACGCATTCCACTACAATTTTTAATACTTCTGCCAGTTTTGGAGGCAAGGTTTTTGTTGCCAACGCATGCCTGTGCAGAATACAATGCGTAACAATGATGTGTGGTGCATCGGCTTTCATTAGCGCACCAAAACCAGACTTTCTTCCCAGCATGACTGGAGCTCCGTCCGAACAAACTGCAGAAACCATATCCCACGAAAGATTGTCGTCTTTGAAGAAGTCATCCACAAGTTTCTTCACATCGGCTGCCTTAGTTGTTGTTGTAAGAGGCTTACAAAATAAAAAATCTTCCTTTATCACGCCATCTTTCACATAGCGCACGAATACAGCAAGCTGGCTTAGATTGGAAACGTCTGTGGTCTCGTCGAGTTGAAGGCTGAATTTTGCCGGGCTTGAAATCAGATCTGCAACTACTTGAGCCAAGATGTCTTTGCTCATGTTCTCTATTCTGTCGCTGATGGTGTCATTTGAAAGAGGAATTTGGGATAACTTAACTTCAGCCTCTTTTCCCAGCATGATATTCGCCATCTTCAACACAGCTGGTTTTATGAGTGTTTCACCAATGGTGTGTGGTTTGCCCTGCTTTGCGATCAGGTAAGCAACTTCGTACGATGCTGTGAGGATCGGTTTGTTGATGGGTACAAAGCCGAGAACAGGCAGAGTAGCCTTTTCATCGAATCTGGCTCTCTTCACCTTGAATTCAGCGAGCGTTGTGTTCTTGTATTTTCCATCTCCATGCAGCTTAAGGAAGTGTTCTCTTAGTTTTGCCGGTGCTAGACAAGAATTGCTCAACTTGGCATTGCAAATCATGCAGTTAGGACGCTGACTCCCATCACGTTCCGTTATACATGTGAATCCATATTGTACATATTCGTCCGACCACTTTCTTTTTTTGCTCGACATAGTAAGTATGAAGGGATTAAAATATTAAGAAAGAAATCACAAGACGTACCATCACGACAGTCACAAGTCGACTACTGAGCGCACCAAATTCCCTGCAGCACAGATAGGCCAAGCGATGTAGCGTGATCACCTGCAGCCAATGATGGCCAAGCGGGGCGTGTCATCACGAATCATATGAGTCGGATGTGTGTCTTGACCTCCGCCGAACCCCTGAGACTGACTCACCGAACCCCTGGGGTTCGATCGAACCCAGGTTAAGAACCACTGGCCTTGACATTGAATATACACTGCTAAAAAAAAAAAAGGGAACACTAAAATAACACATCCTAGATCTGAATTAATGAAATATTCTTATTAAATACTTTTTTCTTTACATAGTTGAATGTGCTGACAACAAAATCACACAAAAATTCTCAATGGAAATCAAATTTATCAACCCATGGAGGTCTGGATTTGGAGTCACACTCAAAATTAAAGTGGAAAACCACACTACAGGCTGATCCAACTTTGATGTAATGTCCTTAAAACAAGTCAAAATGAGGCTCAGTGGTGTGTATGACCTCCCTACAGCGCCTGGGCATGCTCCTGATGAGGTGGCGGATGGTCTCCTGAGGGATCTCCTCCCAGACCTGGACTAAAGCATCCGCCAACTCCTGGACAGTCTGTGGTGCAACGCGGCGTTGGTGGATGGAGCGAGACATGATGTCCCAGATGTGCTCAATTGGATTCAGGTCTGGGGAACGGGCGGGGCAGTCCATAGCATCAATGCATTCCTCTTGCAAGGAACTGCTGACACACTCCAGCCACATGAGGTCTAGCATTGTCTTGCATTAGGAGGAATCCAGGGCCAACCGCACCAGCATATGGTCTCACAAGGGGTCTGAGGATCTCATCTCGGTACCTAATGGCAGTCAGGCTACCTCTGGCGAGCACATGGAGGGCTGTGCGGCCCCCCAAAGAAATGCCACCCCACACCATGACTGACCCACCGCCAAACCGGTCAAGCTGGAGGATGTTGCAGGCAACAGAACGTTCTCCACGGCGTCTCCAGACTCTGTCACGTCTGTCACATGTGCTCATGTGCTCAGTGTGAACCTGCTTTCATCTGTGAAGAGTACAGGGCGCCAGTGGCGAATTTGCCAATCTTGGTGTTCTCTGGCAAATGCCAAACGTCCTGCACGATGTTGGGCTGTAAGCACAACCCCCACCTGTGGACGTCGGGCCCTCATACCACCCTCATGGAGTCTGTTTCTGACCGTTTGAGCAGACACATGCACATTTGTGGCCTGCTGGAGGTCATTTTGCAGGGCTCTGGCAGTGCTCCTCCTTGCACAAAGGCGGAGGTAGCGGTCCTGCTGCTGGGTTGTTGCCCTCCTACGGCCTCCTCCACGTCTCCTGATGTACTGGCCTGTCTCCTGGTAGCGCCTCCATGCTCTGGACACTACGCTGACAGACACAGCAAACCTTCTTGCCACAGCTCGCATTGATGTGCCATCCTGGATGAGCTGCACTACCTGAGCCACTTGTGTGGGTTGTAGACTCCGTCTCATGCTATCACTAGAGTGAAAGCACCGCCAGCATTCAAAAGTGACCAAAACATCAGCCAGGAAGCATAGGAACTGAGAAGTGGTCTGTGGTCACCACCTGCAGAACCACTCCTTTATTGGGGGTGTCTTGCTAATTGCCTATAATTTCCACCTGTTGTCTATTCCATCTGCACAACAGCATGTGAAATTTATTGTCAATCAGCGTTGCTTCCTAAGTGGACAGTTAGATTTCACAGAAGTGTGATTGACTTGGACTTACATTGTGTTTAAGTGTTCCCTTTATTTTTTTGAGCAGTGTACTATGGGTATATGTATGCCCATGAGCCTCTTGCCTAAAGGCACTCCCTAGGTGCCTTCCCCTTTCCCCCTGGGAACAAATGAAACAGAATAACAAACAATTACTCAAACAAACGAAGAAACCAAGGACATCAAATAAGCTCTATCTGATAATGCAACAAACTAACACAGTACATACCAAATCACTTTCTGAGAAACAACCAACACTATATAACCCTCTGCTCCCTGAAAACGACCAACACCGCTCTCAGCAATTGAATTCTCTCTATCACAATCAAATTCTTTCTGCATTCTCCTCAACCTGCAATGATCTCTCACTTCTGAACAACAGAACACTGGCTTTTATAGCTTCAGAAGGCATTGGTAATTAGAGACAGCTGCGTCTTGATGAGGGGGCGGGGTCAGCTCTTCAATCATCAATTGGGGCCGACCAATCAGCTGCTTGGGGAGAATTTCAGGAAGCTCTCCCCTTTTCCGGTTCAAGGTCCTGACTATTGGCCATTAGGATCTGGAACCATAACTCAACCACTCACCCTCACCATGGAGCCCAATCACCAGGAGAAAATCACCCTTCATCACCAGTGCACCAGTTCACAAGATCATCCTCTGCCTCCCTTGGCTCCAACGCCATGACCCTACCATCTCATGGTCGAGGATGATTATCAGACTAGTTACCTGAATGCCGGATGACCTGCTTCCCTGTTCCCTGTGGTTCCACGTCAGTTGAGTTCTGTGGTTGCCCTTCAGCCCAACATCCCGGAGGTTTACCAGGACCCGTGGGAGGTATTCTCAAAGACCCACGCCACCTGTCTCCCTCCTCAATGCCCCTGGGAATGTGCCATCGACCTGTTTTCCGGTGCTACACCTCTGCACAGACGCATCTACCCTCTGTCTGTGGCTGAGACCCAGGCTATGGAGGATTACATTTAAGAGGCACTCCAACGGGGTTTCATCCACATCTCCTGCGTCGGCTGTTTTCTTCTTTGTGGCCAAGAAGGAGGGAGGATTACACCCATGTATCGATTACCAAGGACTCAATGACATCATGAAGTATCGATATCCTCTTCTGTTGGTGCCATCGAGCAGCCCCGCCGGCCCGCTTTTTCACCAAACGGCCTGCGGAGTGCCTACAATTTCATCCACATCCAGGAGGGGGTATAAGATGGCTTTCAGCACAATGTCTGGCCACTACGCGTACATGGATATGTCCTTTGGCTTAGCCAATGCTCCGTCCATGTTCCAGGCATTCATCAACAAGTTGTTCAGGGACCTGCTCGGAAGTCAGGTGATGGTATACATCCTGATCTTCTCGACCAACCTGGAAGATCACATCACCCACGTTCGAGCAGTCCTGGAACGCCTTTTGGCCAATCACCTGTTCGTCAAGGCGGTGAAGTGCCAATTCCATCAGAGGGCTGTATCCTTCTTGGTTTAGATGGAGGACAAGAAGGTAGCTCCGGTAAGGCCAGTCCCAACCACCATCAAGGGGTTACAACGTGGGGCCGTTCAAGGTTCTCCGTATTACTGCCATGTCTTCTCCTGCTCCTCCACTCCCGCGTATGTCATTACTCTTGTGTACCGGCGTGTAGCCACATGGAATTGTCTCGTTCCTGATTTTACTAAACATTTCACCTTGCACCTGCTTCCCGACTCGCAGCTCCATTATTACACTTCCGCATTGGTTCCGCTCACATAATGCAGTAGGAAAGCAATTACTGTAGGTGAAGCGGTAGCAAATTTCACTATAGTCTTATTGTGGGTTTATTGTCGCTATGTGCACCAGCTCCTATAGACTAGTACAGTGAATGAAATTCATTATGTGCATACAGTACCCGTCAAAAGTTTGGTCACCTACTCAAGGTTTTTCTTTATTTTGACAAGACATCAAAACTATGAAATAACACATATGGAATCATTAAGTAACCAAAAGTCTTCATATATGAGATTCTTCAAAGTAGCCACCCTTTGCCTTGACAGTGTTGCACAATCTCTCAACCAGCTTCATGAAGTAGTCACCTGGAATGCATTGCAATTAACAGGTGTGCCTTAGTTTTATTATTTTTAAAAAACGTTAATGACTCCTGTGAAGTCGTGACCTGCGACATACGCATATTTTCCTGCAACGGGTCACAAATAAACGTAACGAGGCTATATACAGGGGGTACTGGTACAGAGTCAGTATGTGGGGAAATAAGGTAGTCAAGGTAATAGGTAAGGTGACTATGCATAGATAAACAGAGTAGCAGCAAATAGTCAATGCCATTTGTTAAGCTGTTCAGGAGTCTTATGACGTAGGGGTAGAAACTGTTAAGAAGCCTTTTGGAGCTCTGGTACTGCTTGCCGTGCGGTAGCAGAGAGAACAGTCTAGAGCTAGGGTGGCTGGAGTCTTTAGCAATTTTTAGGGCCTTCCTCTGACACCGCCTGGTATGGACGTCCGATGACGGGAAGCTTGGCCCCAGAGATGTACTGGGCCATACACACTAACCTCTGTAGTGCCTTGCGGTCGGAGGCCGAGTAGTTGCCATACCAGGCGGTGATGCAACCAGTCAGGATGCTCCCGATGATGCAGCTGTAGAACTTTTTGAGGATCTGAGGACCCATTCCAAATCTTTTCAGTGGCCTGAGGGGAAATAGTCTTTGTCTTAACCTGTAGGTTTTCACTCCAACCCTAATCTAGCGCACCTGATTCTAATAATTAGCTGGTTAATAAGCTGAACCAGGTTAGTTACAACTGGGGTTGGAGCGAAAACATACAGGAAGGTAGCTCTTCAGGTGGATACGATGTGTATCCTGTTCAAATCAAATATGATTGGTCGCGTACAAATATTTAGCAGATGTTATTGCGGGTGTAGTGAAATGCTTGTATTGCAGTAGTATCTAACAAAGTAACTAGAATACAGTATATACACATAAAATGATTAAAACAGTATGAAAACATTATTAAAGTGACCAATGTTCCATTTTTAAGGTGACCATGTCTATGTACATAGGGCAGCAGCCTCTTAAGGTGCAGGGTTGAGTAACCGAGTGGTAGCCGGCTAGTGACAGTGACAAAGTTCAGGGCAGGGTACTGGGTGGAGGCCGGCTAGTAATGGCTATTTAACAGTCTGATGGCCTTCAGATAGAAGCTGTGTGATGTGTCCACCGAGGAACTTGAAGCTTTTCACCTTCTACACTGTCGTCCCGTCAATGTAGATGGGGCGTCCTGTCTCCTGAAGTCCACGATCAGCTCTTTTGTTTTGTTGACATTGAGGGAGAGGTTATTTTCTTGGCACCACTCTCCTAGGGCGCTCACCTCCTCCCTGTAGGCTGTCTCGTCATTCTTGGTAATCAGGCCTACTACTGTTGTGTCATCTGCAAACTTGATGATTGCATTGGAGGAGTGCGTGGCCACGCACTCATAGGTGAAGGTGAACAGGGAGTACAGGAGAGGGCTGAGCCCTGTATTGAGCATAGTTTCCTACCTTCACCACCTGGGGGCGGTCCGTCAGGAAGTCCAAGACCCAGTTGCACAGAGCGGGGTTCAAACCCAGGGCCCCGAGCTTAATGATGATTTTGGAGGGTACTATGGTGTTGAAGGCTGAGCTGTAGTCAATTAACAGCTTTCTTACATAGGTATTCCTCTTGTCCAGGGCATAACTGCACTGCTTGTATATATTTCCAGTCACCTTGCCATGGTTAAATGTGGTGGTTTGCGTTTTCAGTTTTGCGCGAATGCTGCCATCTATCCACGTTTTGGGGTTTGGCTAGGCGTTAGGTCTCAGGCATTGCATCTCAATGATAGAGGCATCACTACAGACACCCTGGTTCAAATCCATGCTGTATCACAACCAGCCGTGATTGGGAGTCCCATAGGGCGGTATAAATGATATAGTCACAGTGGGAACAACATTCCCTATACACTTCCTGATAAACTCAGTCACCGTGTCAGTGTACATGTCAATGTTATTCTCAGAGTCAACCCGGAAAATATCCCAGTCCGCGTGATTAAAACAATCTTGAAGAATGGATTCCTATTGGTCAGACAAGCATTGAATAGACCTTAGCATGGGTACTTCCTGTTAGAGTTTCTTCCTATAGGAAGAGGGGGACAGAATGGAGTCATGATCTGATTTGCCAAAAGGAGGGCGAGGGAGGACCTTGTTGCCATCCCCGGAAGGGAGAGCAACAAAGGTCGAGAGTTTCTGAAGTGGTAGTACTACAAGCAATGTGTTGATAGAACTTTCGGTAGCGTTCTCCTCAAATTTGCTTTGTTAAAGTCCTCTGCTACAATAAATGGATATGCTGTTTCCAGTTGGCACAAAGTCCAGTGTAGTTCCTTGAGGGCCATCGTGGTATCGGCTTGAGGGGGAATATACACGGCTGTGACTATAACTGAATAGAATTCTCTTGGGAGGTAATATGGTCTGCATTTGATTGTGAGGTGTTCTAGGTCGGGTGAATGAAAGGACTTGAGTTCCTGTGCGTTATCACAATCACACCATGAGTAGTTAATCATGAAACATACACCTCCACCTTTCTTATTCCCGGAGAGTTCTTTATTCCTGTCTGCGCGATGTACTGAGAACCCAGCTGGCTGCATGGACGGCGACAGTTTATCCGGAGAGAGCTATGATTCTGTGAAACAGTATGTTAGTCTCTAATGTCTCTGGAAGGAGAGTCTCGCCCTGAGCTTGTCTACTTTATTTATTCATACAACTAATAAACTTGAAACTTGATATACCCATGACTTCAGTCTATGAGAAAGTACAGCAATATGCACAGAAAATATTGCTTGGTATCATAGACACCCAATTTGATAATGGCACAAGAGCCAAAGTGACTTGAGAGCTGAGCATGACATAATGCTTCTCAAGGTGAATTCAAGTGTGCCACATCTACAGTATGTGTCACTGGACCCACATAAGCTCAGCAAAAAAAGAAACGTCCTTTTACTGTCAACTGCGTTTATTTTCAGCAAACTCAACATGTGTAAATATTTGTATGAACATAACAAGATTCAACAACTGAGACATAAACTGAACAAGTTCCACAGGCATGTGACTAACAGAAAATGATTAATGTGTCCCTGTACAAAGGAGGGGTAAAAATCAAAAGTAACAGTCAGTATCTGGTGTGGCCACCAGCTGCATTAAGTACTGCAGTGCATCTCCTCCTCGTGGACTGCACCAGATTTGCCAGTTCATGCTGTGAGATGTTACCCCACTCTTCCACCAAGGCACATGCAAGTTCCCGGACATTTCTGGGGGGAATGGCCCTAGCCCTCACCCTCCGACCCAACAGGTCCCAGACGTGCTCAATGGGATTGAGATCCGGGCTCTTCGCTGGCTATGGCAGAACACTGACATTCCTGTCTTGCAGGAAATCACACACAGAACGAGCAGTATGGCTGGTGGCATTGTCATGCTGGATGGTCATGTCAGGATGAGCCTGCAGGAAGGGTACCACATGAGGGAGAAAGATGTCTTCCCTGTAACGCACAGCATTGAGATTGCCTGCAATGACAACAAGCTCAGTCTGATGATGCTGTGACACACCGCCCCAGACCATAACGGACCCTCCACCTCCAAATCGATCCCGCTCCAGAGTACAGGCCTCGGTGTAAATCTCTTTTCTTCAACGATAAACACGAATCCGACAATCACCCCTGGTGAGACAAAACCAAAAGCCAGTCCTGTCTGGTCCAGCGACGGTGGGTTTGTGCCCATAGGCAACGTTGCCATTGATTGGCCTGACAACAGGCCTACAAGCCCTCAGTCCAGCCTCTCTCAGCCTATTGCGGACAGTCTGAGCTCTGATGGAGGGATTGTGCATTCCTGGTGTAACTCGGGCAGTTGTTGTTGCCATCCTGTACCTGTCCCGCAGGTGTGATGTTCGGATGTACTGATCCTGTGCAGGTGTTGTTACACGTGGTCTGCCACTGCGAGGACGATCAGCTGTCTATCCCGTCTCCCTGTAGCGCTGTCTTAGGCGTCTCACAATACGGACAGGTGCATGTTCATTCATTGTTTATGGTTCATTGAACAAGCATGAGAAACAGTGTTTAAACTCTTCACAATGAAGATCTGTGAAGTTAATTGGATTTTTACAAATTATCTTTGAAAGACAGGGTCCTGAAAAAGGGACGTTTCTTTTTCTTGTTGTTTCTAATCAAATACATGCCTTTTAACTTTCTGAATGTTCTGGTTTATCAAGAGCATTTTCTACATACAAATGTTTACATTTTGATCAATAATAAACTTAGAACCTACAGTTTACCCGCACCTCTCTGATTCAGAGGGGTTGGGTTAAATGTGGAAGACACTTTTCAGTTGAATGCATTCAGTTGTACAACTGACTATGTATCCCCCTTTCCCTTTCTAACCAAAGAAGTCATACTAATTGTTTTTTATTCATAGTTGCAGTTTCATAGTATAGCCACAAGAGGCCATCCCAACCCCACTTATCATGCAAAAAAGAACTCTGAAAAGAAGTAGCACTTCTTGAATCAACCAAAATGTCAACCCGCTTTGGCTAATATTATTCTGGAGTCAATGGACTGCCATCCCTAATTGATTTTACACATTGTATTTGATTAAACACTTTTGTGATTAGGTGTAAATTCGGTCCAAATAAGCATTCAGAAACATTCTGTGTTAAAATGTAGTTACCGTTTTAAGAAATTCCTCTCTGAATACAATCTTTGAAGGCACATACAACCACATACATAAAAGTCACTGATGCACAGCACAGCATTAAGGTTAACAATATTCTAAAATACCCTGCATTAAACGAATGTCACCATAATGCAAGGGTTAGAGCGATGCGGGATCCAACCCTAAACCCTAAACCAGGGGTATCAAACTCATTCTATGGAGAGGCCTAGTGTCTGCTTGTTTGTGTTTTTTTCCTTTCAATTAAGCCCTAGACACCCAGGTGAGGGGAGTTCCTTACTAATTAGTTACCATGATTAATCAAGCAAGTACAATGGAGGAACGAAAACCCTCAGACACTCGGCCCTCGTGGAATGAATTTGACACATGTGCCCAAAACCTTAATCACTACACTTATCTTAACCATGGCCAGAAACCTTACATAACCCTAACCTTTTGAAATGTCTACTTCAATGGGTTAGGGACGTCCCAAGTATCCCTGATTGCATTGACCACAATGCAAGCGACACTCGGATGAATTTAGTGAATCGGTTGCCGGTAGTGACGTTGTTCCACTTCCAGAGAGGACTTCTGCATTGTTTTGATTCTGAGAGCCCCATCGCCAGCTAATTTCTGGATTTTTAACCAAAAAGAATAAGTTACAGGTTAGTGTACTCTATTGTGAACAAATTATAAAATAAAGTGAAAAACACAGACCTGCTTCACTATTGTCGGATAAACCAAAACCCTTTTAACCAGCTAAGTAGAGAGCTAGCTAAGATGCATGCTAGCTAACGTTAAAATAGAATTAGGACATGTAACGTTATATCTTCCCAGAAGGAACTTCAGCTGTGGTAAGTCAGATAAGATAAAGATATATAACTAGTAAAGTATAGTTACCTAGCTACCTGCCTTGCAGACCAGAGACTAGTCAGCTAGCTAGTGCTTGGCAAGCTATTAAACATGTTGTATAGTCAGACCATTACTAGGGACCTCAAACGTTCAGCCTGCTGCACAGACCCTATGGACGCTCTAGTCTAGACCAGTGGTTGGTTACACCAAAACAAGTGTATATATATATATATATATATATATATATATATATATTTTCTTCAGGAAACTCAGTCCTGCTTTAAACTTACTCTTGAAACTTGTAGTAGTAAAATGCACTAGGTGCAATTTCGAATTTGGGTAGTGAATGTTAGTCATTGCATACCTTTATAATTTGTCAGAAATGTCCAGATCAACTAGCCCATGTCAGCTAAAAAAAACATATATATTTCGTTTTTTAGCCAATAGATATTATTGTACATTATGTCACTCAAATATCACATGAATGCACATTAGGCATTGCAAAATGTATAGAATTGCAAGAGCATTTGCTTTAAAATAGTGAAAACAATGTTGCACCCCATGGCAAAATGTGTATAATTGCAGGAAATAAGCTTTAAACCTGCAAAATTCTCTTCACCAACAAGAGGTGTAAACGGTCTGTGTCATAAACAGTGCTTGTGCCCATAGAAATAGACGTGGAGTGTGCCCCCCCCCTGTCTACTGTCTACTGTCTGAAGCAGCATCCAGACAGTTGATTTTGTCAGACTTCCATTCCTAAGATTTCTTTGGCTGGCTTAGTTGCTTGCATGAGCCATATGGTGGTAGTGGCCAGACTCACCCAAAAAATGTGCTTCAAAACGTCCCACAAGAAACTCTACAGCCATCTCATGTCTTTGTGGGCTACACCCATGTCAATATCAAAATACTTGACTGTTTCCACTATTACGAGCATAAATGTGTATAACTCCCAACTTTTTACTTCCTGATTTGCCCTCGTCTTACAACTCATTTCTACGTCACTACTACATCGGCGCACTGCTGGTCTCGCTTGGCCACACCTCCAAATTCCACAGGCCTGGTTTTGAGGTTGGCGCAGGGCAGACAACGGCTTTCCAGCGCTACACCACCCAAAATGATTCAATCAAAACATGTCTAAGTCAGACAGCTGCGAGCCTGAAGAGGATGCATACTTTGCAGAACCATAATTTATATGAGCCAGAATATGCTGATGAAGAGCATTGACAGATAGAAGCCAAGACAGCACTGGGGAAAATGGCAACAAGTGACCCGGCAGACCAGCAGCAGCACCCAGAAAGAGAGTCGCGTTGAACTGTAAATGTGAAAGATGCAAGGTAATGCCGATCAAAATTGGGTGTCTGTGCTGTTCCGATGGGACTTGATCAAGCCAACACTTGACGAACTAAATTTGTCTGCCAAAGACACTTATGGTGTCGGGAACAGCACAAGTCTGTGTGACAGATCATGCAGATTTCCCAGCCCGTATCAACACAGGAGTAATTGAAAGGTTTTTCCATGTCCCTAAGATCAACTGGGGGGAAAGGGACCACATCCAGCGGGAGCTGTCCATATAGTAAGTTAACATTTTAAATTGAAGTTATCAATAATGTACAGTATAGATATACATTTCAATATATTATGTGTCCTATAATGATCCCATATTGATCTTTTCCCATTCCATAGTCAATATTGTGATGGAATGGGCAGTCAAGGGAGAAGCTTGGAAAAGGTAACGGATGAGTAAAGCTGTCCTGCGTCGCTGATGCAATCTGTAGAAAGTATTCTTCACCTTTAGGAGTATACATTGGATTTCAGCAGTCTGAGGACACGCATCTGGTGCTCTGAACCACTTGATTCTCAAGAATGTATAAAGACTGAACACGTAATGATACCAAGTTTTATTACACATCTATGGCTATAGCCATGTACAAGGTGTATAACTGCCTATGAGTATGTGAACAACAGTTACTTGTTCTTCAACATGTTCCCAAATGAAGCTTGTTTTTATGACACACAAATAAATAAAGACAACACTGCAAGTATGTGTTGTAGACAATCACTTTGTAATGAAAGTAAAATAAATTAAAGTAAACACTCATACTTACAACTAATAGAAAAATACACTTTTGAATAAGTAAATGACCATGTAAACATGTTCTACACTACTACTTTAGCAATCCATCTACCTAGGTACCTTCTTTGACATCTAGGCTATCCGTATCCTTATCCCTATTTTAGCTAGTGAAATGCTGCTAGTTTGCCTTATTCATATTTCCGTATGTATAGCCAAGCGCTCTGTTGACAAGCAAGAGATGACACCTACTCCGGAGTGTCAGACTTGTTGCTCACGTGAGTGGAACAACATACTTCAGCTGAAGTAGCTAGTCCGTTTTCTTCAAAGTCATAATTGCGAATGTTTGCAGAAAAAAACAATCACATTTTTCGACAGCCCCCCCCAAAAAAAAACAACATAAAAGACAATAGAATTTTATGTGGTGACGTTTTGAAGCATGTTTTTGGGTGAGTCTGGGCACTACCACTATATGGCTCATGCAAGCAACTAAGCCAGCCAAAGAAATCTCAGGAATGGATCTTTCAAAAACAACTGTCTGGAGGATGCTTTAACACGAAAAGTGAAAAATTAGGTCTAAAATGCTAAAAGCATAAATATCCCTTTTTAAATCAGATCAATATATTTGGTTTTGTACTGTTGATTTTGTCATTAGCGCTGAGGGTCGCAGGACTTAGAACGCAGCAATCAGCAATTTTCTTTCTCAAATGGATCGGATAATTCGGGGCGGTTTCTCTATAAAGGTCGCTGGCCACACACCAATACACGGATTTGAAAGTCAAACTATCACATACAGTGGCTTCAGAAAGTATTTACACCCCTTGACATTTTCCACATTTTGTTGTTACATCCAGAATAAAAAAATAATGTAATAATGTAATGTTAAAGTGGAATTGTATTTTAGACATTTTTACAAATTAATAAAAAGTTAAATGCTGAAATGTCTTGTCCATAAGTATTCAACCCCTTTGTTATGGCAAGCCTAAATATGTTCAGGAGTCAAAATTTGCTTAACTCATCTCTACCCCACACAAAAAAATCTGTGAGGTCCCTCAGTCGAGCAGTGAATTTCAACCACAAAGACGAGGGAGGTTTTCCAATGCCTTTCAAAGGACACCTATCGGTAGATGGGGGGAAAAAAAGAAATATAAGCGGACATTGAATATCCTGTTGAGCATGGTGAAGTTATTAATTACACTTTGGATGGTGTATCAATACACCCAGTCACTACAAAGCTACAGGCATACTTCCTAACTCAGTTGACGGAGAGGAAGGAAACCGCTCAAGGATTTCACCATGAGCCCAATAGTGACTTTCAAACGTTTAGAGTTTAATGGCTGTGATAGAAGAAAACTGAGGATGGATCAACAACATTGTAGTTACTCCACAACACTAACCTAATTGACAGAGTGAAAAGGAAGCCTGTAAAGAATAAAACGATTCCAAAACATGCTTCCTGTTTGCAACAAGGCACGAAAGTAATACTGCAAAAAATGTGGCAAAGCAATACATTTCTTGTCTTGAATAAAGTGTTGTGTTTGGGGCAAATCCAATCCAACATATTACTGACTACCACTCTCCATATGTTGAAGCATAGTGGTGGCTGCATCATGTTATGGATATACTTGTAATCATTAAGGACTGGGGTGTTTTTCAGGATTAAAAAATGTATGGAATGGAGCTAAGCAATGGCAAAATCCTAGAGGAAAACCAGTCTGCTTTCCACCAGACACTGGGAGATTAATTCACCTTTCAGCAGGACAATAACCCAAAACGCAAGGCCAAATATACACTGGAGTTGCGTACCAAGAAGTCAGTGAATGTTCCTGAGGGGCTGAGTTACAGTTTTGACATAACAAATCGTCGTAAATCTATAGCAAGACCTGAAAATGGTTGTCTAACAATGATCAACAACCAAGTTTGACCGAGCTTGAAGAATTTTCAAAAATATAATGAGCAAATGTTGCACAATCCAGGTGTGGAAAAGAAAGACTCACACCTGTAATCGCTGCCAAAGGTGCTTCTACAAAGTATTGACTCAGGGGTGTGACTAATTATGTAAATGAGATTTTCTGTATTTAATTTTCAATCAATTTGCACCAAATAATCTAGACATGTTTCACTTTGTGTGTAGACGGGTGAGGAAAAAAACATATTTAATCCATGTTGAATTCTGGCTGTAAAAACTTTCTGAATGCACTGTAAATAGCAGCCAACTGTTGATATCCTATGACAGGTCGTGATTCGTTGAAGTTAACTAAGAGAAAAAGTTGTTTGTTCCATTTTCCGTGAAGGGTCACCTCCTGAAATCAACATCCACCATTAGAAAATATATACTGAACAAAAATATAAACGCAACATGCATCAATTTCAAAGATTTTGAGTTACAGTTCCTATAAGGAAATTGAAATAAATTCATGAGGCCCTAATCTATGGATTTCACATGACTGGGTATACAGACATGCATCGTTCAAAAAAAAAAGGTAGGGGAGTTGATCAGAAAACTATTTCGGTATCTGTGTGACCACCATTTGCCTCATTCAGCGCAACACATCTCCTTCGTACATAGTTCATCAGGCTGTTGATTTGTGACCTGTGGAATGTTGTCCCACTCCTCTTCAATTGTTGTGCGAAGTTGCTGGATATTGGCGGGAACTGGAACACGCTGTCATACACGTCGATCCCAAACATGCTCAATGAGTGACATGTCTGGTGACTATGCAGGCCATGGAAAAACTGGGACATTTTCAGCTTCCAGGAATTGTGTACAGATCCTTGCCACATGGGGCTGTGTCTTATCATACTGAAACATTAAGTGATTGCAGCAGATGAATTGTGCATTCAAGTTGCCATTGATAAAATGCAATTGTGGCCGTAGCCTGCCATTGACATCAGCAAACCGCTTGCGCACATGATGCCATACACATTGTGAGGCCGGTTGGACGTACTGGCAAATTCTCTAAAACAATGTTGTGAGGTTGCTTATGGTAGATAAATGAACATTCAATTCTCTGGCAACAACTCAGGTGGACATTCCTGCAGTCAGCGTGCCAGTTGCACGCTCCCTCAACTTGAGACATCTGTGGCATTGTGTTGTGGGACAAAACTGCACATTTTAGTGGCTTTTTATTGTCCCAAGCACAAGGTGCACCTGTGTAATGATCATGCTGCTTAATCAGCTTCTTGATATGCCACACATACAGGTGGATGGATAATCTTGGCAAAGGGGAGGGTGCTCACTAACAGGGATGCAAACATTTGTGCTCAAAATTTGAGAGAAATAAGCTTTTTGTGCATAAGTACAATTTCGGTGATCTTTTATTTCAGCTCATGAAACATGGGCCCAACGCTTTACATGTTGCGTTTATATTTTTGTTCAGTGTACATTCAAGGACAAGCACATTTTTACATTGTTGGAGGGAAATGCTTTAAAACTCTGGCCCTGGGAACCCAAAGGGGTGCACGTTCTCTCCCCCGGCCCCCACCCAACCCCAATGAAAGGTTTGATGGGTGCCAGGGGACACCAAGACCTAGAAGCACAACTCAGAGGTATACAGACAGGTATGGTAACAGATTTAATAGCAGGATCAAGCAGTCCACACACAATGGATGCATATCAAATATTTAAAAATAAAGAACAGCATCAGTAAGCCAGACAATTTACAAGTCAAATGGAGGGTCTGGCCCTTGTAGAAGATCTATAAAGGTTCCCCAGGTGGAATGAAATACATAATTTTAAAAGTACAACATATTTTCTTCTAGTTTTAATAAAGTGAATCAAATTGTGCAGTCATCGACCGTGCAATGGAGGGTGGACGTTTTACCACTCAAGAACTATACATCTCTTGGCGAGGATAGTAGTGAAAGCAAGTGCATCCTAAACTAGTCTGGACACCATTAATTCAGTAGGTTGGTAGACCAAAAAGGGCAACCAGAGGGCACAATTCTACATTCACTCCAAAAATTACAGACGTCAAAACATAACGATCTTGGGAGCAAAACGTATATGACAGGGATGCAAACTAGTCACCTTTCGGCGAAATTGGACGTTTTAAATCCAAAATAGGTGACCTACGTGATTCGTGTAGATCCGATGAGAGCAGTTTTTTAAAGATGTTTTTTTCCCCAAGTTCAATATTTAGATGTGTGTGGTCACAAGCATTCTATTATAAAGGCTGTCATGACTAACTAATATTAGTCGATTGTTTTTTTCTCAGGACTTGAGTGTCATTTGCAGTAAAATCTTGGCAACAAATAACATTGGATTGCTTTCTTTACATGTTTTAGCTGTGAGTTAGGTTCACATTAACCACTTTTTATTTTACACACAGAGACTGATCATGTAGATTATATTATTTAATTAGTTAAAACCTGCATTTCCCCCTAGCGTCACCTTTTTGGGCCCTCAGCAGTTTGATATGAGTAAGATCTGCAGAAGCTTCTACATCGGTCACATAGAGGGTAGGGTCTAGGTTTGGATACATTTTACTTATCTATTGGACTAAGTCCAATAGATTCGGTGTAGCAGCTTGAACTGAACAAGTGCATGTCTAGCACAAATAGATGATGTATGAACACTCAACAATACTTGCTGAAGAAAGAAGAATTCATAGTTAAAATCTTCCCATTTTGTTTTAATGTTCAGAATAGAGGAGGGTTGTACCAATGAGAGAGAAAGAGGCATATTGTTGCAATTTCTTTTCAGGCCCTGGATTAAAATAGTATCTAATAGTGAAGCTGCTTTCCGTTCTTGAGTTAGTTTTTAGCATCTTTTACTTACGGTTTTGTGCACCAGCTTTATTAAACAGCTGAACATATATTTTACAGTGGTTTAGATGGTACAATGATTCTCCAGGATACACTATGCATTGTTTGTTTTGTCACCAACTGAAATTAGGCAAACCATTAGAATTCTAGCAACCAGGAAATGGTGGAATGATTTCGGCATATTGCAATCAAATTGTAAATCAGCTATCATGCTGGTTAATGCAATGGATATCTATTGAATTTGGAAAAATTCACACACTCGTCCCCGCTCCGCCCCACCTACTCAGCCGGTACTGAGTTGCGGTCGTATTGACTGGGGTTGTTCAGAATGCAAAATGACTTGTAGATCAATGACTGTCAACACAGTTACATGCTTAGTTCCACACTGAAGGAGAGGACGCATCAGTCGTCACAAAATATTAGGTATTTCTGGAAGTTAGAAATAAAGTCATATGAGAAAAAAATCCTTTTTGAATTGGCGATTCGTATTGTTTGAGTTGATTTTCTGACCGACGCATGCTACATTTGGATCGGTTTGGAGTCCGCGGACCGATGCGGTCACATCTTAAACATTTGAATCGGGAACGATGCGAATTGGTGAATCATTACATTCCTACTTTTATCCCAATTTGTTTTTAATGGTTTAGGCCGAAGTGGTTATCTAATGCGCTCATTTCTTTTTGTAGAACAGTCCAAACGATTGGAGTGAGAGTCAAGTGTTAAAGGATAAGGGCATGACATCACGGCGTCCAGCATGCAGACAGCAAACATGGCATAGTAAACGTTGACACTGACTCAACTGGGTCTCAATGTCAGTGTTTCACTATCAAGGAGCAAAGAAAGGAATAGTCACCTCTATTTCCAGTTTTACTAACTTCCTGTTAGTCACGGTGTGCACTGCAAGCTAAGGACCAACATGTTAGGCCTATTTGCCTGTTTCGTCTTATAGGCCACAGCCTGAGCCACAAGAATGAACTTTCTCCTGTGAGAGCTCATTCATGTGGATCATTGATTCTCCACCATATTGCTTTTACCTGTCTTATATAGGAATATACAAGTAAATCACCTTGATGAAGGAAGGATGCATTGAAAAACATTTGAATTCTACAGTTAACTGCAAAAATAAAGAAAACACCAACATAAACTGTCCTAAAAGTTAATTGGGCTCCCGAGTGGCGCAAGACACTGCATCTCAGTGCAAGAGGTGTCACTGAAGTACTTGGTTCAAATCCAGGCTGCATCACATCCGGCTGTGATTGGGAGTCACATAGGGCGGCGCACAATTGGTCCAGCGTTGGCCGGGGGTAGGCCGTCATTGTAAATAAGAATTTGTTCTTAACTGACTTGCCTGGTTAAATAAAGGTTCTACTTTAAAAATAGGGCGTTGGGCCGCCAGAACAGCTACAATGTGCCTCGGCATAGATTCTACAAGTGTCTGGAACTCTATTGGAGGGATGAGACACCATTCTTTTATGAGAAATTTCATCATTTGGTGTTTTGTTGATGGTTGTGGAAATCGCTGTCACAGGCACCGTTCCAGAATTTCCCATGTGTTCAATTGGGTTGAGATCTGGTGACTGAGACACACACCCTTTAAACCCCCTATGCTCCTTTGAGACCCCTCTTTCATTGCGATATGTAATGGAAACGGCACATATGGGATACGTTTTCATCTGTTTGGGGGGTGGATTTTTATTTTGTTAAACTTTCTTAAATGTGACAAATTATGATGGAAATAGTTTTTTGAATAAATTATGATTGCTGAATCATTTCAAGGTACGTGGGGCAAAATCTATTTTTTCAAACAATAAACATTTTCTCTGCAGGTCAAGGATTGTCTTGACTTTCAAGAATTCCTGAATTGCTTCACTTTGCTTTTGTGGTTGGCAAGTTTCACCACAATTATTTCAGATCTCCAGGAGTGTAAGTTTCACAAAGTCACAGACCGTGGCGATACGTTGGAACATGATAATTATTAGAATAGGGCAGATAGTCAATTATTGCATTCTGTCCATGCTGGCTACCTGAGACATGAGGGCACACAGGCTGTCACCAATTTATTCATTGACAATTTGCCTAAATGGGTAATTGAAACACTTCAACCACTACAATTATATTCGACACTAAGCTTGAGAGAAACGTTTTTTTAGTTTCTTTTTTAGGTCTGACGTCATTACGTTCAGCTGTTTTTATCGACACGATAGTTAAATCGAAACGCACCCTTGCAGGCAAATGCTGCATCTATTTTCTATGCAAACTTTCTAAATGTCGACACAAAATGACTGGACAAGTTAATGGAAACAACTGCCAAAATAATGGGTAACTGGTCCTTTTTCTAAATGACCCTAAGCATGGTGCTTAATTAACTCAGAAACCACACCTGTGTGGAAGCACCTGCTTTCAATATACTTTGTATCCCTCATTTACTCAAGTTTTTCCTTTCTTTTGGCAGTTACCTGTGTGTGTGTACTGTGATTTCCCCTGCAGTAGAGGGCACTAATGCTTCATTCCACTTTCCTCTGGGTAGAATTTTCTTTCTTGACACGCATTCTTGGTCTGTCTGGAGCTCCTTAGTAAACCAGACCAATAAGGGTCATTTAAACTGCAGCAATCAAGTAATTGTTTCATGCTTTTGCTTTCACTGTGTTTCTCCTAGGATTGTTTTTAGTAGCAATGGCAACAGTAGTGTTATTTTTGTAGATATATATATATATACATATATATATATATATATTTTTTTTTTTTACAATGACTTAGTCACTTCTGTCTTTTTTTTTAAAGGGCATTCTACTCAAATGCATGAAAATTCAATTATGCTGACACCACCTGAAATAACTTCATGCGCGCCACAGAGCAAGCGCAAGAGGTAGCTCTGCTCGTGGCTCTCATTTGCGCTTCTGCTCACTTTTTGAAGGTAGTTTTGGGAGCCATTGATAGGATATTTTGAATTACAGGAAAGTCTGCAAGATTATACTTTTTTTTGTAGCAGTCTGCAGAAATGTTTACACTGTTATAAGGTGCTGTATGCACAATCGGAACTAATGTTGTTCGTTTTCACAGTAGGCTCCTTTCCTGGAGGCTGAGGCGATGGAAGAGCAGACAGGCTCACCTGGTAACACAGACAACAGCAGCCAGAGAAATGAAGAGGAGGTGAGACCATGGCATTTAAATAACCATTACACACTCAGGGCTGGTTTCCCGGACCCAGATTAAAAGCCTGGACTGTAAAACTTTCATGTTAGAGAATGGCTGGAACAAAAGCCACCACCCCTTGTCTAGAGTTAGCTTGCCTGGAATCCAAACTGTTTCAAGAGGATATACGTTTTTTGATTCCAGAGTAAGCACCATTTATCATAAGTGCTAACTTTAGCTGTGTTTGTTTTGCCACATCTCCTCACCCTTCCCTCCCCCTCTCCGCAGAAGCCCAGGCGCAGCAGCTGGACCAAGGGCCGTAAGAGGAAGAAGCCAGTGAAGGACAGCAACGCCCCCAAGGCACCGCTGACGGGCTACGTGCGCTTCATGAACGACCGGCGTGAGCAGCTGAGGGCCGAGCGGCCTGACGTGCCCTTCCCAGAGATCACCAGGATGCTGGGCAATGAGTGGAGCAAGCTGCCGCCGGAAGACAAGCAGGTTAGCCATGCAGCTACACTGGCCTGAAAGGGTTAACCCCCTAAGGTCTATGTCCGTGCCCCCGCTGAAATCTAATTAGCAACATCAAAAAAATCCTAATTAAAATCTGTCGGTTTAAGCTAGAG
This sequence comes from Salvelinus fontinalis, assembly GCF_029448725.1. Classification (NCBI taxonomy): domain Eukaryota; kingdom Metazoa; phylum Chordata; class Actinopteri; order Salmoniformes; family Salmonidae; genus Salvelinus; species Salvelinus fontinalis. The sequence goes on from NC_074673.1 coordinate 56,021,306, forward strand.
ATACTGTTTCAGTTTATTTTTGCACTGGATGCGTCTCAATCCACCGCAACCGCCTATGTCGCACAAGGTGACTGAGCTAGAGCAGTGTTTGTCAGACCATGAGAGATCCTGAAAATCGGGATTCTCACAAAATCGTCAGTAGTGTCCAAACGGTTTGGGCTACAATATGACCCATCTGTGGTAAGGTGAGACTCTCACAAACACGGAAACATTGTTTTTCTCTAGGACCCCCACAGGCCTCACAAGACTCAACTGAAAGTCTCCCGGTACCAAAACAATGAATGGAAGTATATATGGAGACTGTTTAGTTAAATACATGTATAAAAAAACATATACATTTGGAGGGGGGGGGGGTGAAACTATCTGTTGTCCCATGGTAGTGAATCTGTTATTCAATGAGTTTGTATGGGATAATAGTAGTAAGGCCAAATACACATTTTCATCAAATTATTTATTATATAAACTCAGCAAAAAAAGAAACGTCCCTTTTTAAGGACCCTGTCTTTCAAAGATAATTCGTAAAAATCCAAATAACTTCACAGATCTTCATTGTAAAGGGTTTAAGTACCGTTTCCCATGCTTATTCAATGAACCATAAACAATTAATGAACATGCACCTGTGGAACGGTCATTAAGACACTAACAGCTTACAGACGGTAGGCAATTAAGGTCGCGGTTATGAAAACATAGGACACTAGAGGCCTTTCAACTGACTCTGAAAAACACCAAAAGAAAGATGCCCTTGGTCCCTGCTCATCTGCGTGAACGTGCCTTACATGGAACCCAAATCGTCTGCGCGCGTGTGCCATCGTGCATACATTTATTTTGTCCCCCTACACCAAACGCGATCACGACACGCAGGTTAAAATATCAAAACAAGCTCTGAACCAATGGCATTAATTTGGGGACAGGTCGAAAAGCATTAAACATGTATGGCAATTTAGCTAGTTAGCTTGCACTTGCTAGCTAATTTGTCCTATTTAGCTAGCTTGCTGTTGCTAGCTAATTTGTCCTGGGATATAAACATTGAGTTGTTATTTTACCTGAAATGCAATAGGTCCTCTAATCCGACAATTAATCCACACATAAAACGGCCAACCGAATCGTTTGTAGTCATCTCTCCTCCTTCCAGGCTTTTTCATCTTTGAACTTATATGGTGATTGGCATCTACACTTTCATAGTATTACCACGACGATCGGCAAAACATTTCGTCTTTCAATCACCCACGTGGGTATAACCAATGAGGAGATGGCACATGGGTACCTGCTTCTATAAACCAATGAGGAGATGGGAGAGGCAGGACTTTTAGCGTGATCTGCGTCAGAAATAGAATGGAGTTCTATTTTAGCCCTTGGCATCGCAGACGCTCGTTGGTGCGCGTGAGCAGTGTGGGTGCAATATTTGAATAACATGGATTTCTAAATGTATTTTGCGACGCTCGCGCATGCGACGTGTCTGGTCTGGTCAGCATGTTAGGCATGCTGCAAGGAGGCATGAGGACTGCAGACGTGGCCAGGGCAATAATTTGCAATGTCCGTACTGAGACGCCTAAGACAGCGCTACAGGGAGACAGGTCGGACAGCTGATCGTCCTCGCAGTGGCAGACCACGTGTAACAAACAACAAACTGAACTTGTTGTCATTGCAGGTAATCTCAATGCTGTGCGTTACAGGGAAGTCATCCTCCTCCCTCGTGTGGTACCCTTCCTGCAGGCTTATCCTGACATGACCCTCCAGCATGACAATGCCACCAGCCATACTGCTCGTTCTGTGCGTGATTTCCTGCAAGACAGGAATGTCAGTGTTCTGCTATGGCCAGCGAAGAGCCCAGATCTCAATCCAATTGAGCACGTCTAGGACCTGTTGGATCGGAGGTTGAGGGCAAGGGCCATTACCCCCCCAGAAATGTCAGGGAATTTGCATGTGCATTGGTGGAAGAGTGGGGTAACATCTCACAGCAAGAACTGGCAAATCTGGTGCAGTCCATGAGGGGGAGATGCACTGCAGTAGTTAATGCAGCTGGTGGCCACACCAGATACTGACTGTTACTTTAGATTTTTACACATTTTAATAATGTGTCCCCTTTGTTCAGGGACACATTATTCAATTTCTGTCAGTCACATGTCTGTGGAACTTTTTTTCAGTTTGTCTCAGTTATTGAATCTTGTTATGTTCATACAAATATTTACACATGTTGAGTTTGCTGAAAATAAACGCAGTTGACATTTCTTTTTTTGCTGAGTTTTATATGTATATAATATAATAATAATATAATAAAAATAATATACTTAGGTCTTCATTTTAAATCAAGTAGCAAAATGATCCTTGTATGACCTTCTTAAGCAGCCTTAAATTAACCGTTCAAGAGAATACTTTTTGCTCATTATTGTGGATCGTTACTCCAAATACAGTACAAAGTATTCCTATTCTGTTGGTTTTGATGGATGCCATGAACATTGATCTATTGTAAGGAAATCTCCACCTGGACAGATTTCCTTGTACTACAACAATCCGGTCAGGTATATCCTGTTGATTGTATTTTTTGGGTGACCGATATTTTAGCATTTTGAAGGGCGATTGCTCATTTTTGTTTGTTGATTGACTTTGGGACTATTTTTGGATTGGATTCTGGACTTCCATTTTGACATTGCGAATTGTGTTGGGATTCTATTTGGGATTTGGACTTTATTTTGGGCCTATTTGTAAGAAAGTGAATTGTTTATTTTGATGGAAACTCATTTGACGACAACGTGATCATTTTGCTCACTTGATATAATTTTGTCTGTCTTGCTTTGGTTGCTCTCATATGAACACAGTATTTATTTGAACTTTAATAATGTAGAATGGTTTTAGATTCAAGCCGATTGTTACACAGTTGATGGATAGTGTCACAATCTCTTTAACTGGAGGAAACTGGTATTCAAATGAGTTGTGCCCACTCTATGGGGTCCAAGTTGCTCCAACATTTTACCACCCTCTGTCACCCCCCCCCCCCCATTTGCTTATTAGCAGCACAGCAATTCGGCTACAGCCGTCAATATTAATTCGAATTTTGAATCAATCAAAAAGGTTTTAAGCGGCTATGATTGATATCCTGTTTCTCTCTCTCTCTGCCCCTCTGTATCTCTCCCTCTTCTCTGTGTGCAGCGCTACCTGGACGAGGCGGAGAGGGACAAGGAGCGCTACATGCGTGACCTGGAGAAGTACCAGAAGACGGAGGCCTACAAGCACTTCACCCGGAAGGTGCAGGAGAAACAGAAGGTCAAGAGGCACCGGGGAGGTAAAACACCACCGAAAGAGTGGCGTCATGTTCATTAGGGCACGCAACGGTTGATCCTATAACGCTCCTCTCAAG